>NC_057419.1:143536638-143675941 GCF_019320065.1 Cervus canadensis | reverse complement strand
AAACTCAAAAATGGATTAAAGATCTAAATGTAAGACCAGAAACTATAAAACTCCTAGAGGAGAACATAGGCAAAACACTCTCTGACATAAATCACAGCAGGATCCTCTATGACCCACCTCCCAGAATATTGGAAATAAAAGCAAAAATAAACAAATTGGACCGAATTAAACTTAAAAGCTTTTGCACAACAAAGGAAACTATACGCAAGGTGAAAAGTCAGCCTTCAGAATGGGAGAAAATAATAGCAAATGAAACAACAGACAAAGGATTAATCTCAAAAATATACAAGCAACTCCTGAAGCTCAATTCCAGAAAAATAAATGACCCAGTCAAAAAATGGGCCAAAGAACTAAACAGACATTTCTGCAAAGAAGACAGACAGTTGGCTAACAAACACATGAAAAGATGCTCAACATCACTCAATATCAGAAAAATGCAAATCAAAACCACAATGAGGTACCATTACATGCCAGTCAGGATGGCTGCTATCCAAAAGTCTGCAAGCAATAAATGCTGGAGAGGGTGTGGAGAAAAGGGAACCCTCTTACACTGTTGATGGGAATGCAAACTAGTACAGCCACTATGGAGAACAGTGTGGAGATCCCTTAAATAACTGGAAATAGAACTGCCATATGACCCAGCAATCCCACTTCTGGGCATACACACCGAGGAAACCAGATCTGAAAGAGACACGTGCACCAAAATATTCATCACAGCACTGTTTATAATTGCCAGGACATGGAAGCAACCTAGATGCCCATCAGCAGACAAATGGATAAGGAAGCTGTGGTACATACATATACTCAATGAAATATTACTCAGACATTAAAAAGAATTCATTTGAATCAGTTCTAATGAGATGGATGAAACTGGAGCCCATTATACAGAGTGAAGTAAGCCATAATGATAAAGACCAATACAGTATACTAACACATATATATGGAATTTAGAAAGATGGTAATGATAACCCTATTTGCAAAACAGAAAAAGAGACACAGATGTACAGAACAGACATTTGGACTCTGTGGGAGAAGGCAAGGGTGCGATGTTCTGAGAGAATAGCACTGAAAGAAGTATACTATCAAGGGTGGAACAGATCACCAGCCCAGGTTGGATGCATGAGACACGTGCTCGGGCCTGGTGCACTGGGAAGACCCAGAGGGATGGGATGGAGAGGGAGGCGGGAGGGGGGATCGAGATGGGGAACACATGTAAATCCATGGCTGATTCATGTCAATGTATGGCAAAAACCACTACAGTATTGTAAAGTAATTAGCCTCCAACTAGTAAAATAAATGAAAAAAAAAAAAGAAAACAAAATATCAGATATGTTACAAGGAAAGGAAAGAAAGATAAGAAAGAAAGAATAGTTATGCAAAGTTACATAGAGGTAGATGAAGAAGATTTATATACATTAAAAATTAATTACAAGGGGAAAAGAGCAGTAGGAAAGGAAGCAAAGGAATCAATATAGAAAACAATATAATAGGTATAAAAATTAATAATTAATATTATAAAAAAGAGACAAGAAAAACAGACAAAGAGAAAAGCGGGGGAAAAAAACTCCACAGAACTGCAAAAGCCCAACGTAGAGGCAGAGGTTTATAACAATAGAAAGTGTGACCGAATATATATATATATATACATATACACCCATAAGCAAAATCAAAACAGTCCAACAAAAATAATGTTGAATAGATTGACCTGGTGAAGAAAGGAAACCAAAAATTATATCTACCAGAACAAAACTAATTAAAGCAGAAACTTGAAAAGATTCCTGAATCAAGGTGTCAATTGGGCAATAAAGCAATGAAAATAAAACTAACAAGTATGTTGAGATGAAAGGATAGAAAGTAAAGAAATAAAGACTAGATATGCAAAGTTAAATAGAGGTAGATAAAGATTTATATATGTTAAAGATTAACTGCAAGGGGACAAGAACAGTAGGAAAAGCAAACAAAGGAATAAATATAGAAAAAGTAATAATAGGTTTAAAAAATAAATATTAAAGTTTAAGAAAGAGAAAAGAAAAAAAAAAAAGAGGAAAACTCCACAGAATTGGAGTTTTTGCACAAAACTGCAAAGGCCCAATATAAAGGCAGAGGTTTATGACAACAATAAAAAATGTGACTGAGGGAAAAAAAAAGCTCCAAAGCTTAATTGGATTTCTTAATGCCAATAAAATTGACCACTACAACCGAGGGGGGGAAAAGGGGTGGGGGAAGAATCCAAAAGAATCTACAGAACAAGTCAAAACATAAGAATAATAAATGTTTTTCTTGAGTCACTGGTGTCAGAGTCCTTTCCCTCACTGGGAGTCACAGTCCACCTTACCTCCCTAGGATGCTCTCCAACACTGTGCTGATCTCTGGACCTGCTGTGGGGGCAGCTCAGGTTCTAATCTAGTCCTACCCCTGTGTGTTCTTGCCTCCAATGTCCACAGCTATCAGAACTAGTGAGTTTTCTTTTGTGGGAGCTCTCAATGGCCTTTTATATATGCCATAGACACAGAGTCTGCCTAGTAGATCGTGTGGGTTTAATCTGCAGGTGTACAGCTGGTGGGAAGGTTTTGGTCTTCTTCCTTAGCCACACTGCCCCTGGCTTTCAATTGTGGTTTTAGTTCCACCTCTACATGTGGTTTGTTCACTGGGGTTTAGCTCCTGAGGCTACCCTGGAGGGCTTGGGTTTGCCCCTGTGAGGCAAGTGTGGGGAGGTGTGGCAAGAGGGCCAGGTGTGGAGGTGGTGCGGTTGCTTGGCTCACAAGGGTTCTGGCAGCACCAGGTACTCAGGGGGGTTGGCGACTAGGGCAGCAGGAAATATAGTGCTCCAAAAGGGTATGGTAACCAGTATTGGCCAGTACACTCCAGTATTCTTGCCTGGAGAACCCCCCTCTCTGACAGAGAAGCCTGGCAGTCCACAGTCTGCTGCTGCTGCTGCTGCTGCGGCTAAGTCACTTCAGTCCGGTCCAACTCTGTGCTACCCCATAGACAGCAGCCCACCAGGCTCCCCCATCCCCAGGATTCTCCAAGGCAAGAACACTGGAGTGGGTTGCCATTTCCTTCTCCAGTGCATGAAAATGAAAAGGAAAGTGAAGTAGATTAGTCATGTCGGACCCTCAGCGACCCCATGAACTGCAGCCTGGAAGGGGATTTTCCAGGCAAGAGTACTGGAGTGGGGTGCCATTGCCTTCTCCAGGCCACAGTCTACAAGGTTTCAAAGAGTCAGACACGACCAGAGAGACCCTGTGCGCATAGATGCAAGACTTTTTTGCCTGTGGCAGCTCTGCCCCAGTGAGAGTTGAGCGTGAAGATGGCACAGCTGCTTGGCTTGCGGAGACCCTGGCAGCACCAAGTGTGCAGGGACATGAAATGCCTCTGCTGCAGGAGTTATGGTCCAGTCAGAGTCTTTCTCGAGCCTGTTGTAGCTGGCGACCAGAAGGCCTCTTTGGCCAGTCGTTCTCTGTAGCTCCACCCATTCAGTCACTTGGAGGGCTCCCTCGCCTGGGGTCCTTCTCTGTTGTTCTGCGGGTCAGGCACGTAGAGGGGCCCCCTGGCCAGGGTCCTACTCTGTAGATCGATGCATCAGGCACTTAAAGGGGCATCCTGGGTGGGGCCCTACTCTGTAGTTCAGTGTGTCAGGCGTTTGATGGGCCAGCCTCGCTATTGTTCAGCTGCTGATGCTGGCGTGTGGAGTGAGAGAGGCTATGGTGATGGGCCCCTTCCCCTGTGTGACTCAGCAGTATCACCTTGCTTCCATGGCCGCCTGGCTTTCCTCCACCAGCATTTCCCACTACGATCTCCTCCCTCACATCCCCTCAGTCCGTCTTTCCACTGACAACATCAGCCCTCACCCTGGGATTGCTCCACAATCCCTAAACTTCAGCTCCCAGCTGCTGCTCCTTCCAGGGGACCAGCATTCCTGTCGGGTATGTATGACTGCGACAAGGACTGTCTGATTTTCATTCCATTTAGACTGCCACAGATCAGCTGTTTGATTCTCAGCCTTAAGAGTTTCTCCTCTAACTCAGACAATTGCCCTGATGTGGGGATAACACCTCTGCTTTGGTTCCCCCACCCGCCGAGGGCAGGTCCAGTCCTACTAACACTCCTGTTTTTCCTCCTAGTTCCTTCTTCCTACCAAGTTTTTTGTGGTTCTATATATTCCTTTCCACTGGTCAGGTACTCCTGTCTGGTCTCAGTTGGTGTTCTCCATGCACTTCTGTGTCTCAGGTGTATTCCTGATGCATCCATGGAGAGAGATGTACTCCACAGCCACCTACTCCTCCGCCATCTTGTTCTCTGAAGTTCATACCATTTTTATAAGTGGTGGAATGATGGTTTGGGCCTCATCTGTCTCCAGAACCTACACTCCTAGCCATTATACTTAGGAAGGAAAAAGAGACATTTATTGAACTATGTCAGCCCCTGTTAGGTGATGTTAGGTGAAAACTATGCTTCGGTAGGCATTTTTGCATATTCAGACCGTATTTATTTAACAAAAATGTGAAGATGATGATTGTAAAAATTAGAACATAATACTCATCACAGTTACTATGCAGTAGACCATGTGATATTTTCCATCTTTCTCCTTTTTGTTGTTCTTATAGATATGTGGTAGTAGCTCATGGTGGTTTTAAGCAAAATTTCTCTGAAATCTTGATCTCTTTTCATCCAAATGTCCTTTTTTAAATCTCTATTTACTTATCAAGCTGGATCTTTTTCCTGGGGAGTCTGCATTCTGGATTACACTGATTATGTCTCTGTTGTACTGTGGTTCTATTCTTCTGGCTCATCCTATTTCCTTTAAATTGATAATAACTGTACATATAGAGGTTTGCTCAGATTCAGATTTGTGGAAAGAGTACCTGAGATGTGGTGGTGTACTTCCTATAGCCCTATATCAGGAGCCTCTTCATTTCTGGTTGTCTTTCCTTCTGTCCTTGAGACTGATCACTTTGGGGGGGTGTTGTCAGTCTGATCCATCCATATGACATTTCCCATCTGCCTTTTAACTCATGTTTTCTTAGCCTCTTGAAATTTATGGCCTAGATCTATATTTCATTAATGGTTGCAAATGATAATGTTTTAATTCTATAATTCCGTTTCCATTTATTAGCTGGAATTCTTCTAAGACAAACTTTCCCTCATCAACTATAAGGTTACACTGAGGTCTGGTTGACACAGAAGAGAAGAATTAACACTTAAGTCTTTTGCACTAATTCTGATTTTCAAGATAAGTGAGTTGTTTCTGTGGAATCCTCCAAAAGTGAAAATAGAGTTGTTGTTTTTTTTTTTCTTTTAGAGTGTCATCATATGCTCTAGATGTTTATGTACTTGATGTTTAAATACATTGTAGGTATTAACATTTTTGATGTTCAAACTGTTCTATTTTTGAACTGTGAAAGCCTTTTGGTTGGCTTCTGAGTCTGTAGGTTGGCTGTTGTCTCTTTAACATGTGTTCTGATATTAGAGTTTGGTTCAGACTCATCTGCTACAATCCCCACTTAGTCCTAAAATCAGCCTTTTCTCCAAAGAAGGCCAGTTCCTTTTAGTGTAAAATGTGTCTAATTCAATCTGAGCAAGTAGAGTTGCTCTTTACTACTGGGTTGGTCATTGTTTCTTGTCCTTTTCAGTACCTGGAGTCAGTAATTATGTATTATATTCTTTATGAGAATATATATTATCTTCCATCCTGAGCTGCTCCTCTGTCATCTTATAGGTAATCATTTTTATGAATTTGAGTTTTAACTTTCCATTTTAAAAAGTGCAATCAGGTTCGATGCATGATACAGGATGCTCGGGGTTGGTGCACTGGGATGACCCAGAGGGATGGGATGGAGAGGGAGTTGGGAGATGGGTTCAGGATGAGGAACACATGTATACCCATGGCAGATTCATTACCCATGGCAAAACCAATACAATGTTGTAAAGTAAAATAAATAAATAATAAAAAAATAAAAAGTTATTCTTTAGATATAAAAATAATAAAAAAATAAAAACACTCAAATGCCAAAAAAAAGTATAATCAATTACAATACACATATTTATTTATCTCACACTGCAAGGTAGATTGTTAACCACTGGACCACCAGGGAAGTCCCTAACTCACATTTAATAAAGAAATGTGATGTAGATGCTGGAGTAAGCAGGAGATGAAAACTATCTAATTGTCCTTTCATCCTCTTTATACACATATGATGGAGAAGGAAATGGCAACCTACTCCAGTATTCTTGCCTGGAGAGTCCATGCACAGAGGAGCCTGGCAGGCTATACAGTCCATGGGGTCACAAAGAGTCAGACATGACTGAGTGACTGAGCACACAAAGTATGTGTGTGTGTGTGAAATTAAAATCAGATACTCACTTTAAGGGAGTTTAGATAAATCAGGGCAACAACTTCATTTTCTTAGGATCAATAGTTAACTCTGGAATTGTTCTACAGTTTTTCACTTTTCATCTTGAATCTTCCTGGGCTCTGCATGATTTAAAGTCTAAGGCTGACTTATTTGCACTTAGAGTGTTGTTCACTGTACTTTCAGAGTTGTCAGCTGCATAATTTTGAAGTTGTAATATTATTGAGATTTAAAACACATTCTATGTGGAGAATATCTGAAGAATTGTTTGAAAACAAGAGAGACAGCATTTGCAAACTACCACTCAGCTACTGGGTTAGTATCCCTGGTTTGTGATACACACTTAATAACAAGCGAAGAGATTGGCCCATAATTTAAACAGTGAATTCATATAAAATTACAAATGAACAATAAACATGTCAAAATATGCCCAAGCCACAGACAAGATGCAGATATAAATCTTGAGAATTCATACTGAGTGGAAAAAACAAGATGCAGAAGATGAGTAATGTGAGTCTTATTTTGGAAGAGATTCTGTGTGTGTTCAGGGTGTCAGGTGCCTTCACCATAGGCACACATCTGGCCGGGCTGGAAGGCATCATTCAATGATTATAGACTCTTTTGGGTCAGGGGGTAGGGTCATACTACTAAGACATACAGGAGAATTTCATTTTATAGATGTACTTTCATACACTGCTTGAAATACTGTGTATTCATGGAGAGTCTTTTAATAAAAATTTGAAAGCTGAATATACTTGCAAACAGATTTGGGAAAGTAATGTATACATGCATTCATTACTACTTTGGAAAAGCTTTTATTTTATTCAGTTACATGGAAAATGAAGTAGGAAAAAATAGAATTGAAAATGTCTCTGTCTGCACACATGTGTGTTTTGAGGATTCCTCCAGCTCTATCACCCTAAGTACTGACACTCTCACAGCTGCAGCTTTATCTTCAGTTCAAAGCAAAGCTAGACTTCCAATCTCAGCTTTAGATTTCCTAGAAAATGATGGAAACAGGTAGATGGCTGCCAACAGGTTAAAATATTCCTTAAAACTCTAGCAGAACCTCCAATCTGTCCCTCTGGGTCTGGAACTCTCAGAGCTAGCTAGCATCCTGGATTCTGCTACCTGAAAACAGCCACCTCCACTTTTCTTTTTCCTTTTTAAGGAAAGGGAGTACATATACCAAAAGGGAATAAATGTCATCAAATAGTTTGTTTACAAAGATATGAATTCTGTTTGGAAAATTCACATCTCTCAAGAGCCGTCCGATTCGCTGGTGATTCTACATCGTGTTCAATATTGATTTCTCGCTTGTCAGTTGGCAGATCCCCACTGTAGAGGGGTCCCTCTCAGAGGGCAGGGCATCCATTCTCCCATTACTCCACCCCTGTAGAGACAGCCCAGTCCATCTCACACCCCGTGTCAGCCCTGTATTCCTCTGCCCAGGACCTTGGACACAGCTGTTGAGATCCCTCTCAGATGCTCCATTGTCTCCCCCCTACCCTTTCGCCAACCCACTGCCCCACTGCCAAGGCGCTACTGCCACCTGGTGTTTCATCGTGAGCAGTTCTCATCAGAGTCGTTCGTAAAGGATATGTTTTTACAGTCTTTGCCTAGAGAATTAATTCCATGCACAGAGGAGCCTGGCGGGCCACAGTCCATGGGCTGGCAAAGAGTCGAACACGGCTGAGCGACTAACCCTTTACACTTAACTTTTTTTTTTTCAGACAGAATTAGAATAATTTTGTGCATAGGTTCAAAAGCTATGTTTTGAAAGAATTTGGGGTTTTTGTTTTTGATTTGCTTTGGTCCAAGGTGACCCTTTTTTGTCAGGAATTTTGATGATGGCAGTACATTGTTGCCACCTCGTGACAGAAACCTCGTGAACTGCAACTTGAACACCGTGAAGCAGAAAGATGGGAGGGAGGGGCTGTGACCCAGGCAAGCAGCACGGAGCTTTCTGGAAGTCTTGGTGGAAAGGGGGCAGTCCCAGATATCCAGGCAGAAAGTACAGCCTTCTATGGTGAAGAAAAAGTTTCATGGGAGTGGAAGTAAAAGATTATTTAAACATATTACTCTTGGTTTAAAAAAATAAAATTGCACATATTACTCTTGGAAACCTCTGGATAAATAGCTAGAGATCTTATTAGCCAAAATGGAAGAAGTCCACATATAACCTTTGTAATCTTCTTTTGTACTTTCCTGGCCATCTTTTAACATAAATTTATTTCTATGATATATTTTTAATATTTTTATAAAATTTCATTTTTCAGTATTGATTATTGCATCATATGATGCTCTAAACTATTTCACTAGTACCCAAGTAGGGGAAATTTAGTGCCCCGACCATACTTCCTATGACAAACAATAGTATACTTAACACCCTTGCCTATATATATATATATATATATATACACCTGTATCTTTGAAATATTTTTTAACTTTTTGAAAATGTCATTACAAACCATGAAAAATGTAATATTTTATATTTACATAACACTGGAAATATTCCTAGCATCATTGTAAGAAAGTGCCTGTTTCTCCACACATTAGAGATCACACGAATCATTGCTTTTTGTGTAGGCAATAAACCATCTCTCATTGTTTTGATCATCACTTGTTTTTGCTGCTTGTCTAGAATTCCATCATAATGTCGTGAAAGTAGGCAATAAACGCCTATAATGGAAACGGAAAAGAGTTTTTTTTGTTTGTTTGTTTGTTTTTGAGTCAAACTGAGGACTGTAGCGCAGAGGACAGAAGCATAGTTTTTGGCACAGATTCATATTTTGTCAGAACAAAGAACTTTAAATAACTGAGGGATACATTCCTTCAAGATTTCAAAAAATAACAACAACAACAACAACAACAACAAACAGATCAGCAGATGCTCAGCAAGTCAGTATGGCCTTGGCAGCTGGGAAGGGAGTCTTAGCATCAAAGGAGTACCAGCATTAGCATCCCAGGAAGGGAGGCTTTGAATCTTTTTTTAATAAATATTTTGTTTATTTTTTTATATTTTTAATTTTTTTCATTTATTTTTATTAGTTGGAGGCTAATTACTTTACAGTATTGTAGTGGGTTTTGTCATACATTGACATGAATCAGCCATGGATTTACATGTATTCCCCATCCCGATCCCCCCTCCACCTCCCTCTCTACCCCATCCCTCTGGGTCTTCCCAGTGCACCAGGCCCGAGCACTTGTCTCATGCATCCAACCTGGGCTGGTGATCTGTTTCACCATAGATAATATACATGTTTCGATGCTGTTCTCTCAAAACATCCCACCCTCGCCTTCTCCCACAGAGTCCAAAATTCTGTTCTGAATCTTTATTTTTAATAGGGACATCCGTTACTTCTAGTCAGTGTATCTTTTTATTTAATAATTAAAGCAGATGTACAATGTATGTTTGAAAGGCCACAAAGGCTGTAGCTAGCGCAAAATTCAGATTAACTCATGTATACGCGAGAATGACTTCCCTATACCTCAATATATGAGAATTTCTTTTATCATTATGGATGTGACATAATTCTCACAACCTTGTGTTACATTGAGTGTTTCTGATATTCCCTACTAACACTGGGGATGACATCTTTTCAGTGTCTGTATACTGCTAAAGGACACATTCCTCATAGATATGTGCAGAGTGAGCTGACTGTGTTTTCTTTGAGTCTAGAAAAGCGTCTTGGGACAATTCTAGTATTATGATAACAGAACCTGTTTGGTATGTGAGTGTGTGTGTGTGTGTGTGTGTGTTTGTGTGTGTGCACGTGCATGGGCAGCCACATTTCCTTCTGATTCCTTCTGTGCCTTCATGGCGTTGCTTCCTATTTGGTCTCCCTTTCTATACTCAGACCCAGAAGTGAAGCTAGGGAATTACCAGAATGGCCGTCTTTATAACAAGCCCTAATCACCATCCTTAACTACATCCTGAATGTTCACTTCTGAAAAAGAAATTGTTGGTGCAAAGGGTGTGCAACTCTATGTGCCTTTGAGAAGTCCTGCCATACTGATACCCGGAAAGATAGTTCCAGTGTAATCTCCCCAGAGTGGAATCACATGAGAAAGGCCACAGTGACGTGAAGGAAGTAGTAAGGCTGGCACCACGTCATAGAGGCCAGCCCTGGATCCTATCATAAACCCACTTTCAAGTCACCACCACAGTGGGAAGATACAGAGGTGACCATATGTAAATTAAACTTCACACACAAGGGTGACCTAAAGTAATATCTGTGGGAGAAAAGCATTGCTTAGAGGAACAGAGGACACAGAGTCAGCAGGCCTGGGATACAGGCACCCATTTATGTAAATTAACATTTATATAAAACATGTGACTTATGTAAAACATGTGCATCTAGACCTTTGTATAGAAAAGGTTTGTTGTTACTGTGGTAAAACAAGACCACGCCAATACCATTAAAATTTTTTTAAATTTAATTTTATTTTTTGGCTGCACTGAATCTTCATTGCTGTGCATGGGCTTTCTCTAGTTGTGGTGAGCAAGGGCTACTCTTTGTTGCAGTGTGTGGGCTCCTCATTAAGGTGGCTTCTCTTGTTGCAGAGCACAGGCTCTAGAGCGTGTGTGTTCAGTGGTTGTGGCATAAGGGCTTTGTTGTTCCGGGACATATGGGATCTTCCCAGACCAGGGATTGAACACACGTCCCCTGCATTGGCAGGTGGATTCTTAACCACTGGACCATAGGGAAGTCCCAGTATTATACTTTTAACAACTTTTTTTTTGGAATATAATTTACAGAGTACAAAGTCCACACACTTTCCACAAATGGTACAGTTTGATGATTTTTAGTAAACTCTGTAGAGTTGTACAACCATTATCATAGTTGAGCTTTAGATGTTCCATCACCCCCAAAAAGTCCTATAGTGGAGACCAGTATGGAGATTCCTTAAAAAACTAGGAATAAAACTGCCATATGACCCAGCAAACCCACTACTGCACATATACCCTGAGATAACCGTAACTCAAAAAGACACCTGTACCCCAGTGTTCACTGCAGCACTATTTACAATAGCCAGGACAGGGAAGCAACCTAGATGTCCATCGACAGATGAATGGATTAAAGAATTGTGGTACATATATACAATGGAATATTACTAAGCCCTGAAAAGGAATGAATTTGAGTCAGATCTAGTGAGGTGGATGAACCTAGAACTTGTTATTCAGAGTGAAATAAGAAAGAGAAAAGCGAATATATTAATGCATGTATATGGAATCTAGAAAATTGGTACTGATGAACCTATTTGCAAGGCAGGAATAGAGATGAAGAATAGAGAACAGACTTGTGGACATGGGGCATGAGAGGGTAGGATGAAATGAGAAAGTAGCACTGAAATATATACATTTCCATATGTAAAATAGATAGCTAGTGGGGATTTGTTGTATAACACAGGAAGCCCAACCCGGTCCTCTGTGACAACCTAGAGGGTGGCATGGGGTGGGGAGTGGGAGGGAGATTCAAGAGAGAAGGGACATATGTATATTTATGGCTGATGCACACTGTTAAATGACAGAAACCAATTGAACATTGTAAAGCAATTACCCTCCAAGTAAAAAAGGGAAAACAAAAAGTCCCATTGTGCTTGAATTCCATTAAAGCCCATAACCATCCCAACGTCGTGTTCTCTCCAAAGACTCATCTATTCTGGACATTTCATATGATGAAATGTCACACTATTGTCACTTCTAAAGAATAGAGTTATTCTTTATAACAAGCTCCACTTGTTTTTCTGATATGTGGTTTCTTTCACTTGACATACTGTTTTTCGAGGTTCATCCATTTTGTAGCATGTACTTCATTTCTTCATTTCTTTTTTGGAATTATTTTCTTCATTTCACTTCAGTACTTCATTTCTTTTTTGTTGCTGAATAATACACTACATTTGATTTATCTATTCATTAACAGGTAGACATTTGAGTTGTTTCTGCTTTTGGCTATTATGAATAATGATGCTACATACATTCATGTACAAGTTTTTATGTAGACAAGTGTTGTCATTTCTCTTGACTGTGTACCTAGAAATGCAATCGCTGGGTCATATGGTAACTGATTAACTGTTTGAGGAATTGACAGACTGTTTCCATGACCTTGACTATCTTGAAGAGCACAGGCATAGTCTGTGGTTGTGGGTTTTGAGAAAGAATACCACAGAGTTGAAGCGCCCTTCTCATCACAGCATATCTGGGAGGACATGGTACCTGCATGACATCGCTGAATCACTAGAATTGTTAACCTTCATCACCAGGTTAAGGTGGTGTTTGTTGAGTTTCTGCAGCATACAGTAGCTGTTTCCCATTCGCCTACTCTATTCCTTAGGTCACCAAGTCCACCCTGCCCTCAGAGGTGGGAGACAGATTTCACATTCACTTTATAGAGATAGGGTATCTACATGTACTATTTAGAATAGAATATTATACTATATCAATTTAGAATATGTCTCCTCTCATTCATTTTATTATTAATTCAATATATAATTGTTTCTGTCAATATGGCTTCATTTTTTTTAAGTCTATTTTATTTCATTTAGCATCATCCTATTCTTTTATTTTCCACTCTAGAATCTTTCGTTACTTGTCTTTATGTGTCATTTGACTAACAGGAATATGCAGTGATGTCAGCCCCCTCCCACCTGCCTGTCCACTGGCCCAGGCAATCAGGAATTGTAGCCCTGAGCTCCAGCCTTTGACTCCAAGTGTGGGAAAGTCATCCGGACTGAGTCAGTAGAAGACTTTCTGGGATGTTCAGATTTGTGTGGCACTTGTCTCTTGTTTGTTTGCTTGCTTGCTTTTAATCATGGATGGGCATGGACATGAATCTAGAGCTGCCAGTGAGCATACCTAGCCTTCCTTGGAGCAAATTACAAAAAGGATGGTGACCAATTAAGGTCACAGGGTGGTGTTCTTTCATTTTCCTCAAAATATCTGAGCACTGGGTTGTTTTTTTTTTTCACTTTCAAGCACACATGTTGGACAGATAAATCCCACCATGTTAGCTTGGCATGATGAAAAGTACATCCCAGTTCAATGCCCAGTAAAATGGAATTGGTTCTTATTCCCTTCTTGATGTTTCATCAAACTTTCTCTTTAATTGTGTACATTGATTATCCATACTCTAAGGAGTATTAAGCATCTGTGTGTGTGTGTGTGTGTGTGTGTGTGTGCACGCGCACCCAACAAAAAGCAAAGGTAATTCTAGACACATGGAGAAGAAATTATTGTGTTCCATCAGAACAATGCTAAGTGTGTTTAGAGCTGAATGAAAATGGTCTTTATAACCAGAAAAACAAGATAGGCAGCAGACAGAAAATTAAGCTCAGTTCTAGCAATGAGGCTAATCCTTGTCAGTTCACGTTTTAGAAAAAGTCTTTGTGGTAAAATGTACATGTAACAAGAGCCTATGCAGATTTTAATGATATAAAAGTATTAGTGAACAGAGTTAAAACTTGTTGATACAGGAAGTGCCATAGTTTGAGTGTTTGTGTCCCCTCAGAATTCATATGTTGAAATCCTAACCTGTAAGGTGATGGGGGGTGTCTTGGGTTGATTAGGTCATGAGGGCAGAGCTCTAATGAATGGGCTTAATGCTGTTATAAGAGACTTCAGAGAGCTTCTTCCACCATGTGGAGATACAGTGTGAAACCTGTGACCTGGAGGAAGGCCTTTTCCTGACCATGTTTGCAGCATGATCTCAGACTTCCAGCTTCCAGAACTACAAGAAACATATTTCTGTTGTTTATAAGCCTTGCGGTTTTTGGTATTTTTCTTATAGCAGCACGAATGGAATAAGACAGGAAATGATGCCTCATACAAGAATGAAAATAGTTTCTGTTAAAAATGAAAAGCCAGAGATTAAGTTAGTTGTTTACATCAAAAGAAAGCTCAAAAAAGAACAGGCAAGGGAATTTCAAAATGAATAAAACCCCATTATTTGGCCACAACTCACTTTTTGTTTAGTGATTTAAAACAAGAAAAATCTAGGGAATTTCCTGGCAGTCCAGTGGTTGGTACTCTGTGCTTTCACTGCCTAGGGCATTGGTTCAATCCCTGGTTGGGGAACTCAGATCCCACAAGCGGTGCTGCCAAAACAGTGACAACAAATCTATCCTCATAGTTTTGGAGGACAGAAGTCCAAAATGGGTATTACTGGGCTAAAATTAGGATATCACCTGGGCTGCATCCCTTCTGGAGGGTTTAGGGGAGGACAAGTTTCCTTGCCTATTCCAGCTGACTGGAATGGCTGACTGCATTCCTAGGCTTGTGGCCCCTTCTGGCTCATGGATTGAGGCTTGTGGCCTCCATCTTCAAAGCCAGCAGAATAGCATCTTCCAAACTTTTTCTCACTTCTATCCTTGCATCTGTGGTAACATCTCTTTCTCTCATCCTTTTGCCTCCTTCTTTCCCTTGAAATGACACTGTTTTACAAATAACTGTGGTAAAATATACATGATAGAATTCAATTTTAACCAATTTCAAGTGTACAGTTCAGTAGCCTTACTTACATTCACAATGTTGGGTAAGCATTACCACTATGTATTTCTAGAGCTTTCTTATCATCTCGAATAGAAACTCTGTGCTGATTAAACAATAACTCCCCATTCTCTTCTTCCCCCAGTCCTTGGTAACCTCTCTTATACTTTCTGTCTCTGAGTTTACCTATTCGAGATACCTCATATAAGTTGAATCATACAGTACTTGTCCTTTTGGGTCAGGATTATTTCCCATAGCGTAATGTTTTCAAGGTTCATCCATGTTGTAGCATATATCAGAATTTTATTCCACTTTAAGGCTGAATAATATTCCATTGTATGTGTATATCAGATTTTTAAAAATCCATTGATCTTACTGATGGACACTTGGGTTGCTTCCACCTTCTGTCTATTGTGAATAATGCTGCTATG
Source organism: Cervus canadensis (assembly GCF_019320065.1). Classification (NCBI taxonomy): domain Eukaryota; kingdom Metazoa; phylum Chordata; class Mammalia; order Artiodactyla; family Cervidae; genus Cervus; species Cervus canadensis. Next base: position 143,660,669 of record NC_057419.1, on the reverse strand, counting down.
AACTTTGGTGTGTAAGTATCTGTTTGAGGCTCTGCTTTCAGTTCTTTTGGGAATATGCCTAGAAGTGGAATTGTTAGATAATATAGTAATTCTGTGTTTACTTACTTGAGAACCCAGCATACTGCTTTCTGCACAGACGGCACCATTTTACATTCCCACCAACAGTGTACAAATGTCTTAGTTTCTGTATAACCTTGCCAACACTTGTTAGTTTCCATTAAAAAAAAATAATATCCATACCATTAGATGTGAAGTGGTTTCTCATTGTGGTTTTGATTTGCATTTCCCTAGTGACTAGTGTTGAGCATCTTTTCATGTGCTTATTGTCCATTTGTTTATCTTTTTTTGAGAAATGTGTATTCAAGTCCTTTCTCCATTTTTGCATTGTGTTGTTAGTTTTTGTTTTTGTTCCTGAGTTATAAAACTTCTATATATCCTAGATATTAATCTGTTATCAGATATTTGATTTACAAATATCTTCTCCCATTCTGTATATTGTCATTTCACTCTCCTGACAGTGTGCTTTGATTCAGAAAAGTTTTAAATTTTGATGAAGTCCAATTTATTTATGTTTTCTTTTGTTTCCTTATACTTTTGCTGTTGTATTCAAGAAATCACTGCCAAGTCTAGTGTCATGAAGGTTCCTCCAGTGTTTTCTTAGAGTTTGATAGTTTTAGCTCTTATGTTTAGGTCTTAGATCCATTTTGAATTCATTTTAAAATATGGTATAAAGTAAGGGTGTAACTTCTTTTTTATGCATATGGATGTCCACCTTCCCCTGCACCATTTGTTGAAAAGACTTTTCTTTTCCCATTGAATAGGGTTGTCAGTGAAGCTCCTCAATTGAGTTCTTATATTGAATCACTATGTTGTACACCTGAAACTAATATTATATGTCCATTTTTTATCCATATAAAACCCCCAAAACAAGAAAGTATGTCTCAGGTGATGAATAGGATTCAGCTACAAGATTATTAGACTTTATTAAAGACACATGAAAACTGTAAAACTATCAAAACTATGAAAATATCAAGTTGCTCATATTTATACAAAGTCTAACATTTATTGAGCTGTTACTGTGCCTAGCACTGTTCAAAGGGATTTCACCTATTAATTAAATCTCAAAGTAACAACCCTTTGGGAACAAGACAAGGATGCCTCTTTTCGCCACTCCTGTTCAATCTAGCATGGGAATTTCACTACACGGTAGGCATCAGGCTAATGGTACAGAAAGAGAACATTTTACTGACAACCCCATCTATAGTAATCCCTGACCCAGTGTTTTCTGCTCTATTTATGTGTTTATTTTCTTCAAAACACTCATCCCCATGTGAAATTGCCCTGCTTATTCATTTACCTACTTATTGCCAGTTTTCCCAAACTAGAATGAACTCCAGGGATCTTACTGTGGACCACACGTGGGAAAATTTTGACCAAACTGCTGACATTGTGTAGCATTAATTTAATGCCTACCATGCAGAGTTCTATGATTTCTGGGATCTCTGTTAATGTAATTACTCAAAAATGCATTGGTCCTCCCCCTCCACATACAGACACAGACTTTTTTCCCACATGGGCACATACCTAAACTCCACAATACTCCTGGGTGGTCAGAAGCATTGGGTACTGTTATCCTGTTGTATAGAAGACAATGGAGAGAAGGGTGGTGACTTACCTAGAGTGTCCTGATGATGGGGCCCAATCTCTTCACTCTTGCTCTAGGAACCTGTCTAGAAGATTCAATATCACAGCTGGTTCTTGTCTACTGAATTCTGTTTCTGGGGCTCAGTGTCCACATCCTTCTGTGATGTCCCACTTTAAGGAAGAGGAAGGAGATAAGACAGCGCATGGAATAGAGAGGAAAGTGAGAGGAAGGGAAAGTACATGAAACACAGGGAAAAGGGTTGGGGATGGCCTGCCTGTCCCTTCTCAGTTCCCTGGAAGCTGTGCAATGATGCTTTCCCAGCTCCATCACACAGCCCCCTCCACACACTGTGAAACTATTTTGCAAAGAGTAAAAAATGTCTTAAATGGTTTGTTTTCTTTGATATCAACACTTTTTGGAAAATTCATATGTATTCAAAGCAGTTCCAAATGCTGTTGACCACAAGTCTGCATTATTTTTTTTCCATTTATTTTTATTAGTTGGAGGCTAATTACTTTACAGTATTGTAGTGGTTTTTGCCATACATTGACATGAATCAGCCATGGGTTTACATGTATTCCCCATCCTGATCCCCCCTCCCTCCTCCCTCTCCACCTGATCCCTCTGGGTCTTCCCAGTGCACCAGGCCCGAGCACCTGTCTCATGCATCCAACCTGGGCTGGTTGATCTGTTTCACCCTTGATAATATACATGTTTCAATGCTGTTCTCTCGAAACATCCCACCCTCGCCTTCTCCCACAGAGTCCCAAAGTCTGTTCTGTACATCTGTGTCTCTTTTTCTGTTTTGCATATAGGGTTATCGTTACCATCTTTCTAAATTCCATATATATGTATTAGTATACTGTATTGGTCTTTGTCTTTCTGGATTACTTCACTCTGTATAATGGGCTCCAGTTTCATCCATCTCATTAGAACTGATTCAAATGAATTCTTTTTAATAGCTGAGTAATATTCCATGGTGTATATGTACCACAGCTTCCTTATCCATTCATCTGCTGATGGACATCTAGGTTGCTTCCATGTCCTGGCTATTATAAACAGTGCTGCGATGAACACTGGGGTGCACATATCTCTTTCAGATCTGGTTTCCTCGGTGTGTATGCCCAGAAGTGGGTGCATTATTTTCATTCAGCCATAACTTACCTCAACAGTGTAGGTTGACTGGTCCACACTGTAGAGGGGCCCCTCCCAGAGAACAGGGTATTCACCCTCCATTACCCCACCTCTGTACAGGCTTCTCAGACTTTCTTCCACCACCTGTCATCCTTTGTCCACAACACTGGACACAGCTTTTTAGACCCCACTCCTATGCCCCATTGGTCTCTCAAGCCACTTTCCCCCTTGCCCTGTGCTCCTTTTTGCCCACCCACCACTCACTGCCAAGGTACGACCAACAGTGTTTCACCTTATGCAGGCCCCGGAGTACATGTTTCTACAGTCTTTTACAACTGTCAGTTTTTTTCAGATAAAAGAACCATTTTACACATTCACAGGCTGCCTTCTAAGAGAGGGTATTGCTTTTTTTTTTTTGCTTCTCCTTGTCCTTTGTTGAATTTGAGGATGGCGATACGTTGGTGCCACCTTGTGACAGAAGCCTGAACTGCAGCTTGAAAATCCGCCGCGGAGCAGTGGAAGGTGGGAGGGAGGGGCTGCGTCTTACACAGACCTGGCAGAGTCTTCTGGAAGCCTGAGTGGGGAGTGCGGCAGATTGCCATGGTTGACGGCCTCTAGACACAAAGAGCAGACTCCGTCTATGTTAAAGAGAAAAGTCAATGTGAATAGAAGGTATTATTTTAATTTCTATTTTACTGGTCCATAAATTGAAAAATTAATGGAACAATAGAAAATAGTGATATAGCCCCAATTATAATTAGAAATTTAGACCATAACAAAAGCAGCATTACAAATCAGTGGAGATATGATGGAGGATTAAGAAGTGGTTTTGAGATAACTAGATAACCATAAGGTTAAAAAGATAAAAAGGGACCCGTTTCTATATCTTATAGCAGGATACATTCCAAAATGGTTCTGAATGAAATATAAAATAAATGTGCATACAAGTACTGGAAGAAAAATAAAAGAAATGTCCATACAAGTATTGGAAGAAAACAGGGGGATTATATGATCTGGAAGCAGAGGAAATTTTCCTAAGTATAAATCAATAACCAGGAGCATTAAAGAAGAAAATTGACATATTTGAGGACATGAGAATAACAATGACAACTCTGCATGGCAAAAATACACTAGCCAATTAAAGACACTGGGAAAAACATTTGCAGCTAATATCTTTAACAAAGCATTAATATCCCTCCAATATAAACACTTATCAATATAAAAACATGAAAAAACCCTATCAAAGTTAACAGAAAAAAATAGATTGTCTTTAAATATATGAAAAAAGTCTCTGGGTTATTTTAATTAAGAGAGATGCAATTAACACTACACTAAGATACTAGTTTTTTTACTCTTAGATTAGCAGTGATCCAGATGTTTGTCAATACAGTGGGTGAGAATGTGGAAAACCATCTCCTTTTGCACCCTGCTCACAGGGATGCAAAATGGTGAGCTCACTGTAGTAGGCTTAATGGTCTCTGCAAAGATAGCACGTTCTAACCCCTGGATCCTCTAAATATTGCCTTATATGGAAAAGGGTGTTTGTAGAGGTAATTAAGTTAAGGATCTCAAAATGGGGAGATTAGATTTTTCACATGAGCCCTAAAGGCAGACCCGTGTCCTTATAAGAGAGGAGTAGAGGGACAGTTGACACAGAGAAAAGAGGAGAAGGCAGTGTGGCCAAGGATGCAGATGCTGGAGTGATGGAGCCACACGCTAAGGAATGCTGGTAGCCAACAGAAGCTGAAAGAGGCAAGGAGGCTCCCTTATAGTCTCAGAAAGAAGTTAAGTCTGCCAACACCTTGATTTTGGCCCACTGAAACTGTTTTTGGACTTCTAGCCTCCAGAACTATGAAATAATATTTCTGTTGTTTAAGGACACTAAGTTTGTAGTAATTTATTTTAGTAGTCATAGGAAACTAATGCAATCATTATGGTGGGGCATTTTATAATATGGTGGGGAATTTTATATGCCTTTACCCTTTGACTCACAGGTCTTATATAGGAATATCCTGATGATATATTGGCAGTGATAGAAAAAGATTTTAGATATAATAAAAATATAGATATGGATATTCACTCTGGCACTATTTGAACAGCAAAAGAATGGCAACAACTTAAATTTCATCAGTTATGTGATGGATGAATAAAGTACCAAATAACCACACAAAAGTGTACACTAAGTAAGGTGTAAAGAATGATGAAAATTTCCACATAAGCTATGGAAGGATCTCCAGAATATAATGTTAAGTGAAAAAGTCAATGTACATAAAGGTCTATATGGATGTATTGTTTACTTACATTATGAATATAGTAAAGTTGCAGGATATAAAATTAATACCCAGAAGTCCCTTGCATTCCTATACAGTAACAATGAGAAAACAGAAAGAGAAATTAAGGAAACAATCCCATTCACCATTGTGACAAAAAAAATACTTAGGAATAAATCTACCTAAAGAAACAAAAGACCTACAAAGAAACAAAAGGCAAGGGTGGGATGATTTGAGAGAATAGTATTGAAACATGTGTATTACCATATGTGAAATAGATCACCAGTCCAAGTTTGATGCCTAAAACAGGGCACTCAAAGCCAGTCACTGGGACAACCCAGAGGGATGGGATGGGGAGGGAGGTGGGAAGGGGATTCGGAATGGGGGACACATATCCACCTGTGGCTGATTCATGTCAATGTATGGCAAAAACCACCACAATATTGTAAAGTAATTAGCCTCCAATTTAAATTAAATTTAAAATAAATTTAAAATTCAATTTAAAATAAATAAATTATCATTTAATTTAAAAAAAGTAGATGGAAAGAACTTCTGTTTTGGAGACCAGAAGGAGTGTGTACACTTCTTCCTGTTTTTTTTTAATTTACTTTTTTTTTTTTTTTTTGGCTATGCTGGATCCTCATTGTGGCTGGATCTTTCTCTAATTATAGCACGTATGGGCTTCTCTAGGTGCAGTGCAGGCTTAGTTGCCCTGTGGCATGTGGGATCTTGGTTCCCCAATCGGGGATGGAACCTGCGTCCCCTGTATTGGAAGACTGATTCTTAACCACTGGACCACCAGGGAAATCCCTACACTTGTGTTTCTTCTGCAAGGTGCAGCTAAAATCTCTGGATATTACATATAAAACAAATATAGAACTCTGAAAGGTGGAAAGAAAAAAGAAAGTATCTTGGGACTTGGGGACCCAAGGTATGGCATGCATTGAATTCCTTTGGTTTTATTTCTGTCTCGTATGTCCGAGGTGGGGTGCTGGAAGAGCAAGTGACTCAAAAATGCCAACAGGAAAAGGCAAGAATAGCTCGACACGGAACCAGAAAAGAAAGAAAGCTTTTAGACAACAACTGCCCTAACATCACAGAGTAAAACACAGCTGTGCCCTCACCATGGCAGCAAAGACTGAGTGGGAAATGTGGATTCCACACTTACTTGATTGTAACCAGGCACCCCTCCCCCACTCTTTGGGATGGTATCAGAGAAGACCCCATGGGAAAGAGGGACTGTCATCCCCACCTGGTGGAAATGAGCACCCACCTTACTGCCCTGCAAAGTGTTGAGGGAGGCCACATAGAGAGCAGTAAGGAAGTGTATTTCCCTACCTTCCAGGGTGGTATCAGTGGAAGCCTGGTGGGGAGTGAAATTCTACTTTAACCAAGCAGTAGTAACGAGGCACCACTTCCCTTCTACTCCCATCCCTGTCCCTCCCCATGTTAATAAAGATTGAGTGGGAAGCCTGGACTTTTATCTTCTTTGCCATCTGTCTCTGTGGTTAGGAGGCATTAACATCCATGGAGAGGATCCTAATACCTCACTAGCAAGGTTGTGGTGAGGAATAAATTCAGCCAACAAGTTGAAAAACCTATCCCTTGGCCATGTATTTTTTTTAAGCTTTATAAATATTAGCTGTCTGTCCCCCACAGATCGCAGAACTCATGTAGTTTCTTTATCTGCGCCTCCTCAATTAGGGCCCTTTAACCAGGATGCAGGTCAGAATCACCAGCATTGAAACATGTACATTACCATATGTGAAATAGATCACCAGTCCAAGTTTGATGCATGAAACAGGGCACTCAAAGCCAGTGCACTGGGACAACCCTGAGGGATGGGATAGGGAGGGAGGTGGGAGGAGGGTTCAGGATGGGGGACACATGTACACCCATGGCTGATTCATGTCAATGTATGGCAAAATCACTACAATACTGTAAAGTAATTAGCCTCCGATTAAAATAAATTAATTAAACAAGAAAAAAGAATCACCTTGGGAATCCTTTCCTAAACCCTCCCTCACCCCAAATTCTCTTGTTGGTAGAAATAGGACTTCTGTATCCAAGGCCATTCAAATCATTCTGCTGTAATAACATGGGCATCAGAAAGTGGATATGCTCATTTGGCGTCAACAGTGTATTCCAGTGTCCATCGCCCCTTCATTGCTCCAACACCATCTATTACCATCCTATGTCTTTATCGTGAATCTGATTGCTCATTTCCCCTGACCTGGCCTATAGGAAGGGTCATCTAAGATGGCTGGTCTGAAGACAGGAGGTGTCTTGTTCTGATGAAAAGGGACATAGTGGTGGCTCAGACAGTAAAGAATCTGCATGCAGTGCGGGAGACCTGGGTTCGATCCCTGGGTCAGGAAGATCCCCTGGAGAAGGGCATGGCTACCCACTCCAATTATCTTGCCCAGAGAAGCCCATGAACAGAGGAGCCTGGTTGTCTTACAATCCATTGGGTCGCAAACAGTTGGGCATGACTGAGTGACTAAACACACATAGTGCCCGGGCACACACTTACCACCTGGCGGTTACTATAGAAACGTGACGTCAACAAGGCGACCTTGGCGACTTTTTAATGGAGACAAAAGCGCCCGGTGGCGGCGAGGAGAGTAGGTATTGCCTTCAGGTGTTTGAAACTGAGTTGGGAAAGTGAGTTCCTGCGGTGGGCGCTGGACCGCCCTGGGGTATGGGGAAACAAAGGGATCCACACTCAAGTCGCCGGTTTCCCGCTTTGGGTCTCGGTGCCCCACTGTCTCGTAGGTAAAGCACAGGGGTCCCGCCTGGCCCCAGTGAGTATTGTGTCCTGCTTCAAGGGTGTTCTGGAGCCAGTTTCCTCCTAAAGGCAGGGGCGCGGGAGGTGAAACAGGTAGTGATTCTCTTTGGCCTCAGCTTTCCCCTCTGTAACACGGGGATAAGAATCTTTCCCCCACAGGATCTCTGAGAACATTCAGTGATAACACATGAGTAAGCCAATGGCCCTGTGGTTATTGCAGGATAATGAACGTCTGTATGAATTCAGGCCACTTCTTACTCCTTTTCCACTTTGTTGTTAAGGGATAGATGAGGAAAGGAGATGAAAAAGTCCGTAGTGTGAAGCTCATTGTAACATCTGGTTGTTATGATCACTACCCAATTATTTCAATGTCATTGTCACTAACACAGTGCCTCGCACCGTGCGGGGCACACAGTTACACCGGTAAACCATGTTGATTGCTGATGTGTCTTTCCCTGTGCAGCCCTCATGCCAGTGTCCTTTCTCATATCAGGTGTGTGAAGAAGACCGCTTCTGAGGATCAGTGTCCTGATGGCTGATGGAGCTTCTACTTCTACTCTGTTCAAGGGCACGGTCCTCAGCAGACCCCAACACTTCACATCTTCAGTTGGATATGAGGCCTGACTCAAGTGAGTTCATAGATCTGATAAAAGCATGTTGTGAAATAGCTCCTGTAAGCTTCTAACCTAAAAGTAGAGAAGCTATTTTGATCTCATCATGGGAAAGAGATTTAGCAAGTGGAATATCATTCCATCAGGTGCTAGCTACATGCATAGTAGTAGTCCTGAGGCCCATCTGAGAGAAGACTTTTTTTTCCTTTTTGGTTGAAAAGCAATGAATTGTCTAGTTGATGAAGGAACTTACTTAGTCTTAAACAAGCATTTGCAATAAATATACCAAATTGTTTTCACTGTACAAATAATAATCATCATTTCCCATGTAGCTCTCAGATGAATGTGGAAATATACAGTTTTTAGCTCTACTAGCAATTTGAGATTGTAATATAGATTGTTCTCTGCTGACCATGTTTTTTTGTTCCATTGTATATTGAAATTTTTCAAAGAGGCAAGTGTTAGTGTATTTATTTATTGTTTGGCTACACCTCATGGCATGTGGGAATTTTAGTTTCCCAACCAATAATCAAACCCATGCCCTCTGCAGTGGAAGTGCAGTCTTAACCACTGGACCACCAGTGAAGTCCAAGTGTTAGTCTAAAATGTCAGTTATTGGAACTTAATATTTAAAAATAATCACCCTAGAGTTTACTCTCTTATAATGATACTCAGCCTCATTCTCCAAAAGAACCAGTTACTCTTAAATACCATTATGATTATTTTCCTAGAATATAATATTTTTATTTCTGTATTTCAGATAGAAATCAGCTTTCCTTAAATATTTGGATACATTTCATTGCAAATGATTATTTCTATTTTGGCTATATGTTGTGTGGGCCAATCTGATAAAACATAATGTGGACCTGTTAATACTATAAGAGCATAATTGTGGGAATCTTTCAACTGATTAATTGTATCAGAGAATTTTAAATATATAAATATATTCCAAATACTTTATTGAGGTATGGTTAACATACAATATAATGTACATATTTAAAGTATATGCTTTGATGTTTTGATATATATATGCACCTGTGAATCCAATACTGCAGTCCAGATAATGAACATATCCATCAACTTAAAAAGTATCCTAGTGCTCCTTTGTAATTTACCTACCTCTCTCTCTACATCACCCTACCCCTTTCCCAGATAACTAGTGATCTTCTGTTACTATAGATTAGTTTTCTTTTCCTATCATGTTATATGAATGGAATCATACGATGTATAGTTTTTGTCTTCTTTCCTTTGACCTAATTATTTCTGGATTTATCCTTCTGTTACACATACAAATACTTTTCTTTTTAATGTTGACTAAGATTCCATTATATGATTATACCACAATTTGTTTTATCCATTGATCTGTTAATGGGTATTTGGGTGGTTTCCAATGTGGGACTCTGGTAAATAAAGCTGCTACTAACATTTGTATATTAGTCTTTGTATAGACATAGACTGTCTTTCTCTAGGATAAATGGCTGGATAATGTGATGGATGTGAAGTTAATGGTATAAGAAAACACTAAACTTTTCCAAAGTGGCTGCACCATTTTTCACTGCCAACAGCAGTGTACGAGAGTTCCGTCTTCCACAACCTTGCCAAAACTTTGTATGGTAAGTCTTTTAAATTTTGGCCTTTCTCAGAGAGGTATAGTGGTATCACATAGTTTTCATTTATATTTCCCTAATGACTTTGAATGTTTGACAAAAGATGATTAGCATCTTTTCATGCACTTATTTGACATTTGTATATCTACTCTGGTGGAGTGTCTATTCAAATATTTTGTCCATTTGTTTGAGTGTCTGTTTTCCTGTTTACCTTTGTGAAATTTTCTATATTCTGGGTGCAAGACTTTTATCAGATACATGATTTGCAGATATTTCCTCCCCGTGAGTGGCTTGCCTTTTAAGTCTCTCAACAGAGTCTTTGGAATAGGAGAAATGTTGAAGTTTGGGATATTCCAATTTATTTGTCCGTTCACTTATGGATTGTAGTTTTGGTTTTGCATCTATGGAATCTTACCTGACCTAAGGTCACAAGGATTTTCTCCTGTGACCTCCTCTTCTAGAAATTTTATGTTTTATATTTGGGTCTGTGCTCAATTTTGAGTTGACTTTTGTATATGGTGCATTACACATATCAAAATTTATATTTGTGCATGTGGATATTCATTTGTCCCAGCCCCGTTTGTTGAAAAGACTATCTTTTCTTCACTGAATTGCCATTACAGCTGTCAAAAATCAGCTGTCTGAGTCCAGAAATGGACTCCTTATTCTATTCCATTGATATCCTTGTCTTCCTTGCTGGCAGTAAGTACCACACTGTCTTGATTACTGAAGATGTGTAATGATTCTTGAAGTCAGGTAGTTTTGATCCTCTGGCTTTGTTCTTTTTCAAAGTTGTTTTTCATAGTCTAGGTCCTTTACACTTCAATACGAATTTTAGAATCAGTCTGTCACTTCATGGCAAATAGACAGGGAAACAGTGACAGACTTTATTTTTGTGGGCTCCAAAATCACTGCAGATGGTGACTACAGCCATGAAATTAAAAGATGCTTGCTCCTTGGAAAAAAAGCTATGACCAACCTAGACAGCATATTAAAAAGCAGAGACATTACTTTGCCAACAAAGGACCATCTAGTCAAAGCTATGGTTTTTCCAGTAGTCATGTATGGATGTGAGAGTTGGACTATAAAGAAAGCTGAGCACTGAAGAATTGATGCTTTTGAACTGTGGTGTTGGAGAAGACTCTTGAGAGTCCTTTGGATGGCAAGGAGATTGAACCAGTCCATCCTAAAGGAAATCAGTCCTGAATATTCATTGGAAGGACTGATGCTGAAGCTGAAACTCCAACACCTTGCCACCTGATGCGAAGAACTGACTCATTTGAAAAGACCCTGATGCTGGGAAAGATTGAAGGCGGGAAGAGAAAGGGATGAGAGAGGATGAGATGGTTGGATGGCATCACCGACTCAATGGACATGAGTTTGAGTAAACTCCGGGAGTTGGTGATGGACAGGGAGGCCTGGCATGCTGCAGTCCATGAGGTCGCAAAGAGTTGGACACGACTGAGCGAGTGAACTCAACTGAACTGAGAGAAGAACCAGTTGTGGTATTGAGTCTGCTAGTCACGTTCCTGGAGCAAGAGTTGAGAGGGTAACAGGCAGGAAGGCCAGGGGTCTCCAAATGGAGGAAATAGGCTACAAGTGTCAGACACTTTTATCTCTCTTAAGCGCAGGAGGAAACAAACCAGCGATATTTTTTTTTCTTCTCTATACAAATTTAAAAGGAGGTTTCTCTTAAAATGCTGTGTTGCTATGACACCTGGTTTCACCTGAAGCTAACTATTCTCAAACCTAGAGTTAACCAATACATTTCTTTTTCTTATGGAAATGTTTGTCTTAAGATATGTTAATTTACCCCAGACTCTGTAAGTTGCGCCAAATGGCCTAACCTACTTACTCAGATATTTTTCCCCTAATCTATGTAAATGAAACTATTTGTTGGTAATCTGCCCTTCTACAAGATTCAAGTCAATCATTTTATGGCCAGGGATGAATCATCTGGTGCCATTCTAAATTCTAAGACATTCCTTTCTTTTCATTAACAGACTGTGAGTGACTATATAACTTACAGCTAAAGACTAGGAAGGGGGTACTCTTTTGCCCCCTTCTGATGCTTATGTCAGAAGCTTTCTCTATCTCCTTTATACTTTAATAAAACTTTATTACACAAAAGCTCTGAGCGATCCAGCCTCGTCTCTGGCCCGGGATTGAATCCATCTCCTCCGGAGGCCAAGAATCCTGGCATCTTATCGTTCAGCAACAACCTTTCAGAGTGAAGAGATTGGACCCCCATCATTGGGACACTTTAGGTAAGTCACTACCCTTTCCCATGCCTTGTCTATACAACAGGATAATGCTCCCAACCACCCAGAATTATTGTGGAGTTTAATTGTGATCATGTGGGAAAGCAATCAGTAGTTGTAGGTGGGAGGGAAGGACCAGTGTACTACATTAACAGACAAACTCCAGATATATTAGAACTCTGCATGGCAGACGTTAAAGTAGTCCTACACAAATGTCACATGTTTAGGTCAGGATCTTTTCAGATGTGGTCTGTGGACCACTTTATCAAAATTGTCAGAGGTGCTTGTTGAAATTGCCAATTTCTTGGCTCGGTCTAGGTCTGAGGGGAGGTGGGTAGGAAGTGTCAAACAGTTGGTTCTGGCTTACCTTAGTGAAAAACACTGCTGTTGGTTTGCAACAAGGTGTTCTTAAAACTTTGAATCTTTTGATGTGTATTTTCAGTTTCTTTTGTCACTCAGGTGTTTTTTGGTAGCTTAAAAATGTGTATTAAAGTATAGTTGATTTACAGTGTTGTGTTAAATTTCTTCTGTCTAGCAGAGTGACTCAGTTATGTGTATATATACACACATATTCTTTTTCATATTCTTTTACATTATGGTTTGTCACAGGATATTGAATACAGTTCCCCGTGCTATATAGTAGAACCTTGTTGCTTATCCCTCCTGTATGTAATAGTTTGCCTCTGCTAATCCCACACTCCAGTTTCAGTTTTTAATATCTGTGTCTGCTCCTGTGTTTCAGATAAGATAACAATTCCTTCAAACTTTTTTTTAAATTGATTTATATGCAGGGCATTGAACTAGGCACAGGGGGACACAACCCAGAGAAACAAGATAGACAGGGTCCCTGACTCTTTCATTCTAGTTTGGGAAAACTGGCAATAAGCAGGCAAGTCTGTAAGTGGGGCAATTTCATATGGGGATGAGTGCTTTGAAGGAAATAAACACATAAATGGAGTAGAAAACTTTGGGTCAGAGGTTACTGTTCATGGGGTTGTCAGTGAAGCTCTTTCTTAGGAAGTAACATTTGAGCTGAGCCCTGAAAGACAAGCAGATGCCAGGCCCGAGCAGACCTTTTTGTCAGCAGCCTTTCACTGTGCGAGCACCAGTTATTCCAGGAGGAGATGATGAGCTTGAGTGATTGGAACCTGGCAGACGAAGTGTGGAGTGGTAGATGAGGTCAAAAAGCCAGACAGGAGCCAATCCAGTGACTGTAAGGTGAAGTGATAGTATTTACACTCACACGTTTTATAAGTGACAGATCTTGCATTTGGCCCTGGTCTGTCTCCAGAGCCCACACTCCTAAAAGTGAAAGTGTTAGTCGCTTCTGTCGTGTCCGACTCTTTTCGACCCCATGGACTGTGGCCCGCCAGGCTCCTCTGTCCATGGAATTCTCCAGGCATGAATACTAGAGTGTGTTGGTATTCCCTTCTCCGGGGAATCTTCCCAACCCAGGGATCAAAACTGGGTCTCCTGCACTGCAGGCAGATTCTTTACCATCTGAGCCATCACAGTTTTAACTGGTACACTTATGAAGAAGAAAAAGACGTGTTGAGATGTAACAGCCATAGTGACTGATGTTAGGCCAAGACCGTATCTGTTTGGATGAAGACTATGTTTCAATAGCTGTTTTCCATTTATAGAGAGCATTTATTTAAGAAAAATGAAAAAATAATTATAAAAACAAAAAAGTAATAATTATTACAGTTACTATGCACTAGACAATTTGGCTATTAAAATAGTTATGTGGACTCCCATGGTGAATTCTATTCTTTTTATGATTTCAGAGTGCTGTCCGAATGGTGATCTTATTGCTCTATGTCTGAGGTCTTCTGGTTGAGCATCAGGGATAGTCTGATTCACTTGATAGGTGAGACCAGAGGAAGTGCGGTGACCTACCGAATGTCACATAGGGTTAGTGGGTTAGGTCTTCCCCTTGGGTGACTCCTGTCTACCACTCAGTTTTCTGTCCATCAGACATGGCACTAGCCTGTGTTCCTATATGTAGTGAATCACTTCTTGACTCAGAGGATACATGCTTCTTTGAGGTTAACCTGCAGGTAACATAGAACAACACTAAGTGCCTTCAATTAAAAGGTACTTCTTCTTCCCCAAACTCAGTTGGGAGATTAGAAGAAAAATTCCTGAAATCTTATGGCATATACTCTTTTGTGTCTAGCTCCTTTCAGTGAACATAATGTGTATGTGATTTATATTACTGTTGTCTGTAGTGGTAGATCATTCATTCTCATTGGTGTACAGTATTATATTGTGTGGATATTTCACAATATATGTATTTATAATGGAGGTTTGGGTATTTCCCAGTTTTTGACTTACTGTAAATAATGTTGCTATGAATGATCTTGTGCATAGCTTTTGGGTAGATTTTTATTTTCTTTCTCTTGGGCACGGACCTAAGAGAGGCATTTCTGCATCATAGGACTAAGCTCAGTAGGAATTGCCAAATAGTTTTCAAAGGGTTCTTTTCAGTCTATATTCCCTATCATTGGCAACACTTGGTAGTTTCCATGTTTCTCATTTTTGTTGTTCGGGTAAGCATGCTATAGTATCTTACTGTGGTTTTAATTGTGATTTCTCTGAAGTCATAATTCTCATGTATATAAAAAAGGCCTCCTTTTCTTTTTAACCTTCCACCCATTTGATTAAGAAATTGCATCTTTTGTCCTGTGAAGTTTATATTCCTCATTCCGTTGAATATATCCTTATTGTTTTGTTGTTTGTATTCCTCTGCCTTCCTCCTCTATTACTGTAAAAGTGGTGATTAGATTTAGAGGCTTGATCCAGTTCACATTTTTTGGTAAGAATGCTTCAGATTTAATGTTGTACATCTTTTAATCTTACACCAGGAGGCTCATTTTGTCTGGCTGTCTCTTCTGGCACTAAATTGATCACTGGATTCAGGTGTTATCAACCTGATCTATCCATTAGAAAGTATCCCATCTGCTTCTTACCTCATGTTTTTTTGTAGCCTCCCAACATAGTTGCCTAGATCTGCTTGTCATTAACGTCTGTAAAAAGGTGATGTTCAAATTCTGTGATTTCATAGGCATTTATTAGCCATAATTCTTCTATGAAACAAACTTCCCCTCATCAACAGTTAGGTTACTCTGAGGTATAGTTTGCACAGGAAGGGCAGGATTAATGTTTTTAATTCTTTTGCAGTATTTCCACTTTTTGAAAGAATGAGCCTTTTCCCTGGGATCCTCCAAAGGTGAGCAGTGAATTGGTTTTGTGTTCTGCTTTTCTTTTAGAATTTATATATTTGTCTAATTTATATAATTTGTCTATAATTTATATAATTATAATTCCTTTGGAATATTCTTTTAGAATAATTCTTTTAGAATAAATTCTTTTAGAATTTATATATTTGTCTAATTTATACAATTTTTCTATAATCTAATATATATAATTTTTAATATAATTTGTCTAATATATATATTAGACATTTATATATTTGTCCATTGTAGTCATTATTTTACTTGGTGTCAAGTTGTTCTATCTTTGACCAGTGGGAGGCCCTTCAAGCTGGCTTCTGAGTCCTTTTGATGTGCTTTCTGGTATGAGAGTGTGGTCTAGACGCATGTGTATAATTCCTTCTTTGGAGCTAGAATCAGCCATTTCTCCAAAGGAGCCTGGTCTCCTTTAGTGGGATATGTGCTTAGAGGGTTCAGTCTGGGGGCTAGAATCATTCATTGCTACTTGATTGATCATAGGTGTTTCATCCTGAGAAACCCATTGTAAGTTGAAAATGCATTTAATACAGCAAACATACCAAATCTAACCTACCTTAAACATGCTCAGAGCACTTATATTAGCCTACAGTTGTGCAAAATCATCAAACACAAAGCCTATTTTATAATAGAGTGTTGAGTATCTCATGTAATTTATTGAATGCTGGACTGAGGTGAAAAGCAAAATGGTTGTATGGGTACAGATTGGTTGGAAGAGTACCGGTTGTTTACCCTCATGGTCTTGTGACTCACTGAGCTGTGGCTCAATGCCACTGCCCAGCATTACAAGAGAGTATCATATCACATATCATTAGCTCAGGGAAAGATCAAAATTCAAAATTTGAAATGCAGTTTTTACTAAGTATATATGATACCATCTCACATCCTTTGGTTTCAACTTGAAGAACTCTCTTTAGCATTTTTAACAAGGTAGGTCTAATTGTGATGAACTCCCTCAGGTTTTGTTTATCCGGGATGGTCTCTTATTTCTCCTTCATTTTAGAAGCAAATTTTTGTCAGATAAAGTATTCTTGTTTGGGATTTTTTTCTCTCAATACTGAATATCTCATCGGACTCCCTTCTAGTCTTCTGAGAAATCCGCTTATAATTTTATGGGACCTCTCTTGATACATGGTGATCCACTTTTTCTTGCTGGTATCCAGATTTGCTCATTGTCTCGACTTTTGACAGTTTGTTGTAATGCTTGTTTGTGTTCATCCTAGTTGAAGTCAAAGCTATGGTTTTTCCAGTAGTCATGTACGGATGTGAGAGTTCAACTATAAAGAAAGCTGAGTGCTGAAGAATTGATGCTTTTGAACTGTGGTATTGGAGAAGACTCTTGAGAGTCCCTTGGACAGCAAGGAGATCAAACCAGTCCATCCTAAAGGAAATCAGTCCTGATTATTCATTGGAAGGACTGATGCTGAAGCTGAAACTCCAATACTTTGGCCACCTGATGTGAAGAACTGACTCATTGGAAAAAACCTTGATGCTGGGAAAGGCATCCTGCTGAAGGTAGGAGGAGAAGGGGACGAGAGAGGATGAGATGGTTGGATGGCATCACCAACTCGATGGACATGAGTTTGAGTAAACTCCGGGAGTTGATGATGGACAGGGAGGCCTGGTGAGCTGCAGTCCATGGGGTCACAAAGAGTCGGACACGACTGAGAGACTGAACTGAACTGAACTGAACTAGTTGAAGTCATTTAAGCTTCTTGAATTTAGATGTCCATTTCATGAAATTCATGGCCACTATTTCCTCAAATCAACTCTCTGCCCTCTTCTCTCCCTCTCCTCCTTCTTGGAGTCCTATAATGTATATACTGATCTTCTTCCTGGTGTACTATGAATCTCTTAAGCTTTCTTCACTTTTTTCTTTTTTTTTTTCATTTTGTTCCTCTGACTCCATGCTTTCAAATGACCTATCTGCAAGTTTGCTGATTCTTCTGCTTGATCAAATATTCTGTTGTTGTTGTTCAGTCACTAAGTCATGTAGACTCTCTGCAACCCCACGGACTACAGCACGCCAGGATTCCCTGTCCTTGACCAACTCCCGGAGCTTACTCAAACTCATGTCCATTGAGTGAGTGATACCATGCAGTCATCTCATCCTCTGTTATCTCCTTCTCCTCCAGCCTTCAGTCTTTCCCAGCATCAGGGTCTTTTCCAGTCAGTCGGCTCTTTGCATCATGTGACCAAAGTATTGAAGCTTTAGCTTCAGCATCAGTCCTTCCAGTGAATATTCAGGGTTGATTTTCTTTAAGATTAACTGGTTTGATCTTCTTGCAGTCCAAGGACTCTCAAGAGTCTTCTCCAACACCACAGTTCAAAAGCATCAATTCTTCAGTGCTTAACTTTCTTTACGGTTCAACTCTCACATCTGTACATGACTACTGGAAAAACCATAGCTGTGACGTTATGGACCTTTGTCGGCAATGTCTCTGCTTTTTAATAATACACTGTGTAGGTTTGTCATAGCTTTTCTTCCAAGGAGCAAATGTATTATTTTAATTTCATGGCTGCAGTCTCTATCTGCAGTGATTTTGCACCCCAAGAAAATAAAATCTGTCACTGTTTCCATTGTTTCCTGGTCTATTTGCCAAGAAGTGATGGGACCAGAAGCCATAATCTTTGTTTTTTGAATGTTGAGTTTTAAGCCTCCTTTTTCACTCTCCTCTTTCACCTTTATCAAGAGGCTCTTTAGTTCCTCTTCGCTTTCTGCCATAAGACTGGTGTCATCTGCATATCTGAGGTTATTGATATTTCTCATGGCAATCTTGATTCCAGCTTGTACTTCATCCACCCTAGCATTTCACATGATGTACTCTGCATATAAGTTCAATAAGCAGGGTGACAGTATACAGCCTTGATGTACTCCTTCCCCAATTTTGAATCAGTCCATTGTTCCAGGTTCGGTTCTAACAGTTGCTTCTTGACCCGCATACAGGTTTCTCAAGAGGCAGGTCAGGTGGTCTGATATTCTCATTTCTTGAAGAATTTTCCAGTTTGTTGTTATCCACACAGTAGAAGGCTTTAGCATAGTCAAGGAAGCAGATGTTTTTCTGGAATTCTCTTGCCTTTTCTATGATTCAACAGATGTTGGCCGTTTGATATCTGATTCCTCTGCCTTTTCTAAATCCAGCTTGTACATTTGGAAGTTCTCAGTTCATGTACTATTGAGCCTAGCTGGGAGGATTTTGAGCATTACCTTGCTAACATGTAAAATAAGTGCAGTTGTGCAGTAGTTTCTACATTCTTTGGCATTGCCTTTCTTTGAGAAATGAATGGAATGAAAACTGACCTTTTCCAGTCCTATGGCCACTGCTGAGTTGTCCTAATATGCTGTCATATTGAGTGCAGCACTTTCATAGCATCATCTTTTAAGATTTGAAAAAGCTCAGCTGGAATTCCATCACCTCCTGTAATGAAATTTTCAATTCAATTATTGTATTCTTCAGCTACATAATTTGTTTGGTTCTTTTTTTTTTTTTTTATAATTTCTATCCCTGTTGATATATTCATTTTGTTCATGATCACTTTCCTGATTTTGTTTCATTGTCTCTGATGATAATTTTGAATTTTCTGTCACATAATGTTCGATCATTTATTTATGATTCATTTCTCTAGATTTATTTTGTTCCTTTGATTGGGCCAGGTTTCTCTGCATGCCTTTATTATTTCTTTTCTGGGATTTGAAAAAGCAGTCTTCTCTCTTAGTCTTTTTTAAAAGCTATTTTTTTTATTTGGCTCTGTCAGGTCTTAATTGAGCATACTGGATCTTTGTTGTGGCTCTTGAGCTTAGTTGTTCCATGGCATGTAGGATCTTAGTTCCCTGACCAGGGATCAAACCCACGTTCTTTGCATTGTAAGGTGGATTCTTAACCACTGGAACACCAGGGAAGTCCCCTGCTCCCAGTCTTCATGGCCTGGTTTTATACAGGGTAATATCATCTCCAGCCCAACCTGGCTGGAAATTCTGGGGGCCTTACAACACTTTTTTGAGGATGCATGTTCTCCAGCTTTGTTCAGGTAATTTCCCAGTTTGAGAGATTTGCTGGACTTCTTTTCTTCTTTGGAGTTTGTAATCTCTTTCTCTCTCTGATGTCTGTGGTGCTGCAGGTTCTCTGGTTGCACAATAGGCTGCAGAGCTCTCATTTGTTCTCAGTGGCCCCCAGGCATCCAGAGTAGACTGATTCCCTATCAGAAACTAGTCCCTTGGGAAGCGCCTGAAGAGACACCATGTTTGATATATGAATCACTCTTCACTTTTCCTCCTAAGAGGAAAGCTGCACTTGGCTAACTGGTTGGCAAAACTGGTGAGCATGCTTCCAATTTAAGGGGCTTTATTTGGAGGGAACAGAAAGCCCACACAATAATAACAATGACTGTAGAAATAATAATGGTCAGTTTAGGTATGATAAGGATGATAAGAATGATAAATATTTATTGCTGTCTTCCTCAGTGACCAACAGTGGTATAAGTGCTAAAAGTATACTTACTAGTTTCATCCTCACTATAACCTATGAGGAGACTTTGAGCATGAGGGAACTGAAGCACAGTGAGGACAGGGGTAGCAAGTGGTGGGGCTTTGATTTGAATACAGTTTTGTAGTTCCTGAGCCTTTCATCTAAGCAGTGTGTGCTACTGCCTTTCAGATGATAAGACCCTACTTTTTCAATCAAGGTAAAGCAAAATGAAACACAGTAAAGTACCATGTTTTTCTCCTAATTAACTAAGCAGAGGTTTAAATATTGATAATAATTAATGTAGTGTAGAATTTGGGGGCCTGTGACCTGTCCTACCAGTAGGTACTCCCCCAATATCTCGTCTCCCATCCTATGCCTCTGGGTGTTCCTTTTCTAAAGTTGAGTTGCTTTCTTGTAGGTTTCCTGTAAGGCTAAGAATGCTTCAATTTCTCAGGATTTTATTATTTTAAATAATTGAAACAGTGTGTACTGTGGGGTGTTTAGTAGAGTAAAAAATCAATTACTAAAAAAGGAAAGAAAATATCCTGAAACATATCACCAAAAGAAAAGCCCCACTAAGATTTTCATTTGTATGTCCTTTTTTTTTTGTATGTCCTTTTTTTAAAATAAAAAAAAAAAAAAACTTGTCATTGGAGTATAGTTGATTTACAGTTTTGTGTTAGTTTCAGATGTACAGAGAAGTGAATCAGTTATTTGTATACACTTATCATACTCTAGAAATTTTCTCTTGCTGTTATTTATACATTTGTGCATGTGTGTCTGTATTTACATATTTATGTACAAAAGATAAGTTCTCATCATACATTGAGTTTTGTGACCCACTCACCTTCTGTCAGCATACCTCCCCGAGTCAGTGATTAAAAATCAGTTTATACCACAGGGATGGTAGAAATGCTCATAGCCAGTGAAGATATAAACAAAGAAATAAAAATGACTAAAATGCATTTAACCAAGTGCTTTTTATGTATTGACTCATTGTGCTTACAGCAGTAGTATGAATTAGATATGGTGTTAACCCACATTTCATAGATGAAATGATAAGGGACAGAGACATAAGGACTTAGCTCAGAACTGCACAGTTTGGAACAGAGCATTTTGGGTTTGTACCCAGTTTCTCATGCTACAGAACTGGGGAAAATGTCAAAGATTTGTTAGGAGCAGTCTATGCAAGTGTACATATTTTAGATGGTCATTAAAAAGTAATGGTATTTGTATATTAATATATTTGTAGAAAGTATTGGACTTAGTGACCAAAAAGGTAGCTTGTGACCTCGGTGAGTGCACATTCATTGCAATCACAGGGACAGAAGCTACAGTGCAGTGAGATAAGGAGACAGTGGGAAGTGAAGAATGTTAACAGGGAATGCAGAAAACGCTTCCTGAAACTTTTGATGAGAGAACAAAGAGAGATTTTTTTTTTAAAAATCTTCAAATCCTTGAAACTTAAGCAACCTTAAAAGTTATACTAATACAGCCACTATGGAGAACAGTGTGGAGATCCCTTAAATAACTGGAAATAGAACTGCCATATGACCCAGCAATCCCACTTCTGGGCATACACACCGAGGAAACCAGATCTGAAAGAGACACGTGCACCCCAATGTTCATCGCAGCACTGTTTATAATAGCCAGGACATGGAAGCAACCTAGATGCCCATCAGCAGATGAATGGATAAGGAAGCTGGGTACATATACACTATGGAATATTACTCAGCCGTTAAAAAGAATTCATTTGAATCAGTTCTAATGAGATGGATGAAACTGGAGCCCATTATACAGAGTGAAGTAAGCCAGAAAGATAAAGACCAATACAGTATACTAATGCATATACATGGAATTTAAAAAGATGGTAATGTGTAACCCTATATGCAAAACAGAAAAAGAGACACAGATGTACAGAACAGACTTTTAGACTCTGTGGGAGAAGGCGAGGGTGGGATGTTCTGAGAGAATAGCATTGAAGCAAGTATACTATCAAGGGTGAAACAGATCACCAGCCCAGGTTGGATGCATGAGACAAGTGCTCAGGGCTGATGCACTGGGAAGACCCAGAGGGATGGGATGGAGAGGGAGGAGGGAGGGGGGATCAGAATGGGGAACACGTGTAAATCCATGGCTGATTCATGTCAATGTATGGCAAAAACCACTATAGTATTGTAAAGTAATTAGCCTCCAACTAATAAAAATAAATTGGAAAAGCAAAGTTAATGTGAAGCTCATCTCAGAAATAACCCTTGAATTTGTCCTTTCTACACTCTTATTTGCACTGTGGAGTTAAGAAGACACTTCCAATGGAATAGTATGGGCCCTAAAGCTCAGTATATATTAAGGTATCAGTGAATGGAAGAATGGATAATTGTCTGTCAAGAAATGGTAGTAATTTGTGGAATTTTGCCTCTCAGGAGGCAACACATGGCAGAAATCTTGGTGTGGTATGGCTGGAAAATGTATGATCTGAGAGCCGCTGCACTGGTGACTATAGGGTGAGTCCCAAATTTTCTTATCAATGTATTAACATAAGGAGCAGTCCAGGAGCAGAAGTTAGACAAACACCCTGGTGCCATCTCTCACTGAGCTCATCAGGTGAGTCAAAAGCAAGCCTGTCTTCCCAGGGTGGGGACTGGATTAGGATCAACACAGGTATGTTGTGAGCAGCTCTTAGGAGATTCTGTAAAACCAAAGAATGAAGAGAACCTGCTATCAGACCTTCAAGTCAGCACATGTCAGAGAGTTGCTTGCTCCCTTCCCCTAGATGCATGTAATCTCTGTAGGAGAAAGAGTGAGAAATGACTTTTCACCATGTCTTTCTTAGGACCAGGGCTCAGATAGCCCCCATTGCTATTCAGTTCAGTTTAGTTCAGTTGCTCAGTCATATCCAACTCTTTGTAATCCCATGGACTGCAGCACGCCAGGCCTCCCTGTCCATCACCAGTCTCCCGGAGTTTACACAAACTCATGTCTATTGAGTCGGTGATGCCATTCAACCATCTCATCCTCTCTCGTCCCCTTCTCCTCCCACCTTCAATCTTTCCCAGCATCAGGGTCCTTTCAAATGAGTCAGTACTTCACATCAGGTGGCCAAAGTATTTGAATTTCAGCTTCAACATCAGTCCTCCCAATGAATATTCAGAACTGATTTCCTTTAGGATGGACTGATTGGATCTCCTTGCTGTCCAAGGGACTGTCAAGAGTCTTCTCCAACACTACAGTTCAAAAGCATCAATTCTTTGGTGCTCAGCTTTCTTTATAGTCCAACTCTCACATGCATACATGACTACTAGAAAAACCATAGCCTTGACTAGATGGACCTTTGTTGGCAAAGTAATGTCTCTGCTTTTTAATATGCTGTCTAGTTTTGCTCATAACTTTTCTTCCAAGGAGTGAGCGTCTTTTAATTTCATGGCTGCAGTCACCATCTGCAGTGATTTTGGAGCCCAAAAAAATCAAATCTGCCACTGTTTCCCCATCTATTTGCCATGAAATGACAGGACTGGATACCGTGATCTTAGTTTTCTGAATGTTGAGCTTTAAGTCAGCTTTTTCACTCTCCTCTTTCACTTTCATCAAGAGGCTCTTTAGTTCCTCTTCACTTTCTGCCATAAGGGTGGTGTCATCTGCATATCTGAGGTTATTGATATTTCTCCTGGCAATCTTGATTCCAGCTTTTGTTTCATTCAGCCCAGCGTTTCTCATGATGTACTCTGCATATAAGTTAAATAAGCAGAGTGACAATATACAGCCTTGACGTACTCCTTTCCCGATTTGGAATCAGACTATTTTTCCATGTCCAGTTCTAACTGTTGCTTCCTGACCTGCATACGGATTTCTCAAAAGGCAGGTCAGGTGGTCTGGTATTCTCATCTCTTCAAGAATTTTCCACAGTTTATGGTGATCCACACAGTCAAAGGCTTTGACATAGTCAATAAAGCAGAAATAAGTGTTTTTCTACAACTTTCTTGGTTTATTGATAATCCAATGGATGTTGGCAATTTTATCTCTGGTTCCTCTGGGCTTCCCTCATAGCTCAGTTGGTAAAGAATTCACCTGCAATGCAGGAGACCCTGGTTTGATTCCTGGGTCAGGAAGATCAGCTGGAGAAGGGATAGGCTACCTACTCCAGTATTCTTGGACTTCCCTTGTGGCTCAGCTGGTAGAGAATCTGCCTGCAATGCGGGAGACCTGGGTTCCATCCCTGGGTTGGGAAGATCCTCTGGAGAAGGGAAAGGCTATCCACTCCAGTATTCTGGCCTAGAGAATTCCATTGACTGTATAGTCCATGTGGTCACAAAGAGTCGACAAGACTGAGCGGCTTTCACTTTAACTTTCTTTCCTCTGCCTTTTCAAAAACCAGCTTGGACATCTGGAAGTTCACGGTTCACATACTGCTGAAGCCTGGGTTGGAGAATTTTGAGCATTACTTTACTAGCATGTAACATGAGTGCAATTGTGTGGTAGTTTGAACATTCTTTGGCACTGCCTTTTTTTGGGGATTGCAATGAAAACTGACCTCTTCCAGTCCTGTGGCCACTGCTGAGTTTTCCAAATTTGCTGGCATATTGAGTGCAACACTTTCACAGCATCAACTTTTAGGATTTGGAATAGCTCAACTGGAATTCCATCATCTCCACTAGCTTTGTTCATAGTGATGCTTCCTAAGGTCCACTTGACTTTGTATTCCAGGATGTCTGGCTCTAGGTGACTGATCACACCATCGTGATTATCTGGGTCGTGAAGATCTCTTTTTTTGTATAGGTCTTCTGTGTATTCTTGCCACCTCTTCTTATTTTTTTTTTTAATTTTTTTTAATTTTTTTATTTTATTTTTTATTAGTTGGAGGCTAATTACTTCACAACATTTCAGTGGGTTTTGTCATACGCCACCTCTTCTTAATATCTTCAGCTTCTGTTAGGTCCATACCACTTCTGTCCTTTGCATGAAATATTCCCTTGGTATCTCCAATTTTCTTGAAGAGATCTCTAGTCTTTCCCATTCTATTTTTTTCCTCTATTTCTGTGCATTGATCACTGAGGAAGCCTTTCTTATCTCTTCTTGCTATTCTTTGGTACTCTGCATTCAAATAGGTATATCTTTCCTTATCTCCTTTGCTTTTTGCTTCTCTTCTTTTCACAGCTATTTGTAAGGCCTCCTCAGACAGCCATTTTTCTTTTTTGCATTTCTTTTTCTTGGGGATGGTCTTGATCACTGCCTCCTGTACAATGTCATGAACCTCTGTCCATAGTTCATCAGGCACTCATGTCTATCAGATCTAATCCCTTGAATCTATTTGTCACTTCCACTGTATAATCGTAAGGGATTTGATTTAGGTCATACCTGAATGGTCTAGTGGTTTTCCCTACTTTATTCAATTTAAGTATGAATTTGGCAATAAGGAGTTCATGATCTGAGCCACAATCAGCTCCCGTTCTTGTTTTTGCTGACTGTATAGAGCTTCTGCATCGTTGGCTGCAAAGAATATAATCAATCTGATTTCAGTATTGACCATCTGGTGATGTCCATGTGTAGAGTCTTCTCTTGTGTTGTTGTAATGAACAGCAAAAGTTAAAATTTTACATAATCTCCTTCTCTTTCTGCCTCTGTAACTCAGCTTGCCCCTTGCAAATCTAGATCATATAGGTCATGCAGTCTCAGAAAGTGGGGCCTTGCAATACTAGGAACTGAAGTTTATCTCACTCACCCTTGTCCAGCTCTTTGCAATTGCCCAGCACCTGCAAACCTGCTTAATCATGCCTGTCCAGGCCAGGCATCCCCCTCCCCATCTTGACGGCTATTCCTGTGCGTGCAAAACCCCTTAGTTTA
This sequence comes from Cervus canadensis, assembly GCF_019320065.1. Taxonomy (NCBI): domain Eukaryota; kingdom Metazoa; phylum Chordata; class Mammalia; order Artiodactyla; family Cervidae; genus Cervus; species Cervus canadensis. The sequence goes on along the minus strand of NC_057419.1, from coordinate 143,634,798 downwards.
AACCAGCCTATTAACAGCTAGTGTTGCCCACTACAGTCTGTCTATAAAAACTCTGTAACCCCTTTGTTCAGGGCTCAGAGCTTGGAGTGTTAACTCCTCTGGGCCCTCTGGCGTAATAGACCTGAGTTCTCCAACTCTCTGAGTGTGGTGCTTGGTTTCTCAAGTACTGGTTTCTGTAACATTTCTGAAGGCCCCAGTGAGATTCCAACCACGCCGGCCAAATTGAGCCAGTCTGGCGGCTCAACCGGGCTCGAGTGAAGGAAACCCGAGTCAAACAAGGAGGCACACCACCTGACAGTATTCTGGGTTCTCTTTCCGACTGGTATTCTGACTCTGAACAGCCGAGCCCCAACTGGACTCATTGTAAGGATGAACCAACCCATGAGGAATGGCCACAAGATAAGTTAAGGTCCCGGAGCTGGTCCTCAGGCAGGAACCTACCCCAATGGGTAGAAGCAGAGGTTGATCACCTCCTTGGGCTGCCAGGAAAGGAGCATCAGTTAAGGAGACCTGGGGACTCAGGAGAAGGGAGGTATCATGAATGATAACCTCCTTGGGGCACCCTAGAAGGGAGCAACAGTTAAGGAAACCTGGGGACTTGGGAGAAGGGAGGCATCGTGGTAGCCTCTGAACGATTGTGAGTGCGTAATTGCTGCTTGAACAGAGTGAGAAAAATGTTTCTTTTTGGAAACTACAAAACCAATTCTTTTTGCATATGCAATTAAAAACAACTAGCCTGTTAAAAAGACCTGCCCACAGAAAAGCTTGAAGTTAATCCTTTCCATGTCCTTAAAATACACAGCCAGCTTTGCCTGAGACCTCAACCTTGAACAAATTAGAACTTCAAGTGCAGAGAAGAAAAAAAGGGGGGATCAAAGAGATATTTTAAATCTCAAACAGAAAACTATAAGATCTCTGTCAGTCAGTCTGTCTGGATTTATATATGTCTCAGTATATGTCTTTTTTTCTGATAATATTATTGAAGTTGTAAATGAGTTCTAATTTAATTGGCCTAAAGAAAAATTAGCACTTACAAATCAAACAATTCTAAATACAAGAAAAATTGACCTAAATAAATTTCAGATTCAACTGAACTGGGAAATATTCAATATTAAATATCTAGTATTAATGTTTCTTTGCTAATCCAGTAAGAAAGTAGGATGTATGTTTTTAATATAGAAGATATAAAAAATAAAATTACATTTTATAAAGGGAAAAGAAAGTAGGTTTGACTTACAGGTGGCTGTTACAGAAAGTGATTAAAAGGTTGGTGAAAGGTGGACCCTGAAAAAAAGTTTTGTGCATGGTTAGGATTGACTAAGTTTAAAATAAATTTAATTACATTTACCTAAATGAGTTTAAAGTAAGCTGGTGCAAAAACTTAAATTTGGACTTTCTCTCTGTTAAGAGGACATACTTTCCTTAGATGTTGAACTGCTTTTAATAATAGATTTAAGTTTCTTCACCTCTTAATTGATCTGTTCTATATTTACCTTTGAAATCTTTTGTTAGCTTTGGCTAAGTAAATATCTATTATTTCACAGTAACTTATATGATCCTACCTGATTGAGTGTTATAAACCCTTTTGATATTTATTGACAAAACTTCCTAAATAACTTGACTTCTAGCTAACTTTGGGATGCTTCAGAGGGCCCCGAGACATCCCAAAGAGCTATTAAGCTACCTGGGTTCACTGGACATGTTAAATTACATGGGAAGTACTGTTAAAGGGGTGAAAAATCTTTTTAGGTTATACTGTATGGTTGATGTTACTAACATAGATATCCTTAAATTATGTGAAATCCATGCAGATCTGATATGCCCTGATAAAATATGGTCAATTATAATTCTAGTTATCATATTAAAGTGTTATGACCAGGTTTCTTTGTCAATTGTGATAGAATCAGATTTTAAACATGCTTTCTATGGTTTTACTCTCATGCCTTTAGAAGAATACTGGTAGTTCTTCAAGATTTATGGAAAAGACTTTCTAAGATTAAACAGATAAACAAATTTTGTTGTTAACAGTAAGCTGGTACCAGACTGGAATTTGGTCTTCTCTCTGTTTAGAGAACAAGGTTTTCTTAAAATGCACCTTTCGATAACAGATTATAGATTTCTTTGCCTTTTTTTATTTATATTTCTTTTAAAAATCTTTTTGTTACTTTGGTAAAATAAATATACACTATTTAAGATTTATAAAGCTTATCTCAGTAACCAGTCTTTGGATAAAGGTCAGATGCTCCATGATGTACAACCAGGAGATTAACACTTGGCTATAATCATTTAACTGAGACAGATGACCTGGGGTATAGTGGGCTATACCCAATGAAAGTTCTTGACTTAAATTCTTGCTTATGACCTTTCTAATAACTGCTAGCTATATTATTTTCTATGTAGCTTGCTTCAGAAGATTGTTTCTTACGTTACCAAATGTGTGACTGAGCCTGTGATAAAATGCTGATATGCAGTTCCATATGAGATCAAGAATTATAATAGTGTAACTGTAGGTATGGGAAGAAGCAACAAGAAAAAAATATTTTCCTGGACCAAGAGGCTAGTAAGACAGGTATGGTCCAGAGACTTTTGCTACTTACAAGGCCTGGTCTAGTGACAACACACTGAGTGGCCTCTCAATGGAGTCTTTGTTAGATCTGGGAATGAGCCTTCCCAACACCACGGGACACATTGACCATGCAATGCTCCCAAAACATGGTCAAATATGACTATGAAGGGGCCCTGCTGACTGGAAGTTGGCCCTTGTGAGGTGCCTCTACAAAAATGAAGTCATGACCACTACAAGATGCTGACCTTCAACACCCCCTTGAAAGGAGTTCAGGGTGGAGACAAAAAAGTAAGGCACTCTGTGCTCTGGGAAAACCCAAAAAACAGGCCTTCAGATAATCAGATGTTTTCAGGTAAAGATTTTTATGAGTCCAAATTGTTGCATCTTCTCATACCTATAGAAACACTAATGTCACAAACCAGTGTCTGGACCTGATTCTCCTAGCTAGCGCCTCAGCAGCTTTCCTACTTCTATTAATCTTTGGGCCATATATCTTTAACTTTCTTGTTAAGTTTGTTTCTCCAAGTAGTAGTACGACAAGAATATCCCCTGGCCAACACCCAGACAGTGCTAGCACAAGCTGCCTTATCATTCTGTGGACTCTCACCTCCCTCCATAAATGCACCCCGAGGTCCTCAGGCTATTCTCCCTTTGAGATCTTATACAGGAGACCACCCCCAGTTATTAAAAAAAAAAAAAAAAGCTCAAGGGAAGCCACCAACAACTAGCTGACTAGATGTTGGGACAAGTAGATGTCCCAACACCTCCACGCCCTGGGAAAAGTCTTCTGCCATATCACCCAAGAAACCTGAGAAAGGATACCCATTCCACTGGGCAACTGGGTTCATCCCTATCAGCCAGGAGATGAGATATGGGTTAAAGATTGGAAAAAGAAACCACTTCAGCCAGTTTGGACAGGCCCTCACACGGTCGTCCTGGCAACCCCTACTGCTGATAAAGTTATAGGTGTCATCCCTTTGATCCACCACAGCAGAGTCAAGAAGGCAGAGACTTCCTGTGATGAGGACTCCTGGAAAACAGTTTGGGACCCCCAAAACTCCCTCAAGGTTCAGTTCCAAAAATAATGACCCTCACCCACGAAGGACACTGAGCCCTGCTCTAGTCACTCCAGAAGCTGACGAGTCAACGCATGGCAGAGCTTGAGGATTCTTCAGCCTTGCTCCAGCCACACTCCAGCAGCTGGCTGGTCAATGCACAGTGGAATCTTGAGGATCCTGCTATCAAAATATCAATGGATTTTTGTTGTCAATCTTGGCCTCTGTCCCTGATTGGTATTGTTGCCGCACTCTTCACTACAGGACTAGCTTCAGTCACACCCCAGGACTGGGATTTGGGTCAGAAGCTGTGGTTAACTGTCTATTATCTTACTATAGTGGGAAGCCTCATTCTTATTAGATGCCTCTTTTCATCGATTCACCCTACTAACTAAACTGCTCCACAGTATAGCTGACCCACCTTCACAACAGGCTCAGTTGCTATAGCTGTGACAACCCAAAGATGGGGAGAAAACCTTTTGCTAGTGTTCAGTTATCTGTTATGTGCAGGCTGTTTTGCAGCCTTTTGATGTCTCTTGCTGTAACAGATGGTGCCACCCCCATCAAGGCCTTTTCTTTGTGGGACAGATGCCTCTTTATGTCTACCTGCCAGTTAGATGGGTATCTGCACCTTAGCTTTCTTCATTCCCCAGACGAATATTGTCCCTAACAACCAGATTCTCACCGTACCTCTGGCAGCACATATGTGGTCAAAGAGAGCCATCCAGTTTATACCCCTTCTAGTTGGTTGGGGAATCACGGGTGGAATAGGTATGGGAATAGGAGAAATTGCTTCATCAACCACCTTTTACTGTACACTATCCAAAGACTTCACAGACAACATCGAGAGAGTGGCCAAATCTTTCGTGGCTTTACAGGACCAACTAGACTCCCTGGCTGAGATGGTTTTATAGAATAGGAGAGGGCTAGACCTACTGACAGCTGAAAAAGGAGGACTCTACCTCTTCTTGAATGAAGAATGCTGCTTTTATGTAAACCAATCAGAAAGAGTCAGGGACATGGCCCAATAGCTAAGGGAACAAATCATAAAAAGAAGAGAGAAACTAGCTAATTCCAGGGTAATTGGAACAAAATCTGGAGCTGGGCATCGTGACTTCTCCCTTTAACAGGTCCTCTCCTCATGCTCTTTGCAGTGCTCTTGTTTGGCCCTTGTATTCTCAATGCAATTACCCAGTTCATAACCTCTTGGATTGAATCCATAAAGTTACAAATGGTAATAGTTCAAAATAGCCCCCTAAATGATGGGGAGCTCTGAATGTCCTACCAGAAACATGAGATGATGCTTTCTACAATGAGTGATAGAAGCATCAAGAGGGGGAAATGAAAAGGAAAAGTTAAAATTTTACATAATCTCCTTCTCCCTCTGTAACTCAGCTTGCTCCTTGCAAAGTCGATCATATAGGTCATGTAGTCTCAGAAAGTGGGGACTTGCAATACTAGGAACTGGAGTTTATCTCACTCACCCTTGTCCTGCTCTTTGCAATTGCCCAGCACCTGCAAACCTGCTTAATCATGCCTGTCCAGGCCAGGCATCCCCCTCCCCATCTTGACTGCTGTTCCTGTGTGTGCAAAACTCCTTAGTTTAAACCAGCCTATTAACAGCTAGTGTTGCTCACTATCGTCTGTCTATAAAAACTCTGTAACCCCTTTGTTCAGGGCTCAGAGCTTGGTGTGTTAACTCCTCTGGGCCCACTGGCGTAATAAACCTGAGTTCTCCAACTCTCCGAGTGTGGTGCTCGGTTTCTCAAGTACTAGTTTCTGTAACAGGAGGAGGGTGTTTGCTATGACCAGTGTGTTCTCTTGGCAAAACCCTATTCATTCTGTACTTCAAGGCCAAATTTGCCTGTTACTCCAGGTGTTTCTTGACTTCGTACTTTTGCATTCCAGTCCCCTATAGTGAGAAGGATATCTTTTTTGGGTGTTAGTTCTAGAAGGTCTTATAGGTCTTCACAGAACCGTTCAACTTCAGCTTCTTCAGCATTACTGGTAGGGGCATAGACTTGGATTACTTGGATATTGAGTGGTTTGCCTTGGAGAAGAAAAGAGATCATTCTGTCGTTTTTGAGATTGCATCCAAGTACTGCATTTCAGACTCTCTTGTTGACTCTGATGGCTACTCCATTTCTTCTAAGGGATTCTTGCCCATGGTAGTAGATATAATGGTCATCTGAGTTAAATTCACCCATTCCAGTCCATTTTAGTTCACTGATTCCTAATGTTGATGTTCACTCTTGCCATCTCCTCCTGTTTGGCCACTTCTAATTTGCCTTGATTCATGGACCTGACATTCCAGGTTCCTATGCAATATTGTTCTTTATAGCATCGGACTTTCCTTCCATCACCAGTCACATCCACAACTGGGTGGTGTTTTTGCTTTGGCCCCATCTCTTCATTCTTTCTGGAGTTATTTCTGCACTGATCTCCAGTAGCATATTGGGCACCTACCGACCTGGGGAGTTCATCTTTCAGTGTCCTATCTTTTTTCCTTTTCATACTGTTCATGGGGTTCTCAAGGCAAGAATACTGAAGAGGTTTGCTGTTCCATTTTCCAGTGGACCACATTTTGTCAGAACTCACCACCATGACCCGTCCATCTTGGGTGACCCTACACGGCATGACTCTTGGTTTCACTGAGTTATACGACTGTGATCCATGTGATCAGATTGGTTAGTTTTCTGTGATTGTGGTTTTCAGTCTGTCTGCCCTCTGATGGAGAAGGATAAGAGGCTTTTGGAAGCTTCCTGATGGGAGAGACTGACTGAGGGGGAAACTGGGTCTTGTTCTGGTGGGCCATGCTCAGTAAATCTTTAATCCAATTTTCTGTTGATGGGTGGAGCTGTGTTCCCTCCCTGCTATTTACCTGGGGCCAAACTATGGTGGAGGTAATGAATCCTTCAAAAGATCCTTCAAAAGATCCCATGCATGTACTGCTCTGCTCACTGCCCCCAACCCTGCAGCAGGTCACCACTGACCCACACCTCTGCTGGAGATTCCTGGACACCCTTGGGCAAGTCTGGGTCAGTCTCTTCTGGGGTCACTGCTCCTTTCTCCTGGGTCCTGGTGCACACAAGGTCTGTTTGTGCCCTCCAAGGGTCTATTTCCCAGTCCTGTGTGAGTTCTGGCAGCTATATGGTGCGACCATATAGGAGGTTAATGGCGACCTCCTCCAAGAGGGCTTATGCTATTCCCAAGTCTGCTGCACCCAGAGCCCCTGTCCCTGTGACAGTCCACTGCTGACCTGTACCATACCTCCATAGGGGATGCCTAAACACAGTTCTGTCTCAGTCTCTATGGGGTCCCTGAGTCCTGGTGCGCACAAGGTTTGTTTGAGCCCTCTGAGCATTTCTGGCGGGAATGGGGTTTGATTCTAAATGTGAATTCGCCACTCCTACCACCTTGCTGGGGCTGCTGTACCCCAACATTTATTTAAATAGAACTGAAGTCCCACCACGTGCCATAAACTCTGGGCAGGTTTCCTCGTTCACCCCTCAGGACAGCTCTGTGACAAAGGCACCATGAGTCACAGTCACAGATGCCCAAGATCATGGTGACAGAGCCTGGGTCTCCTCTGCAGGTAAGTGTCAGGATGGGATGAGGTCCCATCCCTCACCCTCCCTGAGGACGCAAAGTGGCCTCCCTTTCAGAAGATGGGCTTCCAGGGCTGGAGAAATGGTCATACACCCCTCCCGTTGTGGTCCCTCAGTACTCACTCACCTACCCCTCTGGATGAGGAACATAACATGCCAGGTGGCATCATATCCATCTCTATTTTTGTTCTTTTTTTCATGAAAAGGAGTATATTTGGAAAGAGTAAACTAGGAAACTGATTATGATGATAGCAATTCTATTTGGGAAATTTTTATTTGTGTTGAAGCAGTTCCATCTGCTGTTGACTACAAATTTGCATCACATGCACTGATTTATCTCTTCTCTTATTAATGTTTGCTAATGTACAGTGTGGACTCTACAGAGGGTCCCTACCAGAGAACACGTGCTAACCCCCATTATCCTCCAGGCTGCACATGCTGCCCATTCTTTCTCTCACACACTCTGTCATCCCCTGCTGGGACACTGAACATTACCACTCAGGCTGCCCACACCAGGATCCAAGGTCCCATACTCCATCCATCACCTCTTTCCTGCCCTTTGCCTGACCACCAACTGCTGCTGCCACTTGGTGTTTCATCTTGTGCAGGCCCTAGCGTATATCTTTTACAGCCTTCTTTTACACCTATCAGTGTTTTCTAACAGAATTAGTTTCATTCTGTACATATATTCAGAGGCTGAACTTTAATTTTTGATAGCTGTTTGAATAAACTCATTTGTAAGAAAATTGAAAGTGGTGATTTGTTAGTGCCACCTGGTGTCAGATGCCTGAACATTTCAAGACAGAAAGGTGGGAGGGAGGGCCTGTGGCAGAGCCACAACAAAGAGCTTTTTGGAAGTCTGGGTATAAAGGGGGGGATTCCTTGGGTACAGCTATATTGATGACATCTTCCTGGACATTGCATGTAGATAGAATCATGTGCTATGTGGTTTTTTGCATATTTGGCTTCTTTCACTTGGCATACTGTTTTCAACGTTCATCTATGTTATGACATCTATCTTCATTCCTTTTTATCGTCAAATAGTATACAATATTTTATTTACACATTCTTTAGTTGATGGACATTTGGGTTGTTTCCACTTTTGGCTCTTGTGAATAACAATGCTATATACATTTGTGTGCAAGTTTTTATGTAAATATATGTCCTCATTTCTCTTGGTTTTGTACCTAGGAGTGCAGTTGATGGGTCATACGGTAACTCTCTGTGTAACCATTTGAGGAACTGTTACACTGTTTTCATGACCATGACAGTCTTGAATACAGGCTGTTTTTTAGTTTCCTTGTGATTAGGCAGTTTGTTAGATTATTTGTGGTTATCAGTTCTAAGGGAAAATACCACAGAGTTGAAGTGCCTCTCATCACCTCATATCTGAGAGGACATGGTACCCACATGACATCACCGAGTCACTGGATATGATGACCTGCTTCATTGGGTTAACGTGCTGTTTGTCCAGTTTCTCTGATGTACAGTAACTTTTTCCATTTGCCTTCCCTATCCTTCAGAAGTCAGTCACTAAGTCCTCTCTGCCCTCAGAGGTAGAAGCCAGATCAGGCTTCCCCAGTGGCTCAGCAGTAAAGAATCCACCTGTAATACAGGAGATGGTGGTTCGATCCCTGTGTCAGAAAGATCCCTTGGAGGAGGAAAAGGCAACCCACTCCAGTATTCTTGCTTGGAGAATTCCAAAACCAAGAAGCCTGGTAGGCTATAGTCCATGGGGTTGCAAAGAATTGGATATGACTGAGCACACATGCAGGCACACTTCATGGAGTCAATGGTATTTACATATTATTTGGAATTATTTGATAAAGACATTTATTCTCAACACTATTTCTTTATTAATTCAGACATTTGTTGATATCAATGTGGATTCATGTATACTTTTTGTAGGTTGGGTTTTCTTTTTCTTATTTAATGGATATATCCCAAAAGAAAGTCAAACATCATAATTTCTACAATCCAGTAAAAGAATTTTGACTTAACAGGAAACTGCAAAAGAGGTCCCTATCCCTACCAATATATTGTCCAAATACGGTATATCGCACAATTCTTTCAAACAATATATTTTCATGGAAGAGTTTGGAATAACAATATAATTTCAGGCAATTTTGTTCCCTACTTGCTAAATTCTTGAGAAAGAAATAAATGGATAAAACACAGGTTATTGAAGTGACTATAAAAATTATTGCTAACTTGCACTTAACATATTTGCAAAATCAATTTCATTGAAGCAAAATTATGAGATATGTCTGAGAAAAAAATGTGCTTCATTTGAAAGCCAGTTGTTGAAAGCACAGCCTTCATGTTATCTAACTCTTACTCCGTGGAATGTATTTTACAGCTTGAGCTTTTGGATAACTGACTGTCCTGTAATGTGATTCCCTGTCTGTACTCAAGTAATTGAATTCTGAACTACAGAAGGGAAATTCTCTTCTCTCTCTCTTTTTATAAAAAAAATATAAAAAAAAATATTTATTTGGCTACATGGGGTCTTACTTGCTGTATGTGGGATCTCTTTTAGTTGCAGCATGTGGGATCTATTTCCCTGATCAGGGATTGAACCCTGGCCCCCTGCATTAGGAGCAGAGTCTTAGCCACTGGACCACCAGGGAAGTCCTGCAAGCCTCTTCTCTTGAGAAAATAACCTTATTTGCCTGTATTTGAAAAATCCTTTCAACATTCTGGATCTATTGTATAAGTGTGACAAACAAGTGGTTGTTGAGTTGGCAAGTGTAATTTCAGTGAAAGCGCAGAGGAACACAGCCCCTTTAGATGAGGGAAGGGAGGTGTAGGAAGATGTGAATTGTGTGCAGAATTCTTGGTAGAACTTCGGTGCGAGAGAGAATCTATGGAAAGAGGACAGTAACTAGAAATGTGGAGAGGGAGCTAGGGCTTAAAGCATGTTTTAGAATCATCAAATAGAAACTTGAGCTGGTTGAAATCTTAATGTGCATTGGCCCTCAGTTATTCGCTTCAGGTTGCTCTTTGCGACCCTATGGACCGTAGCCCACCAGGCTCCTCTGTCCAAGGGATTCTCCAGGCAAGAATACTGGATTGCCATGCCCTCCTCCAGGGGATCATCCTGACCCGGGGGTTGAACTCATGTCTCTTATGTCTCCTACTTTGGCAGGCGGGTTCTTCATCACTAGTGCCACCTGGGAAGCCTGGAATCTTAAAGGGAGGGAGCCATGTCTTCTTAGAGGTAACAACTGAATTTTCCACACCTGCTTTCCTACACTTTAATTCCCTGTTGCCATTCCAGAGAAGCCTAAAACTTAACCAAAGAGATCGTATAAACTTTGGTCTTAATACCTGTTAACTGGATGAATAGATGGATGGATGCAGGATGTGTCAAACACGTGTTGGGTATTCACAGATTTTTATGCCCCAGTGCAGAGCTCTTCCTGCAGATGACAGAACCCGTGGTGTTGGATGACTGCGAGGATGCAGCTTGTCAAGACTGCAAATGATGGTTACAACATAGGAGACATTCCAGGTATAGAGAACAGGGCTGCGCACCACAGTTGCCATAGAAACCTGACGTCATTGCGCGACCGTGACATTTTAATACAGACAGAGGCTGCCTGGTGAGGAAAGCAGGTTTCACCTTCAGGTGTTTGGAACTGAGTTGGGAGAGTAAGTTCCTGCAGTGGACGCTGGCTCACCCTGGGGTGTGGGGAGACAAGTGGATGGACACCCAAGTCACCTCTTTCCTGCTTTGGGGTTCAGTGCCCTGCTGTCTCACTGGTAAAGCATCGGGGTCCCACCTTGCAGTGTCCTGGAGCCACTTTCCTCCTAAAGGCAGGGTCACAGGAGGTGAGACAGGTGGCAACTCTCTCTGTGCCTCAACTTTCCCCTCTGTAAAATGGGGGTAAGAATGCGTTACCTACAATATCTCTGTGAACATTCAATGGTAACACATGAATAAATCCATGGTCCTGTGGTTATTGTGGGATCAGGAATGTCTGCATGAATTCAGGCCACTTCTTATTCCTTTTCCACTTTGTTCTTTGGGGACAAATGAAAAAAGAAGAAAAGGGCCTTGGGAGAAGCCCATTATATCCTGTGCTGGATGTGTCTCCCTGCGCTGCCCTCGTGCCGGTGGCCTTGCTCAGATCAGGTGTCTGAAGGAGACAGCTTCTGAGGATCAGTGTCCTGATGGCTGATGGAGCTTCTACTCCAGGTTCAAGGGTAGCAGTCCTCTGGAGACCCCAACACTTATATTTTTTGGTTTTCCTACACTGATACTGGTTCCCACGGAAGTTTCTGCTGATGGGTTTTGCTTTGGTAAGTTGTATTCTCTGTATTCACCTGTGTCTTTAATTTTAGAGACAGAAATTTGACTGGTGAGCTCTCTGATCTGAGAAGAGCTGTTTGTTTGTTTGTTTGTTTTTTGTTTGGCTTTGTACTTATTAGGATGGAGTGCTGACTTCGAAGCTCCTTACATGTCAGACTAGAATTGGACACCTATTTATTTTTTGATTTATCTATTTTGTTGCATGTGTCAAAAGCTCTTTTTTTTATTGCTGAGTAGTAATCCAGTATATGAAAGGGTTATTCGCTCAGTTGTGTCTTACTCTTTGCGACACCCTGGACTGCAGCCCACCAGGCTCCTTCCTCCATGAGATTTTCAATGCAAGGATACTGGAGTAGGTTGCCATTTCCTTCTTCAGGTGATCTTCCTGACCCAGAGATTAAACCCGGGTCTCCTGCTTTGCAGGCAGATTCTCTACCATCTGAGCCACCCATCCAGTATATGTGTATGCCACAATTTGCTTTATTCATTCACCGCTTGAAGGAAATGGCAACCCACTCTAGTATTCTTGCCTGGAGAATCCGAGGGATGGAGGAGCCTGATGGGCTGCAGTCTATGGGGTCTCACAAGAGTCGGACACGACTGAAGTGACTTAGCTTGAGGGACATTTGAGGTATTTCCAAGTGGATTTCTTCTAAATAAAGCTTCTATTAACATTGGTGTGTAAGTCTTGGCATGGACATATGCTTTCTTCCTCTAGAATACATCCTTAGCAGTGTAACAGCTGGATCATATGGTAGATGTAAGATTAACATTGTAGGATATGAACAAACTGTTTTCCAAGATGGTGACACCATTTTCATCACCACCATTAGTGTGTGAGAGTTCCATGCCCCACAGTCGTGCCAAAATTTGATTTGGTCGTTCTTTTTCTTTGTGAACATTCCGTCAGGTGTATTGTAGTTTTCAATTATATTTCCACAGTGATGATAATGATAAGCATAGTTTGTGTGCTTCTTTGCCATTTCTTTGTCTTCTTTGATGAAGTAGCTCTTGAAATCTTTTGTCAGTTTATCTATGAGTGTGTTTGTTTTCTTCCTATTGACTTTTGATTCTTTCTTCAGTATAGAAGTCCTTTATAGATATATGAGTTATGAATATTTTCTTCCAATCAGTGGCTTGTCTTTGTGGAGGATGAGGTTTTGCATTTGTTTTTAAACAGTCTCACCTTGTGATTACAGGAAATAAGGGTCTCCTTTAGGGCACTAATGAAAGCTTACAGATTATTTATGTGGTACTTGAGCTGGGAATTCCAATTTCTGAGCTCATCATTTTCTTTCTCCATTTTGTCTAGCGACATTAGGGGCAATCAACCAATCTTCTTATATTTGTTATCTTGCAAAAATGTTTGAAAGTATCATATACACAGTCACCCACATCCTTTCTTTTTTTAAGTGTCTGCAGTGGTGACATTTAGGTTATATCCATTCCCAGATCACAGCATGGACTATCAGGGCTCTCTTTACTACTGGAAATATAGTCCATAGCACCTTTAAATCTGATCAGATTCAAGAGCCAATTCCAGAAACCTTCCCCTGCGCCCAGGCCAGTTCAGAAAACTCAACCTTAAATTTCTCTTCCTTTAAAACCACTGTTGGTACCAAAATCTGTATTAGTCAGAAAAAGAACCAATAGCCTATTATAGAAGGGGGAGTAGACTGACTTCAGGAATTGTCTCAAGTCATTATAGAAGCCAAGAAGTCCCACAATCTATGGTCAGCAAGTAAGCCCTGGGCCCAAGAGAGCCGATGGTGTAAGTTCCAGTCCAAAAGCCAACAGGCTCAAGACCCAAGAAGAGCCCATTTTTCATTTAGTCTGAGTGCAGGAACAAGCTGCCAATATGCTTTACTTCATGCACCCGTTCAAATGTTAGTCTCATCCAGAAAAACCCCCATAGATGCACAGAATAATGTTTAACCAAATGTGTGTGCACTCTGTGGCCCCATCAGGTTGACACATGAAATTAACCATCACATCCTCCAATTTATTTGCATAAGAAGCTATGTCTTTTGTTCTGTGGAGTTTGCATTCTAGAGTCTGCTGTGCTCAGTCATGTCTGACTCTTTGCCACCCCATGGACTGTAGCCCACCAGCCTCCTCTGTCCATGGAATTTTCCAGGTAAAAATACTGGAGTGGTTGCCATTTCCTCCTCCAGGGGATCTTGCCAACCCAGGGATAAAACCCGTGTCTCCTGTGCCTCCTGCATTGCAGTTGGGTTCTTCACCCACTAAACTATCAGTCTGCTGACTCTATCCCTATTGTTTTGTTTATGTTGTTCTGTCCCCTCCCCCTTTAGATTGGTGATTAGATTCAGAGGCTATATCCAATTCATATTTTTGGCAAGCATACCATCAGATATGGTGGTGTTTACTCCATAGCCTTCTTCCAGGAGGCTCATTGTGTCTAGTTGTCTCTCCAGGTGTGACACTAAGGTTGATTACTGGTTTCATGTGTTGTCAGCCTGCTACTGCCATTGTAACATTTCCCATGTGTTTTTCACCTGAAGTTTGTGGCCTCCAAATATCATTGACAAATCTGCATTTAAGGTTTCAAAATTTTGTATGCATTTGTTAGTTGGAATTCCTTTATAAAAAGAATTTCCTATTCAACTATTAGGTTGCATGGAAGGATAGGATGAATGTTTAATTCTTTTACAATTTTTTCACTCTTCAGAACAGCAGGTTGTTTCCTTAGGCTCCTCCAAAGGTGAGCAGTAAGTTGGTTTCTGTGGACTTTTTTTCCCATTAGAATGGTGTTACGAGCTCTAGATTTTTCTATATCTGATGTGTTTTAATATATTGTAGTCATTATCTTACTTGACATTCTAATTGTTCTGTCTTTAGCCTGTGTGAGCTACTTCTGGCTGACTTTTGTGCCTTAATTGTGTTTTCTTATATGAGAGTTTGGTCCAGATTCATCTGGTACAATCCCTACGCAAACCTGGAATCAGACATTTTTTCCAAGGAAGCCTGGTTCTTTGTAGGGCTTCCCTTGTGGCTCAGGGGTAAAGAATCCACCTGCCAAGCAGTAGACACAGGTTTGATCCCTGAGTCAGGAAGATCCCCTGGAGGAGGAAATGACAACCCACTCCAGTATCCTTGCCTGGGAAATCCCATGGACAGAGGAGCCTGGCGGGCTATAGACCATGAGGTTGCAAAGAGTCAGACACGACTAGGCGACTGAGCATGCACTAGTGTTGCTCATTGCTGCTTTAATTAAATTCTGATATGTTGTGTTTTTGTTAACATTATCCTCGTCAAATTCTGCCATTTTTAATCTGTATTTCCATCTGGGCCGAAGATTTGTCTACCAGCCTCAAATAGAGTCAATTTTCATGAATGTTCCATGTTCATCTTAAAAAGTGTGTTGTCTAAGACCCTTCACAGTTCAGTATGTTCATCTATCAGATCTACTCTTGAGACTGTGTTGTTTAAGTCTTTTCTGCAATGAGTAAATATTTCTCTACTTGACTATTTTGGATTAAGGGAAGTATGTTAGAAATATCTATTATTAGTGCATTTCTTCCTATATTCCTTGCCATATACTGTGGTTTTGGCTCTGTGAATAGTTTTGCTGTGTGATACTAATATAAGTATTAATATTAATATAAGTATTAATATTTCATATCTTCCTTCTGAATTTTAAACCTTTAACAATAATAACCATGCTATTTTGTCTTTTGCCACTCAACTACCTTACCTAAGATAAATCCCAGCTCCTATACATAACAACATACATTTTTTAAAGTTTTATTTTTATTTGGACCATTTTAAAAGTCTTTATTGAATTTGTTACTGTATTGCTTCTGTTTTATGTTTTGGTTTTTTGGCCACAAGGCATGTGGGATCTTAGCCCTGCCACCAGGGATCAAACCTATAACCTGTGCATCGGTAGGTGGAATTTTGACCACTGGACCATACCCTGGATTTTTGATTCTTAATACACATCTTTATACTTTTATTACATGCATATATATCCTTATATGAAATATGCTATTATTTTTATTCATGTTTTATCTACAGTTGCCTGGCTATAATCTTTGTGTGGGCTTATGTGCAGGTATAATTTTTGAACATTTCCTCAATTCCTTCTTAAAAGGGATTTCCAAGAGAAAATTTAATGACATGTGATTTCATTGTAACCTTGGAGTTTAGAAATTTATTTGAATCCCCTTGCACACGAGGCTCCATTTAGTCATGCTTGTGAAGGGAAGAAGAGAGTATTGATACAAACTGCTCCCTGAGACACAGAGAAAGCCGTATCCTCAGAAGATGTCATGGTGAGTACATAGAACAAGGAGTATTTACCCATTTTGAGAAGATTTTCTTGAAGAGGGTGTCCTAAGACAATTTCTACTACTACAAGAATAGACTTGCAAGGAAGCCACTTTTCTTGGGTGCACATAGGATGCTTTCACTAGAATGCAGAGAGATATGCATTGCAGTCCTTGTCCTTTCTGACTGTCCTGATACATCAGTGCAGGATGGACAAGTCTGTGCAGTGCCGGGGTTCATGAATAGGAAGCCCACTTGCCTTGTGTAAAATCTAAGGCACATTCTACAATATCACCTTTATAAGGAACAAAGTTGATGTATTTTTCTCTTTATTTTTCATATTTCTTAGCTGGTTTAGAGTCAAGATGTGAAGGAGTGTATTTTCAGGGCCTCTTAAAAACACAACCATTTTGGAGCACAACCGTAGGAATAGTTTGGGAACCAGTGAGACAGAAAAGAGAAGAGCTATGGATCTGCTTGTAGACCCACTCCTGAGAGCAGAGCAAACGTGCTCCAAAAGGGCAGCTTGCTTCAAGAACTGGGAAGCAAGAGGCCCTGGGCTAGGCAACCTATTTGTTCATCCAACCTCACTAATCAGGGAAGTGATTCTCTAGATAGAGGGGTGAGTATATAGAGAGGCCACATGGGTTTGGTCGTGCCTGTTCCTCCATGTGGAAGAAACTATCAGGAATGGAGGATAAGAATTCCTCAAGAAAAACCAATGTATGGTTCAAATGACTTATGTTTCTGCCTGTTAAATATTTTAGCTTTGCCTCCCTGAAATCACTCTGAGATTCTTTCAGTAACATTTTTCTGTATGTTTCTAGATCATTCAGTCATGTGACCAGAGAATTTATTTCTTTGCAGATGGCTGTTTGGCATGGACTATGATAGTACACATTCACCCTCAGAGGGAGGGCTAACTCTTCTCCCAGAACAGTAGGATATTTTGCTGGGTCTTTATGTTCTGATAATACAGACCTGGTGGTGATTTAGTCACAAACTCATGTCCCACTCTTGTGACCCCATTGTCTGTAGCCTGCCAGGCTCCTCTCTCCATGGGGTTTCCCAGGTTAGAATATTGGAGTGGATTTCCTTCTCCAGGGGATCTTCCTGACACAGGGATCAAACCCCACCCCTCACCCCCTCTCCTACATTGCAGGCAGATTCTTTTACTGCTGAGCCACCAGGGAAGCTCCCTTCTGTCTCTTTAAAGCAAATGCAATTCCTGACCACAAGCACATAATTTGTCCCACCATACTGGACAGATTTTTGCTAGTTTGCCAAGGTCCCAGTCTAGTGGCTCTAATGAGTATTTTTTCTCACTTGCAGCCTGAAGAGCTGAGGTGTTTTACTCTAAGCTAAAGACAAGGGAGTGCAGGAGCATGGGAAGGTATTGGTATTTAAGGTGGTGGAGGATCTGCCTGTGCCTGGCAGTTACTATAGAAACGTGACTTCAACAAGGCTACATTGATGACTTTTTAATGGAGACAGAAGTGCCTGACGAGAAGAGCAGATTTCACCTTCAGTTGTTTGGAACTGAGTTGGGAGAGTTCCTGTGATGGGCGCTGGACTGCCCTGGGGTGTGGGGAGACAAAAGGATCCACGTCCAAGTCACCGCTCTCCCGCTTTGGGGCTCGGTGCCCCAGCTGTCTCATAGGTAAAGCTTTGGGGTCCTGCCCGGCCCCAGTGAGTGCAGTGTCCTGCTCCAGGGGTGTCCTGGAGCCACTTTCCTCCTAAAGACAGGAATGCAGGAGGTGAGACAGGTAGCAACTCTTTCTGAGCCTCAGCTTTCCCCTCTGTAAAATGGGGATAAGAATGCTTTCCCCACAGGATTGCTAAGAACATTCAGTGATAACACATGAGTAAGCTGATGGCCATGTGGTTCTTGTGGGATCATGAAATCTATGAATTCAGGCCACTTCTTATTCCTTTTCCACTTTGTTGTTAAGGGGTAGATGAGAAAAGGAGAAGAAAAAGTCCACGGTGGGAAGCTCATTGTAACATCTGGTTGTTACGATCACTACCCAGTTGTTTCAATGTCACTGTCACTACCCAGTACCTAGCACAGTGCAGGGCACACAGTTACACTGGTAAACCATGGTGATTGCTGGATGTGTTTCTCCCTGTGCAGCCCTCATGCCTGTGGCCTTTCTCATCAGGTGTCTGAAGGAGACAGGTTCTGAGGATCAGTGTCCTGTTGACTGATGGAACTTCTGCTCCAGGTTCAAGGGCAGCAGTCCTCAGGAGACCGCAACACTTCACATCTTCAGTTGGATATGAGGCCTGACTCAAGTGAGTTCATAGATCTGACAAAAGTACGTTGTGGGATATCTCTGTAAGGTTCACAAACTAGCTTAAAAGTAGCTACTTTGATCTCATCATGGGAGAGTTTGGCAGGTGGGATTTCATTCCATCAGCTGCTACATGCTTTTTAGTAACCCTTCCAACAACACAAGAGAAGACTCTACACATGGACATCACCAGATGGCCAATACTGAAATCAGATTGATTATATTCTTTGCAGCCAAAGATGGAGAAGCTCTATACAGTCAGCAAAAACAAGACCTGGAGCTGACTGTGGCTCAGATCATGAACTCTTTATTTCCAAATTAAGACTTAAACTGAAGAGAGTAGTGATAACCACTAGACCATTCAGGTATGACCTAAATCAAATCCCTTATGAATATACAGTGGAAGTGAGAAATAGATTTAAGGGACTAGATCTGATAGAGAGCCTGATGAACTATGGACGGAGGTTCGTGATATTGTACAGGAGACAGGAATCAAGACCATCCCCATGGAAAAGAAATGCAAAAAGGCAACATGGTTGTCTGAGGAGGCCTTACAAATAGCTGTGAAAAGAAGGGAAGCAAAAAGCAAAGGAGAAAAGGTAAGATATTCCCATTTGAATGCAGAGATCCAAAGAATAGCCAGGAGAGATAAGAAAGCCTTCCTCAGAGATCAATGCAAAGAAATAGAGGAAAACAACAGAATGGGAAAGACTAGAGATCTCTTCAATAAAAGTAGAGATACCAAGGGAACATTTCATGCAAAGATGGGCTCAGTAAAGGACAGAAATGGTAGGGACCTAACGGAAGCAGAAGATATTAAGAAGAGGTGGCAAGAATACACAGAAGAACTGTACAAAAAAGATCTTCATGACCAGATAATCACAATGGTGTGATCACTCACCTAGAGCCAGACATCCTGGAATGTGAAGTCAAGTGGGCCTTAGAAAGCATCACTACGAAAAAGCTAGTGGAAGTGATGGAATTCCAGTTGAGCTATTTCAAATCCTGAAAGATGATGCTGTGAAAGTGCTGTACTCAATATGCCAGCAAATTTGGAAAACTCAGCAGTGGCCACAGGACTGGAAAAAGTCCGTTTTCATTCCAATCCCTAAGAAAGGCAATCCCAAAGAATGCTCAAACTACTGCACAATTGCACTCATCTCACACGCTAGTAAAGTAATGCTCAAAATTCTCCAAGCCAGGCTTCAGCAATACCTGAACCGAGAACTTCAGATGTTCAAGCTGGTTTTAGAAAAGGCAGAGGAACCAGAAATCAAATTGCCAATATCTGCTGGATCATCGAAAAAGCAAGAGAGTTCCAGAAAAACATCTATTTCTGCTTTATTGTCTACACCAAAGCCTTCGACTGTGTGGATCACAATAAGCTGTGGAAAATTCTGAAGGAGATGGGAATAGCAGACCACCTGACCTGCCTCCTGAGAAACCTGTATGCAGGTCAGGAAGCAACAGTTAGAACTGGACATGGAACAACAGACTGGTTCCAAAGAGGAAAAGGAGTACGTCAAAGCTGTATATTGCCACCCTGCTTATTTAACTTATATGCAGAGTACATCATGAGAAACACGGGGCTGGATGAAGTACAAGCTGGAATCAAGATTGACGGGAGAAATATCAATAACCTCAGATATGCAGATGATACCACCCTTATGGCAGAAAGTGAAGAGGAACGAAAGAGTCTCTTGATGAAAGTGAAAGAGGAGAGTGAAAAAGTTGGCTTAAAGCTCAACATTCAGAAAACTAAGATCATGGCATCCAGTCTCATCACTTCATGGGAAATAGATGGGGAGACTGTAGAAACAGTGTCAGACTTTATTTTTTGGGGCTCCAAAATCACTGCAGATGGTGACTGCAGCCATGAAATTGAAAGACGCTTACTCCTTGGAAGGAAAGTTATGACCAACCTAGGCAGCATATTAAAAAGCAGAGACATTACTTTGCCAACAAAAGTCCGTCTGGACAAGGCTATGGCTTTTCAAGTGGTCATGTATGGATGTGAAAGTTGGACTGTGAAGAAAGTTGAGCACTGAAAAATTGATGCTTTTGAGCTGTGGTGTTGGCGAAGACTCTTGAGAGTCCCTTGGACTGCAAGCAGATCCAACCAGTCCATCCTGAAGGAGATAAGTCCTGGGTGTTCATTGGAAGGACTGATGCTGAAGCTGAAACTCCAGTACTTTGGCCACCTCATGTGAAGAGTTTCAATGTGACTCATTGGAAAAGACCCTGTTGCTGGGAGGGATTGAGGGCAGGAGGAGAAGGGGCTGACAGAGGATGAGATGGCTGGATGGCATCACCGACTCGATGGGCATGAGTTTGAGTTAAACTCCGGGAATTGGTGATGGACAGGGAGTCCTGGCATGCTGCGATTCATGGGGTTGCAAAGAGTTGGACACGACTGAGTGACTGAATTGAACTGAGGCCCACCTGAAAGAAGACTTTTTCCTTTTTTTATGTGCTGAAAAGCAATGGATTGTCCGACTTGGAAGGCAGTTGGTCTTTAACATTCATTTGTAATAAATAGACTTAAATAAGTAAATGTACCTTATAAATAATAATCAGTGATTCCTTTGTATCTCTCAGATGGGTATGGAAATACGCTGTAGTTAGATCTTCCTAACAATTTGTCATTGTAATATAGATTGTTCCCTGCTACAAATAGTTTCTTCCCTTTTCTAATGACATGTTTAAAAAAAACAGACAATTTCCAAGTGCTAGTTTAAAATGTCAGCCATAGAATTTATTATTTAAAAATAAGCATTTTTACTTTAGAGTTTGTCCTAACGTAATGATACTCACCACATTCCCTGAAATAACCAATTCCTGTTAAATATCATTATGATTTCCCTGGGATGTAATATTTTTATTTCTGTACTTCAGAAGGAAGTGAACATCCACTTACCCTAAATATTTAGGTATATTTTATTGCATGTGATGACTTTGGTTATATGGAGCATGACCAATTTGATAACATATAATGTGGATCTGTTACTACTACAAGAGCATAATTGTAAGAATTTTTCACCTGATTAATTGCATCAGAGAATTATAAATATATAAATATATTTCAAATATTTTATTGAGGTATGGTCAACATATAATATACTGTGCATATTTAAAGTATATGCTCTAAGTTTGATATATGTATGCACCTGTGAATTTAATACTACAGTCAAGATAATGAACATATCTATCATCTCAAAAAGCTTCCTTGTGTTCTTAGGTAATCAGCCCACCAAATTCTCTTCTGCCTCTCTCTCTACTTCAGCCTACCTCATTCATAGGTATCCACTGACTTTTGTCGCTATAGATTAGCTTTCTTTTCCTGTTATGTGGAACTATCCCATTATTTGGATATACCACAGTTTGTTCTGTCCATTTACCTGTTAATGGATATTTGGGTTGTTTCCAATTTGGGGCTCTTGGAAATAAACCTTCTATGAACATTTATATGTAATTCTTTCCTGGGACATATATTTTTTCTTTCTATGTAAATACTTACAAGTAGAATGGTTGGTAAAATTGGTAGTTGTAAAATTAACTATCTAAGAAACTGGTAAACTTTTTTCCTAAGTAGTCTGAGCATTTTTCATTTCCACCAGCAGTGTATGAGATATGAGGGTTTCATCCTGCACAACCTTGCCAATATTTTGTATGGTATTCTTTTTAATTTTGAACTTTCTCAGAGGGGTGTAGTGATTTCTCATAGTTTTAACTTATATTTTCCTAATGACTGATGATGATGAGCATCTTTTCATGTGCTTGTTTGACAGGTGTATATCTTAGGTGAAGTATCTGTTCAAATCTTTTGTCCACTTATTTATTGAAGTGTCTGTTTTCTACTGACCTTTGGGAGATTTTTAATTCTGGATAGCAGATCTGAGAATTACAAATATTTTCTCTCATTCATTCAATGGCTTGTCTTTTTGTTCTCTCAACAGTGTTCTCAGAAAAACATGAGTTTCAATTTTGTGGAAATTCAGTGCATCAGTTTGTTCATTTATGGTGTTGGTTTTGCATGTTTACGTCAGTGATTCTTTTTGAGTTAACTCTTGTATGTGGTGCATTATATGAATCAAAGTTTGCATTCAGATGCTCAGTCGTGTCTGACTCTTTGCAACCCCCATGGACAGTAGCCTGCCACGCTCCTGTGTCCATGAGATTTCCCAGGCAAGAATACTGGAGTAGGGTGCCATTTCCTCCTTCAGGGAATCTTCCTGACCCAGGGGTAGAAGCCGGGTCTCTTGCGTCTCCCCAATTGGCAGGCGGATTCTTTGCCGCTAGTGCCACCTGGGAAGCCCCATGGATACACACTTCATGTTTATGCATATGGCTATCCACTTGTCCCAGTACCATTTGTTGAAATGACTTCTTTTTCTGCTGAACTGACTTTGTAACTTTGTGGAGAATCAGATGCCCATATATGTGTGGGTCTATTTCTGGGATTTTAATTTTGTCCTTTTGATATACATTTCTACTTTCATCCTAATACCACAGTGCCTTGATTACTATAGATTTATGAGGTTTGAAATAAGATAGTGCTTATCCTCCAACTTTTTTCTTCTTTTCAAAGTAGTTTTTTGTAAACTAAACCCTTTGCATTTTAAGTGACTTTTTAGAATAATCTTGTCAGTTTCTTTTTAAAAATGAACACTTGGATTTTTGGGGGGATTGCAAGGAATCTATAGGTCAGTTTGGGAAGAATAGACATTTTAACAATACTGAGTCTTCTGACCCAGGAGGATATGTCCCTTCATTTTTTAGACCTGCTTTAGTTTTTTCTCAGAAGTGTTTTACAGTGTTCAGAGTTTAGGCCTTGCACATTTGTGGACACAGATGTACAATATAAGTTATCTCTATGTAGGTCATACTTTTTGATGCTATTGTCATGGGAGTATTTTTTACTATAATTTCCAGGTACTATATTTTCTCAAAACTTGTCAGTAGCTGACTATTGCTGGGAAATCTTTCTGGTTGAAAGCACAGGTTACTCTAGGATGGAAAAGATACTTGATTTTTAATATTTGTATCAGTCAGACTTCTCAAAGAGAATCAATGGGATGTTTATATAGAGAGATTTATTTTAAGAAAGTGACTCATTAATCTGTGGAGGCTTTGTGGAGTCTGATGGGGAAAGCTGGCAAACTGGAGACTCAGGAAAGAGTTTTAGTTGGAGTCTGGAGGTAGTCTGCTGGTGAGTCATAAGGAGCTGATATTGTAGATAAAGTCCAAAGGAGGCAATTCCCTGGCAGTCTAGAGGTTAGGACTCCACACTTTCACTGTTAAGGGCCTACATTCAATCCCTGGTCAAGGAACTAAGATCTTACAAGCCATGTGGTGGCATGGCCAAAAAGAAGAAGAAAAACATCCAAAGGAGCTTAATTGTGAATCCATGTGTGAAAGCATTCTGTGGTTGCAGGTGGGAAGAGAGGACTGGTGTATTTTTGAGTAATTACATTAACAGAGACACACCAGCTATCAGACACCTCTTGCCAGTGTCACCTTTGGCAGACATTAAATTAATAGTACACTAACATCAGTTGTATAGGTCAGGATTTTTCCAAAAGTGGTCCATAGACAACTTTATCAAAATCGCCCAGGAGTGCCTGCCGAAACAGCCTATTTCTGGGCTCACCTTGGGTCTGCTGGATCTAAAATAGTGAGGTGGATTGGGACAGTGTGTATGTGTTGAATAATTTCTCTGTTTGTTATGGTATCATCCAAGTTTGAAAAGCATTGCTGTGGCTTGGTGTTAAAATTTTGAATCCTTTAATGTATAATTTTGGTGTCAACTTCTCCTTCCTATAACTCAGCTTTAAATATCTGCATTGATCCCAATAGGTAGAAAAGTCCATCAAAGGTCCATATAGTCAAAGCTATGATTTTTTTCCAGTAGTCATGTATGGATATGAGAGTTGGACCATAACGAAGGCTGAGTGCTGAAGAATTGATGGTTTGAACTGTGGTGCTGGAGAGAAGACTCTTTAGAGTCCCTTGGATGCTGCTGCTGCTGCTAAGTCGCTTCAGTCGTGTCCGACTCTGTGCGACCCCATAGATGGCAGCACACCAGGCTCCGCTGTCCCTGGGATTCTCCAGGCAAGAACCCTGGAGTGGGTTGCTATTTCCTTTTCCAATGCATGAAAGTGAAAAGTGAAAGTGAAGTCGCTCAGTCGTGTCAGACTCTTCACGACCCCATGGACTGCAGCCTACCAGGTTTCTCTGTCTATGGGATTTTCCAAGCAAGAGAACTGGAGTAGGTGCCATTGCCTTCTCCAGTCCCTTGGATAGCAAAGAGATCAAACCAGTCAATCCTAAAGGAAAGTAACACTGAATATTCATTGAAAGGACTGATGCTGAAGTTGAAGCTTTTCAAGATAGTGAGTTGTTTCTGTGGGATCCTCCAAAGGTGAAAATTGAGGTGTTTTTTTTTTTTTCTTTTAGAGTGTCATCATATGCTCTAGATGTTTATATACTTGATGTTTTAATCCATCGCAGGCATTAACATTTTTTATGTTCAAATTGTTCTATTTTTGGACTGTGAGACCATTTCAGTTGGCTTCTGAGTTTTTAGGGTGGCTGTTGTCTCCTTGACGCATGTTCTGATATGAGAGTTTGGTTCAGACTCATCTGCTACAATCCTCACTTAGTCCTGGAATCAGCCTTTTCTCCAAAGAAGCCCAGTTCCTTTTAGTGTGAAAAGTGTCTAATTCAATCTGAGCAAGTGGAATTGCTCTTTGCTACTGGGTTGGTCATTGTTTCTTGACCTTTTCAGTACATGGAGTCAGTAATTATGTATTATATTTTTAATGAGAATATATATCCCCTTCCAACCTGAGCTACTCCTCTTGTCATCTTATAGGTAATCATTTTTATGAATTTGAGTTTTTGCTTTCCATTTAAAAAATATAATCAATTACAATACATATATTTATTTCTCCCCACATTGCAAGGTGGGTTCTTAACCACTGGACCACTAGGGAAGTCCCTAACTCACATTTAATAAAGAAATGTGATGTAGATTCAGGAGTAAGCAGGAAATGAAAACTATATGTCCCTTCATTCTCTTTACACACATGTGATGGAGAAAGAAATGGCAACCCAATACTATATTCTTGCCTGAAGAATTCCATGGACAGAGAAGCCTGGCAGGCTACAGTCCATGGGGTCGCAAAGAGTTAGACACGACTGAGCAGCTATCACTGACGCACTCACATACACACTATGAATACTTTAAAGGGCATTGGGATCATACAACAGTTAATTTTATAATCTTCTTCAAAGGAAACTTTTTGTTTCTATTCTAAAAATTGTCCTTTAATTGGAAAAAAGTAACCCATGGAAAATGAAGAGAGATGCCTCTAAGTAGATGTGTGTGACCGTAGATTGGGACATCTAGGAAATGGCATATTGTTATCTACCTCACAGATCTGTTGTGAGGAATAATGAACAAACCAACAGAAGATATCTGTTTTGCAACACTGTAAAACTTCAACTATGAATAGTTTCTCCATATGTTCTCCCCCAAGAAAAGAGGTGACTTAAATAATAAGAGCTCATAGAGATCATTTGGATTTGAAGGAGCGGGAAGGAAATGTATATGTTATGAATGTTATGCCATGTGTATTCTCTTTCAGAGCTTCTATAGCTTCTAAAATGGACACACCAATTTTCTCAGTTTCTGTGCTGTAGGAGGCACTAAGGGAATCAGCAGATACTATTTTTAGTCTGCCATTTTCAAAGTCTTAGAGTTGCTGGGTGTTTAGCTAGCTCTAAACAGTGTCTCAGTGCCTCCTGAATATGAAACTTCTTCTCTTTGTCCAGGCCTAGTTTTCTGTCTTTCATTCACACTGTTGCTCAGCTAGGCCCATACATCCAGAACCTAGCGTGGGTCATCTTGGTGAAAGATGACATGATCAAAGGTAGTCCTCCTGTGTTCAGAGTAACACTCAGATCCCTCAGTTGGTTTGGGCATGTATCCCATTTTGAATTTTTTTTTGAAGTGCTGGGCATATGTATATTTTCCTTTTCTTATATTATTTTTAGTTGCATAAGGAAGGTATTTTATTTTATTTTCCTTTCCTTTTCTTCTCTTTTCCTTTTTTCTAGTGATGAGGTTGCAGTTTTCTTTTTAGTATTTATTTATTTATTTGGCTGTGTTGGGTCTTAGATGTGGCATGTGGGATCTTTATCGTGGCACATGGGCTCTTCATTGTGGCTTCTCTCTACTTGCAGCACGCGGGCTTCGTTGCCCCCACGGCATGTGCGATCTTACTTCCCTGACCAGGGATCAAACTCGCATCCTTTGCATTGGAAGGCGGATTCTTAACCACTGGACCACCAGGGAAGTTCCAGGAAGGTACTTTAAGGTTTATTTCATTCTCACATGTTGACTGTGCCTGGGGACTTTGTCTGATTGATCCTGTGACTAAACTTTCCCCCAAATCCTGCTGCTTAAGCATTCTCCCCTGTTGCTGTGGGGCTGGGCAATCTCATGCAGACCCTTGCCTTTTCCTTTCCCATGGAATTCACTCCTTGGCTAACTGGTGGTTAAAACTATGGCTTGCTCATACCTCAAGGGGCTTTAATTGGGAGAGTACAGAAGTAAGCATCTTGTGAAACTACTTTCATCTCATGACCTTCACTGAAATCCTGGGAAGTGGAGATGTCATCTGACTGCCAGGTTTATTTGAAAGACATGATTGCCATTCCTCTAGGCATATATAATATTCTTGACATTGCCCAACTGGGAATGTCATGTGGTAGATTCAAAAATTAGTTCTGAGACCACCTGTTACCTAATTCCCGTGGCTTAGGGATTCCCCATTTTGACGCTGACCCACTTTCCTATGGGAAAGAAAGAAGGTGAAGTCGCTCAGTCATGTCTGACTCTTTGCGACCCCACGGACACCAGGCTCCTCCATCCATGGGATTTTCTAGGCAAGAGTACTGGAATGGGTTGCCATTTCCTTCTCCAGGGAATCTTCCCAACCCAGGGATCGAACCCAGGTCTCCCTCAGTGGACAGACGCTTTACCGTCTGAGCCACCAGGGAAGGGCTAGGCCTATTTATTCTTATTATATTTTGCACTTGAAAACCACACAGTTTTGTTGTAAATAAAACTGGGTAGATAATGCATGAAGGGAGAAAAGTCATTAAAAGTCTTAAAGGTCTATTTCTATGGATAAGAAAGAAGTGTCCACATTTGACTCCATATTTTTTCCAGAAATTGTACTATGCCAGTATAATTATGCATTTTTAAGAATAGCAATGATGTAAAAATCCTACTTACAGTGTTATAAACTACTTTTTTATGACAAACACCATAGGTCAATTCAAGCCAATCAGTATAAGCTCACAGAATAATAAAAATGATCCTATAATTTCTAATGATCCACTCCCGGAGTTTACTCAAACTCATGCCCATCGAGTCGGTGATGCCATCCAGCCATCTCATCCTCTGTCAGCCCCTTCTCCTCCTGCCCCCAATCCCTCCCAGCAACAGGGTCTTTTCCAATGAGTCAACTCTTCACATGAGGTGGCCAAAGTACTGGAATTTCAGCTTCAGCATCAGTCCTTCCAATGAACACCCAGGACTTATCTCCTTCAGGATGGACTGGTTGCATCTCCTTGCAGAACAAGGGACTCTCAAGAGTCTTCTCCAACACCACAGTTCAAAAGCATCAATTCTTCTGCGCTCAGCTTCCTATATAATCCAACTCTCACATCCATACATGACCACTGGAAAAACCATAGCCTTGACTAGGTGGACCTTTGTTGGCCAAGTAATGTCTCTGCTTTTTAATATGCTATCTAGGTTGGTCATAACTCTGCTTCCAAGGAGTAAGCGTCTTTTAATTTCATGGCTACAATCACCATCTTCAGTGATTTTGGAGCCCAGAAAAACAAAGTCAGCCACTGTTTCTGCTGTTTCCCCATTTATTTCCCATGAAGTGATGAGACTGGATGCCATGATCTTAGTTTTCTGAATGTTAAGCTTTAAGCCAGCTTTTTCACTCTCCTCTTTCACTCAAATCAAGAGGCTCTTTAGATCTTCTTCACTTTCTGCCATAACAGTGGTGTCATCTGCATATCTAAGGTTATTGATATTTCTCCCAGTAAACTTGATTCCAGCTTGTGCTTCATCCAGCCCAGCATTTCTCATGATGTACTCTGCATATAAGTTAAATAAGTAGGGTGTCAAGGTACAGCCTTGACATACTCCTTTTCCTCTTTGGAACCAGTCTGTTGTTCCCTGTCCAGTTCTAACTGTTACTTTCTGACCTGCATACAGATTTCTCAGGAGGCAGGTCAGGTGGTCTGCTATTCCCATCTCCTTTAGAATTTCCCACAGTTTATTGTGATCCACACAGTCGAAGGCATTGGCATAGTCAATAAAGCAGAAATAGATGTTTTTCTGGAACTCTCTTGCTTTTTCGATGATCCAGCAGATATTGGCAATTTGATTTCTGGTTCCTCTGCCTTTTCTAAAACCAGCTTGAACATCTGGAAGTTCACAGTTCAGGTATTGCTGAAGCCTGGCTTGGAGAATTTTGAGCATTACTTTACTAGCGTGTGAGATGAGTGCAATTGTGCAGTAGTTTGAGCATTCTTTGGGATTGCCTTTCTTAGGGATTGGAATGAAAATGGACTTTTTCCAGTCCTGTGGCCACTGATGAGTTTTCCAAATTTGCTGGCATATTGAGTACAGCACTTTCACAGCATCATCTTTCAGGATTTGAAATAGCTCAACTGGAATTCCATCACTTCCACTAGCTTTTTCGTAGTGATGCTTTCTAAGGCCCACTTGACTTCACATTCCAGGATGTCTGGCTCTAGGTGAGTGATCACACCATTGTGATTATCTGGTCATGAAGATCTTTTTTGTACAGTTCTTCTGTGTATTCTTGCCACCTCTTCTTAATATCTTCTGCTTCCGTTAGGTCCCTACCATTTCTGTCCTTTACTGAGCCCATCTTTGCATGAAATGTTCCCTTGGTATCTCTACTTTTATTGAAGAGATCTCTAGTCTTTCCCATTCTGTTGTTTTCCTCTATTTCTTTGCATTGATCTCTGAGGAAGGCTTTCTTATCTCTCCTGGCTATTCTTTGGATCTCTGCATTCAAATGGGAATATCTTACCTTTTCTCCTTTGCTTTTTGCTTCCCTTCTTTTCACAGCTATTTGTAAGGCCTCCTCAGACAACCATGTTGCCTTTTTGCATTTCTTTTCCATGGGGATGGTCTTGATCCCTGTCTCCTGTACAATATCACGAACCTCCGTCCATAGTTCATTAGGCACTCTATCAGATCTAGTCCCTTAAATCTATTTCTCACTTCCACTATATAGTCATAAGGGATTTGATTTAGGTCATACCTGAATGGTCTAGCGGTTTTCCCTGCTTTCTTCAATTTAAATCTGAATTTGACAACAAGGAGTTCATGATCTGAGCCACAGTCAGCTCCCGGTCTTGTTTTTGCTGACTGTATACAGCTTCTCCACCTTTGGCTGCAAAGAATATAATCAATCTGATTTCCGTATAGACCATCTGGTTATGTCCATGTGTAGAGTCTTCGCTTGTGTTGTTGGAAGAGGGTGTTTACTATGACCAGTGCGTTCTCTTGGCAGAACTCTATTAGCCTTTGCCCTGCTTCATTCTGTACTCCAAGGCCAAATTTGCCTGTTACTCCAGGTGTTTCTTGACTTCCTACTTTTGCATTCCAGTCCCCTGTAATGAAAAGGACATCTTTTGGGCGTGTTAGTTCTAGAAGGTCTTGTAGGTCTTCATAGAACCATTCAACTTCAGCTTCTTCAGCATTACTGGTTGGGGCATAGACTTGAATTACTGTGATATTGAATGGTTTTCCTTGGAATCGAACAGAAATCATTCTGTTGTTTTTGAGATTGCATCCAAGCACTGCATTTCGGACTCTTTTGTTGACTATGATGGCTTCTCCATTTCTTCTAAGGTATTCCTGCCCATAGTAGTAGATATAATGGTCATCTGAGTTAAGTTCACCCATTCCAGTCCATGTTAGTATATTCACTATATGCAAATGAGGCTCTGGGTAGGGGCAGCATCTGATTGGATGAAATGCCATCCAGTAACCTAAATCACCGAACCCTAGGGAGTTATCTGTCCTTGCGATATCTACTATGTTACGTCTCAGTTCATCACAGTCTGTTTTCAAAGTGGCTTTTCAGGTGTGCTTCTGAGCAATGAGAGAATTAGGAAAATGTTCAACCACCGAGGACACATACTTACGGGGTCTAGGATTGAAAGCCAAAAGCGGTGGTGGTGGTGCTACGGTGTTCCATTTTTATATACTGTATGCAAATGAGGCCATGAGAACAGGCAACAGCTGATTGGATGAAATGCTCTACAGGATGCGCTGTCGAGAATCCCCAGGAAGTAAAGTGTGCCTAGAAGAATTACTGGAGTGTCTGTCTCTGTCTGTCCTTCTCTGGTGTGGAAGGTGCTTTCTTGATGCCCTTCCTGGGAAAGAGAGAGAGAGAGAGAAGAATGCCCACTCAGGTAGGACAGACATTTACATTATCTTGGAGTGAAAGTGAATGGCATTGGCAAAAGTGTTTTCCCTTCCTATACCCTGTATGCAAATGAGGCCTTGTGCAGACCCAGCATCTGATTGGCTGAAATGCAATACCTGAAACTGTGTCACAAAACCCCAGAGAGCCGTTTGTGCTTGCAATATATACTGGGCTATCTCCATCCTCTCATTTTCCATGCTCTGTTTTCCAAGTGGCTTTCTTGCTGCCGTTCTAGGCAAAGAGACACTTAGAGGAGTTCTCAGTTACAGGGACAAAAATTTACACTATCAGGAAATGAAGATTAAGGGGATGGGGAGCCATAGTGTCTATTTATATATTTTCTATGCAAATAAGGCCTTGCACAAAAGCAACATCTGATTTTATGAAACGCAATGGAAGAAACACTGGTCAAAATGTTCCAGGGAGTCATAGGTGCTTGCATTTGTTACTGGGCTAGCTCTTTCTGTTATTCCTCGTGTGTATTGGAATTGACTTCCTTGCCAGGCTCCTGGCCAATGATAGAGAGGGGGGAAAGCTCAGCCGGGAAGGACAGACATTTAGTGTATCTAGGGTTGACAGAGAAAGGCAGTGGCAAATGTATTTTTCATTTTATACATTGTATGCAAATGAGGCCCTGTGTAGAGGCAGCATCTGACTGGATGAAATGCCATACAGGGAACTGAGTCACAAAACCCTAGGGAGCTATCTGTGCTTGCTGATGTCTACTATGCCATCTCCCTCCATTCATCAAAGTCTGTTTTCAGAGTGGCTTTCCAGACACCGCTCTGGGGAAACATAGAATTAGGGAAACATTCAGACACCAAGGAAACACATTTCAAGGCCCTTGGATTGAAATAGAAAAGCGGTCTTGGTGCTACTATTTTCCATTTATATATGGTGTATGCAAATGAGGCCATGTGAACAGGGGACATCTGATTGGACGAAATGCTCTACAGGAAGCCTCTCAAGAATCCCCACCAAGTAAAGTGTGCTTGGAAGAGTTACTGGAGTATCTGTCTCGTCTCTCCTCTGTTGTGGGAGTGGCTTTCTTGACGTCCTTCCTGGCAAAGAGAAATATAGAGGAATGCCCAATCTGGAAGGACAGACATTTATATTATCTTGGGTTGAAAGTGAAGGGCATTGGCAAAAGTGTTTTCCCTTCCTATACCCGGTATGTTCCAGGGAATTTTAAAGCCCAGAGAAATTTGTGAAGAATTTAGGGGGAATATTTGCAAACTCTACCTCAGATATTGGGTTAGTGTCTTTGATTTGTCCAACAACCTTACTATCAAGGAGACTGGCAAGTAATTTCAACTGAGATTCAGTTAAAAATGTAGAGAAACAATGAGCATGTTAAAATATGCCAAAATCACAAGAACTAATATCATGAAATTATGTTTTAAATCCTATGAATTAATATTAAGTGGAAAAGAAAAGATAGGAAATCTCTTGGAAAAGAACATGAGAGTGTGCAAGTATGCTTTCACCTACAGGTCCCTGGAGAGGAGGTACCATCCTATGACAACAGCCCCCTTTGGGTTGGGGGGTAGGAGTAAGACTGGTGAAAGAGGTAGGATAATTTCAATTTATAAATTTACTCATATATAGTGTTTGAAATGCTCTACTCAGGAAAACCAGTATGTGGGTAAAACTTTGAAAGCAGAAAATACTTGTGAACAAAGTGACAAAAATTACTGTGTACTATTCATTATTTGGTGAAAGTATTCCTGGTATTCAATTTCATTGGGAAATGAAGTTGATTTTTCAAACTGAATGGAATGTGTGTGTGTGTGTGTGTATGTGTGTGTGTGTGTGTGTGTGTGTTTCTGTCCCTGTCCCCTCTGGTTCTTGAAAACAGGTCACCAGCCCAGGTGGGATGCATGAGACAAGTGCTCGGGCCTGGTGCACTGGGAAGACCCAGAGGAATCGGGTGGAGAGGGAGGTGGAAGGGGGGATCGGGATGGGGAATACGTGTAACTCTATGGCTGATTCATATCAATGTATGACAAAACCCACTGAAATGTTGTGAAGTAATTAGCCTCCAACTAATAAAAAAAGAAAAAAAAAAAGAAAAAAAAATAAAGTTGTTTGGGACCGGGTACAGGGAGGGGATGTAGAGAAGTTGTGGTAAAGCCTTGAGACTCTCGGGGTAGAGGGTGGGGCTGAAGTCTCAGAGCATATCTCAGGCACAGGCTAGGGAGGGGGGTTGGGGGTTGGGAGGCCTGTGCTTGAGAAGGAGGGAGGGAGGAGGGGACGTAAAGGGGAGGTTGTGGATCTGGATCTGGAGCGGCTGCAAGGAAATTGGGAGCGATAGGGGGTGGGCTGCGGTCGGAAGGGTCGAAGGAAGAATAAGAAAAGTCTGAAGAGGGATTGAGAGACATTGTATTGGGAGGATGTGACCCTGAGTTGCCTAAGAGTATTTGAGAATTAGAATAGGATTCACAGAGAGAGGGTCGAGAGAGAAGAGCAAAGAAAGCCTGAACATAAGGGATTTCTAACCACTTGCCATTGAGGCGGTAGAGTGTTATAATCAAGAGTTCTGTTTTCTGGCCATCAGGACCTGTTATCAAGTCTGTAAAGCTTTTAGGTTTCAAAGAAGGCATCCTAGAGGAGTAGATTTTGAAGGCTAGGATTGAGAATTTCCCATTGCAGCCGAAAAGAGAGGTTAGACAAGGGAGAGAGAAAGCGAGGAGAAAGGTCTGAGAGAAAAGGCGTTCCCGTTCTCAGGACTTTTTCAGAGAGTAATAACAGTCTGCTTTGAAATGGGCGTCCCCTATTTCAAAGTCAAGGGCCAGAGGGCCCTGGGGATCCTCCTGCCTAGTGCTAGGACTTGGAAACAAGGGGAGAGAAAAAGGATCCGAGAGAATGGGATTTCACTTACCCTTGTAACCAATGGATGAAATGTGGGCTGGTGTGTGGATGTCAGTCCAGCAAGCCAAGTGGAGAGTCCCATCCCGGAGCTCGTCTCAGTTTCTTGGAAAGGTCCAAGGGAGGGGACCACTGGAAGTGGGCTCGTGAGAGGAGCCCACCCAGTTGCGATGGATCTTTCCTCATGGGTTTTGGGACCAGAATGTAAGGCTAGTGCAGAGAAAAAGAGAGCAAGCCATGCAGTCAGGCAAGAAAAGGAAATTAATTAGAGGGAAAAGAGAGGGTGACTGGCTCTTAAGGAGAACCAGCATTCTCCCTTTCAGATGGAGTCCTCCTTATACTCCACCAAAGAAAAATTCTCTGCAGGGATCACGTAGCTGGAGGTCTGGAATTTGGTGGTCTCCCAGCTTTGAGAAGATAGGCGCCAGTGAGATAACAGGAGGCCATTTGGGAAATTTGGTCAGACTCATAGATCACTGCGATTTATTCTTTGTTTGTGAGGTGGACATAACGAGCCATCTTATCAATGAGATCCCATGTGGGCCCTATTAGTATGGTGATGGATGGAAATGAAATCTTTCCTGGTGAGGATGCTGTGGTGCATACGGAAGCAGAAATACAATGCTCTACACAGGAAATGTCCTTCTTTGCCCATATTCAAAACATCCATCTTAATTCTTGGTAGCTACAAAATTTACAAACAGTTTTCACCGCCATCTCTTTATCAAAAATAAATGAAATCTATGCAATTATCCTATTTAACAGCAATTAAGAGAAAAATTCTTTCCTAACAACATTGAAACATGTAGTAATTCTTGGCCATTCAATATACAAGATGAACCTTTCAATAATGCAAAGCTTTGAGTTCTTTGACCTGATCTCCAGAAACAATTCTGTCCTCTCCCCTAGTTTAGCCATTCACTTACATTTCCTTATCCTAGATTCTGTCACCAACAACTGCAAAATCTATATAAGAGGAAGAACCGCAAACTCATACAGGAACTATCTGTCAGGCCCTGCTCTGAAAGACGTTAAGTGAACTTAACACTTAGGAACTCATTGGTGAAGGGGAGGACTGGAGGGGAGAAAGCGGGGTTGGGGGGCGGGGAAGGCTGCACTGAGTGGATTGTGGGATCTCAGTTTCCCAACCAGGGATTGAACCCTGGCCAAGGCAGTGAAAGCCCTGAATCCTAACCACTAGACCACCAGGGAACTCCCTTAGGAACTCATCCTCAAGGCAAACCTATGATGTAGGTACTCTTATTACACCCCATTCATACATGAGGACACTGAGACCTGTCAGAGATACATAATCTGCCCATGGCTCCATAGCCAGTAATTGGACAAATCAGAATTGGATCCCAACATTATGACTCCAGAGCCCAGGGTCTTGACCACTGTACTATATACTGTTTGCCCATTTTTCCCATCAGGTAACCTCTACCTCCTTATGTTGGCAGCTCACTCCCCTTTGTACTGTGTCTCAGTACCCTACCAGGACCTGATATCTACATTTGAATTGAACATTTTTCACTGCCCCCTTTCTCCACCCCCTGCCCTGTATCCTCCTTCTGAGTTAAGGCCATGGTCATTCACTATACCTACACCCTTGCACTTACACCTTACCCCCTTTTCACTCTGTCAACATGCTTAGCTCACCCTAACCCTGGAAAATCCAACTCTCCAGCTGCTCAGCCACAACCACACAGACAGGTCTTATTTTAGATTCGTGATCGCCATGACGCTCATC
The DNA here is from genome assembly GCF_019320065.1 of Cervus canadensis. Classification (NCBI taxonomy): domain Eukaryota; kingdom Metazoa; phylum Chordata; class Mammalia; order Artiodactyla; family Cervidae; genus Cervus; species Cervus canadensis. The sequence continues at coordinate 143,599,489 of NC_057419.1, read as the reverse complement.
TAAGTTGGACTGTACTGCAGCTTGGCAATGGTATTTCCGTGGTCCATCCACTGACCCACTGTGAGGAAACAATTCCAGGTTCTCTCCTCTGCCCTCAAAAGGCAACACCTCCTCCACCATCCTTACCCCTAACTGTGACAGAGGTCAGTCCGGTAAGAGTAAACCATGCCCTGACTGCAATGGCTGGTTATGGAATAGGCAAATGATCCAAACTAGATGAGTGATAGTCTTCCGAAAGAACTTCCTGCCAAGCCACAGAACAAGATTTTCTCGGTCCACTGGGGTTTGGGCTTCCCTGGAGGCTCAGATGGTAAAGAATCTGCCTGCAGTGCGGGAAACCTGGGCTCGATCCCTGGGTTGGGAAGATTCCCTGGAGGAGGGCATGGCAATCCACTCCAGTATTCTTGCCTAGAGAATCCCCGTGGACAGAAGAGCCTGGCAGACTGCAGTCCATGGGGTCACAAAGAAGTCAGACACGACTGAGAGACTAAGCACAGCACACTGGAGTTTACTAAACTGAGAGCACGTTTAGGATTGCAAGACTCTACCTTACAGACCTCATGGAAAAATCCTACTAGGAGATAGAGACAGAGCCCAAATGACCCTGCCTGAGAAACTTTCGATAAGGCCTGAAACTCTGCTTTTGTACTCTGGTAAATTTCAGACACTTGGAACTGCAAGAATCCAAACCAAGAGAGGGAGTAAAGACCAGGGGCTTTTGTGAGTGTGGTGTGTGCCTGTACTTCTCTGATTTTCTGTGATCCGGGTCCAACCACATAGGCAGCAGTGGGGCCCTGGTTCAGGTCTATGGGTCTAAGACATGACCAGGCTCTCCATTAAACTTGAGACTTGGTTACAAAGCATGCGTGCATGCTAAGTCGCTTCTGTCGTGTTCAACTCTTTGCAACCCTATGGGCTGTAGCCCGCCAGGCTCCTCTGTACATGGGATTCTCCAGGCAAGGATACTGGAGTGGGTTGCCATGACCTCCTCCAGGGAATCTTCCCGACCCAGGGATTGAACTCGTCCCTCTTAGGTCTCCTGCATTGGCAGGCAGGTTCTTTGCCACGAGCGCCACCTCTTGAGAAGCCTCTTGGTTACAACAGATTAATTAGAAAGTTAAGCCTGATACCAACAGCTAGTTTTTCTTCTTCCTCCTTGGTTTCCTGCACGCTTATATCCCACTCCAGAAACAAAGTCAGAAACTGCTGAGAATATTCACGATAAAGCTTCTGCCTGTAAAACGTAATAATGAGCAATGTCATACTTCATATTGCTAAGAAAAAAGTAAACACATTCAAAACGAAACTGATTTGACACAAATTATACTATAAAGGGAGAAGGGAATAATTGCAGCTGAAAATTTCCGATGGGAAATGGCAAAACAAAATGGATGATTTACTCTCATTCCCTCAGTACTTGTCCCCAACTGTCTAAGAGGGATGCGATCTCACATGCCTTAGCTCTTGAGAACTAAGGAAGATTTAATGCAGTATAAACTTCCCCCCAAATGCATTTTATCTGTAAGTTTTTTTTTTCATTTTCACTTATTGAATGATAAAGAGATTCAATGAAGATATCATATAAGTTTTCTAAACAGGAATATTTCACTTCCCCCGCCCTCACCCTGTCACAATAAAGATTTTGCACAAAAGAAAAGTGGACCCGATGATGATAAATTTTGAAGTTATTCAAATATAAGATTAACTCTTTCCACACAATTGAATACAGCTAAATATCACAAGACACTTCTCTTTTATTCATCTAGCATATTCCAAGAACGAATATAATTTTTTCTTAAATACTAACAAAATTCAGCTATAATTTTAAAGCAGAAAATAGGTTACCATTATTGACCTTTAGTAATACCTCTCTTTTCAATTAAGGTGTAAGGTTATAGGACTAAAGGAAGTATTGACGTCAATAAAAATCAAACTGCATATATTTCTCAACAGAGACACCAATTAATAGAGGATAACAGCATTATTTTAATTAAGCTGGACTCACAAACACTAAGATATGACACCCAGGTCCTGGCTCTAAAAACCAACAATGTTTGTTACCTTTGCTCCTCCTGGGTTTTCCAAACATGCTCAATTATCAGGTTAATGCTTTGGACAGAAGCATTGGTATTCATTATAAATCTTTTTCTCTTTGCATGAAGAAGCTTCTTAATATCATCTATATTAAGCATATATATTTCCACTTAGTATTGATTCAGAGTAACAGGCAAATTTGGCCTTGGAGCACAGAATGAAGCAGGGCAAAGGCTAATAGAGTTCTGTCAAGAGAATGCACTGGTCATAGCAAACACCCTCTTCCAACAACACAAGAGAAGACTCTACACATGGACATCACCAGATGGTCAGTACCAAAATCAGATTGATTATATTCTTTTCAGCCAAAGATGGAGAAGCTCTATATAGTCAGCAAAAATAAGACCGGGAGCTGACTGTGGCTCAGATTATGAAGTCCTTATTGCCAAATTCAGACTTAAATTGAAGAAATAGGGAAAACCACTAGACCACTCAGGTATGACCTAAATCAAATCCCTTACAATTATACGGAGAAAGTGACAAATAGATTCAAGGGATTATATCTGATAGATAGAGTGCCTGAAGAACTATGGACAGAGATTTGTGACACTGTACAGGAGACAGGGATCAAGAGCATCCCCAAGAAACAGAAATGCGAAAAAGCAAAATGGCTGTCTGAGGAGGCCTTACAAATAGCTGTGAAAAGAAGAGAAGCCAAAAGTAAAGGAGAAAAGGGAAGATATACCCATTTGAATGCAGAGTTCTAAAGAATAGCAAGGAGAGATAAGAAAGCTTTCGTTAGTGATCAGTGCAAAGAACCAGAGGAAAACAATAGAATGGGAAAGACTAGAGATCTCTTCAAGAAAATCAGAGATACCAAGGGAACATTTCATGCAAAGATGGGCAGGATAAAGGACAGAAACTGTATGGACCTAACAGCAGCAAAAGATATTAAGAAGAAGTGGTGAGAATACACAGAAGAACTATACAGAAAGATCTTAATGACCCAGATAACCATGATGGTGTAATCACTCACCTAGAGCCAGACATCTTGCATTGTGAAGTCAAGAGGACCTTAGGAAGCATCACTATGAACAAAGCTAGTGGAGGTGATGGAATTCCAGTTGAGCTATTTCAAATCCTAAAAGATGATGTTGTGCAAGTGCTGCACTCAATATGCCAGCAAATTTGGAAAACTCAGCAGTGGCCACAGGACTGGAAAAGGTCAGTTTTCATTCCAATCCCAAAGAAAAACAATCCCAAAGAATGCTCAAACTACCACACAATTGCATTCATCTCACACCCTAGCAAAGTAATGCTCAAAATTCTCCAAGTCAGGCTTCAACAGTACATGAACCATGAACTTTCAGATGTTCAAATTTGTTTTAGAAAAGTCAGAGGAACCAGAGATCAAATTGCCAACATCTGCTGGATCATGAAAAAAGCAAGATAGTTCCAGAGAAACATCTATTTCTGCTTTATTGACTATGCCAAAGCCTTTGACTGTGTGGATCACAAGAAACTGTTGAAAATTCTGAAAAAGATGGGAATACCAGACCACCTCACCTGCCTCCTGAGAAATCTGTATGCAGGTCAGGAAGCAATAGTTAGAACTGGACATGCAACAACAGACTGGTTCCAAATGGGAAAAGGAGTATGCCAAAGCTGTATATTGTCACCCTGCTTATTTAACTTATATATGCAGAGTACATCATGAGAAATGCCGGGCTGGATGAAGCACAAGCCGGAATCAAGATTGCTGGGAGAAATATCAATAACCTCAGATATACAGATGACACCACCCTTATGGCAGAATGAGAAGAAGAACTAAAGAGCCTCTTGATGAAAGTGAAAGAATTCAGAAAACTAAGATCATGGCATCCACTCCCATCACTTCATGGCAAATAGATGGGGAAACAATGGAAACAGTGACAGACTTTATTTTTGGGGCCCCCAAATCACTGCAGATGCTGCTTGTAGCCATGAAAATAAAAGACACTTACTCCTTCGAAGAAAAGATATGACCAAACTAGACAGCATATTAAAAAGCAGAGACATTACTTTGCTGACAAAGGTCTGTCTGGTCAAGGCTATGGTTTTTCCAGTAGTCATGTCTGGATGTGAGTGTTGGACTATAAAGAAAGCTGAGCGCTGAAGAGTGGATGCTTTTGAACTGTGGTGTTGGAGAAGACTCTTGAGAGTCCCTTGGAATGCAAGGAGATCCAACCAGTCCATCCTAAAGGAAGTCAGTCCTGAATATTCACTGGAAGGACTGATGCTGAAGCTGAAACTCCAATACTTTGGCCACCTGATGCGAAGAACTGACTCACTGGAAAAGATCCTGATTCTGGGAAATATTGAAGGCAGGAGGAGAGGGGGACGACAGAGGATGAGATGGTTGGATGGCATCACTGACTTGATGGACTCATGTTTGAGTAAGCTCTGGGAGCTGGTGATGGACAGGGAAGCCTGGAATGCTGCGGTCCATGGGGTCGCAAAGAGTCAGACACGACTGAGCGACTGAACTGACTGACGGAAATTGCATTAGGGATGGCAGACTATTACTGTAACATTTAAAGTAGTTTGTTTACTGCTCCTGTAACATTACTGGGAAAGTGAATACATCCTCCTCCAGAGTTTTATTCATGCACTTCTTACAGGGACTCAGACCATTGGAAACTCTGGCACCTTCAACATGTGGCATCCACAAGTTCCCCAGGGGTGGCTTCCTTTGCAGTTTGCAAGAAGGGGAAAAGAGCATGGAGATGTACCAGATTGAGGTTTTTATATGCTAGGCCAGGCAGTGACACACGTCATTCTCACTGACATCCCATTCCTTAGATCACAGTCACATGTTTATAAATTTACCCCAAACCAACTTTTATAAGTATTTTCTCATTGAGAACATGAAAAACTGTCTTTGGGAGCCTTTAATGCATTTTGGAAAAGAGTAACTTTAGTTTCTTAGCTCTTTTTTTTTCCATTACAGATTTTTCTAAAACATGTGCAGTTTTAAAAATTAGAATTGAGGTGCTAGCAACTGAAAGATTATGAAGAAAAAAAAGGAAGCAAACACTTGATTTTTGACATGATGCCTTTTTAAAAATGGTAATTGTATTTCCAATAATACTGAATCAATCAGTTAAGTTCATCACTCAGTCGTGTCCGACTCTTTGCGACCCCATGAACTGCAGCATTCCAGGCCTTCCTGTCCATCACCAGCTCCCGGAGTTTACTCAAACATGAGTCCATCAAGTCAGTGATGCCATCCAACCATCTCATCCTCTGTCGTCCCCCTCTCCTCCAGCCTTCAATATTTCCCAGAATCAGGATCTTTTCCAATGAGTCAGTTCTTCGCATCAGGTGGCCAAAGTATTGGAGTTTCAGCTTCAGCATCAGTCCTTCCAGTGAATATTCAGGACTGACTTCCTTTAGGATGGACTGGTTGGATCTCCTTGCATTCCAAGGGACTCTCAAGAGTCTTCTCCAACACCACAGTTCAAAAGCATCCACTCTTCAGCGCTCAGCTTTCTTTATAGTCCAACACTCACATCCAGACATGACTACTGGAAAAACCATAGCCTTGACCAGACAGACCTTTGTCAGCAAAGTAATGTCTCTGCTTTTTAATATGCTGTCTAGTTTGGTCATATCTTTTCTTCGAAGGAGTAAGTGTCTTTTATTTTCATGGCTACAAGCAGCATCTGCAGTGATTTGGGGGCCCCAAAAATAAAGTCTGTCACTGTTTCCATTGTTTCCCCATCTATTTGCCATGAAGTGATGGGAGTGGATGCCATGATCTTAGTTTTCTGAATTCTTTCACTTTCATCAAGAGGCTCTTTAGTTCTTCTTCTCATTCTGCCATAAGGGTGGTGTCATCTGTATATCTGAGGTTATTGATATTTCTCCCAGCAATCTTGATTCCGGCTTGTGCTTCATCCAGCCCGGCATTTCTCATGATGTACTCTGCATATATAAGTTAAATAAGCAGGGTGACAATATACAGCTTTGGCATACTCCTTTTCCCATTTGGAACCAGTCTGTTGTTGCATGTCCAGTTCTAACTATTGCTTCCTGACCTGCATACAGATTTCTCAGGAGGCAGGTGAGGTGGTCTGGTATTCCCATCTTTTTCAGAATTTTCAACAGTTTCTTGTGATCCACACAGTCAAAGATTTTGGCGTAGTCAATGAAGAAGATGTTTTTCTGGAACTTCTTGCTTTTTTGATGCTTCAACGGATGCAAGTTGAGTAAAACTAAATTTCATTTATGTACTGCTCTGTCATTATTGTTTGCATTTGACTTCATTTTAGATAGTGGACTGGCTAAATAGGGGTTCACATATCCCAGTTAACATGTAGTAAGAAGAGGCAACTCAGGTCTGATGCTACAGCTCAAGGAAACCCGTCATCCTTTATTTGGCTTCTGTCTCAAAGTCACAAGCATTTTATCTATATACCTGCCAGGACAAAGGGAAAATATCAAGGGGGGACGCCAACTGCATCAGTCCAATCCATGAATCTTTCCAAGAAGTTCCATCACAGATGCCTGGGACATGTGTCACGGTCAGCCCAGGAACTGAACTGGGTCATGTGCCCACATCTAGATGCAAAGGTGTCAAAGTTCTGTTAGTAAATATGAAAGGATGAAGGATAGAATGCTGAGATAGATACGGGACCTGACATAGCACTTACCTTACATCATCCTTATTAATTATCCAATTCCCTTGTGGGAGTGAGTGAGTGAAGTCGCTCAGTCATGTCCGACTCTTTGTGACCCCGTGGACTGTAGCCTACCAGGTTCCTCCATCTGTGGGATTTTCCAGGGAAAAATACTGGAGTGGGTTGCCATTTCCTTCTCCAGGAGATAAAAAAATGTGGTCCACTGGAGAGCAACCACTTGTAGGAGCTTCTTACAAATCCAGATTCCTGTCCTCGTGCCAGACACAAGGAATCAGAATCTCCCTGAAAATTTGAATGCACTCTACTTTCAGGTTCCTGGACCATTGACCTAAGTTCTATCAAGAACCAACTCTTTTCTTTCACCTGATCTGATCTGCATGAACTCTTCATTAGGTTTATCATTTCACAACTTTTACTTGTACTTCAAAGTGTCAAGGACAGCACCCTTCCTTGACCAATTTGTTTTGAAATTTACACTGAAAATGATAACTTGATAAAGGACTTCCATGTCTATAGTCACACTCTACAGTCTAGCTCTACAGTGCAGCTCTATGAACTTGGGTAAATATTTCTACTCTTTGATCCTCAGTATCCCAAATTATAAAGTGAGCTTACACTAATTCATCTTCCAGAGGATTATTAATATAATTAAATGAATCATGAGTTTGTATACTTTCAAAAGGCAGTAAAGCTTACAGAAATGTTGGTTTTATTTATGGGTAAACACTGATCTATTTAAATTACAAATTCTAAATCTGCTTGCTGGAATTAGGCAGGTTTCCAGCCTAATGGTCAAAGTGAGGCAAAACAGTACAGTTTCTGCAGCACACAGTTGACTGGTCTACAGTGTAATGAGAGGAGAGAGGCTGTAAGCCACAGTGGTAGGCAAAGGAAGGAGTGCCAACCAAGATTCCACAGAGGAGTTGGCTGAGCACCTTCAAAGGCCCAGTGACACAAAACAGCAAAGATGTGCCTGAGGAAACTGCAGGAAGTTGTATTTGGAGATGACAAAAGGTGAGTTAAATGAGATAAGATGTCAAGGGTTCTCATATGTAGGGTAGACCCTCTCGTGGAGGGTTGGAGGAATCACTGAAGAGTCTTAGGCATCGGAGTGTAGCTAATACCTGAGGATTCAGAGTTTGACAGATCCAACTTGGAATCTTCGTTTTATTACTAGCTGTGGTTTTGGCACGTGATAAATAAACTGGCTGGTGTAAAGGGCTAGAGAAGCAGAAGCAGGAACATAGAGAAACTGGACATATGACAGACATAGCATTGTTAATAGTGGGGAAAGTGTACACCACTCAATAAATGAGGATGGTACCATCATTTTTCCATGGGAGGAAAAAAAGCAAGCAATCAGATCTCTGACACCAGCCCTCAAATCAAGTCTACACAAACAAAGACTTAAAAAGGCAAAGCACTGTCTTAAAATGAGTCTAATTAAATATAGGAGAACACTTTGATGATTTTAGGGTTAAGAGTATTTTATTTCAAAAGACCCAGGAGTCAGGAAAAGGAAAAAAATTGATAAATTGGACTATACCAAAATTCAAAGCTTTTGCACATCAAAGGACATTATCAAGAGAGACCAGGCAACTCATGGAATGGAAGAAAATAATTGCCCAAAATCTATCTGATAAGAGATTCAAATCCAAAATACATAAAGAGCTCCCACAACTCAACTACTACCACCACCATGGCAACAACACAACATGAATAAAAAATTGGCAAGTGACTTCAGTAGACATTTCTCTTAAGAAAATGTGCAAATGACCAATAAGCCCATGAAAAGATGCTCAATATGGCTAATGATTAGGGAAACGCAATTCAAAATCACACTTCACATTCATCAGGATGCCTGTTACCAGAAATCCACAGAATAACAGCTGTTGGCATGGCTGTGGAGAAGTTGGAAACTTTGTGCTTCACTGTTCGAAATGTAAAATGGTGTGGCCCTTATGGAAAACAGCATGCAGTTACTCAAAAAATTGATACTATAATGACCATCTGATCCAGAAATACCACTTCTGGGTGTACACCCAAAAAAAGTGAAATGAGAGACTCAAAGAGATACTTGTATGCCTGTGCTTGTACAGCATTAGTATTTGTCCATCAACAGATGAATGAGGAAACCATGTGATATACACCAACAATGATTATTCTTTGCCATTAAAAAGGAAAGGAATTCTGACATGCATTACAATATGGATGAAATCAAAGATATGCTCAGTGAGATATCCTGGCCATAAAATATAAATAGTGCATATATGAAGTATCCAGAGTAGGCACATTTACAGAGACAGAAAGTAAAATGGTGGTTGCCAGGGCTTGGGAGGAGGAGGGGTTTGACAATAAGTGTTTAATGTGTACAGAGTTTCAGTTTGGAAAGAAACAAATCCTAAAGGCAGAAGTGGTGGTGTCACTTCATGACACTGAACGCTATACCTAAAAATGGCTAACAAAGTAAAACGTGAACTATTTATGTTTTATTACAATCAAAAGGCAATGTCACAAAACTGAAATCTGGAATATGTGAAAAGCTTCTACGTGTATCTGTAATGAAGTCATCTGATCCAAATGATTAAAGGTCATGATGCCAGGAGATCTGTCACAGAAAAGGAAAGTGAAATGACCAATAAGCACACCCACATGCACACACAGAGACACACACATGGGAGCTCCACTTTATGAGCGACTGCAGACATGTAAAGGAAGATATTTCCAGATGTAATTTTACACCCACTAGTGGCAACAGGCAAGAAACCTGACTCCATCAAGTATTTGGTGAGATCACAGAACAATAGACTAAACCCACTGGTGGAGGCAGAAGATGGAGACAGTTTCCCTGCACTCAGTGAGCCTATGACCTAGCCATCCCACTCCCTTAAACACTGAAATGAGTATTGCACATGGGCTAGACACCAGAACACTGCTTGCATCGGTGCTCTGAAGGGCTCTCAAGTGGAAAGCATGCAGATGTCCAGGGACAAGAAGAAAAATGGAGGGACAAAGGGAGGCGTGGCTCCACAAGGGTACATGACAGGGCAGGGAAAGAGAAAGCCCGGTGGAGACAGGTCACACTGTAGATACTGGTTGATACTGCCACAATGTCGAGTGATGCAAAGAGGAAGTGGCGGAAGACCACAGAGAACCTGATACAATTGACGGTGATTTGCAGACAACATAAGTAAGCAAGGCTATTTAAGGATTAGGTAACAGTGTCTTTAAAAAAAAAAAAAAAGAAAGAAAGGAAAATCCAAACCTGAAAATGGAGGGTTGTGGTTTATACAAGACACCCTGGAGGATGGCTCTTCGTCTGCAAGCGGAAGGGAGTGAGTGGAACGGAAATCAGGAGGAGAGTGACTAGGGGTTGGTAAATGCTCCTTCATCAGGCAGGCGGAGGCTGGAGCACCTGTTCCTCACTCCCCTGGCCTTCTGTGATTTCCCAGGAAAACGGCCCGCAAGGGCAGTGTCCTCTGCAGACAGAACATGGAGAGCCGCAGCGTGGGTCCCCAGCCTGAGCACCCCCCACCCCCCCCGGAGGGCTGTTCTGTAAGGGGCGGGGTGAGGCCCAGGCCCCGCCTCCCGCATGCGCACTGTGCCAGCCAATCGGCGCTGCTCCCTCTCAGGCGAGGCCGGTTACTTCCGTGCTGTCCCGAGGTCCTGAGAGGAGCGTCCCGTGTGCGGTGTGAGGTTCGCAGTTTGGAGATTGTGGTGAGGAGCTCACCCTGTGTGGATGAAGGATGGAGGGAGGGAGGGACAGGCAGAGGGATCCAAGAGGGGGACAGAGGGACCCTCAGGGAGGCCGGCGGCACCACATGACCGTGAGCAGGGCTGGGGGAGGGGCGGCGCCATCTTCTCAGACTTGAAGGAATCAGAGTGTGGGGCTGTGGCAGCCAGGCTGGCCTCTGAGGCGATGTCCCCAAGGCTTCCCCTCGGCCTCCAGCCGGGCAGAAGGAGGACCCCAAGGGCTGGGCCAGCAGGCGGGGTTTGGGGAGAGCTGTCGGTCCCCACAACCCAGGAGAGTCTCAGAGGGTGGGCAGGCATCATCCACCCAGGTCTGTCCTTCCTGCCCAGTGACCGGGCAGAAAGGATGGGCCAGTGCCCTGAGGTCATCTGGGGTCCAGATGGCGTGTCGGGAAGGCCCCCAACCCGACTGTGCCTGGACAGGTGCTGAACGGTTTGTTCCCCACCCCTATGGAGGGACACTCAGGTTTGTCCTGCCTGTGGCCAGGCCTACCCCCCCTGGCACCGGATCCGTGGGGATGCAAGGCACAGGGGTCAGCCTCTGTCCCCACGTGGGGTCCTGACACTCTGTCCCCAGAGGGTCTTGACACTCAGATGTCTGTGGGCAGCACGGGGCTGTGAGGGGCGGTGCAGGAGCCAGTCCTCCATTGCAGTGCTGAGGGGAGGGGGTCACAATCACTGCGTGCTTCATCAGCTCCTGGTCCAACAAGGGACAGGAGGAAGCACACACCCTGATCTGCCGCGGAGGACCCGTGCCGGCCATTGCTCGTTGACCCTGGGGCCATCTGTGTCTTTACGTTTGTGCTCCCAGGGTGCAGGCGTGCTGTCTATACCTCGGAAGACTCGAGTAGATGGAGAGGCCTCAGAGGAAGCGTCTCAGGAGGGTTAAGGATGCCTCGAAGGAGACTCAGGATGCCCCGATGGAGGCTCATGATATGGCAGCCTGTGACTCTGGGAGTCAGGAGAGAAGAGAGCTGAGTGAGCCAGAGAGTGTTTGCCAAGGGATGGTCTGTCGGAAACCTTTGCAGATCACAGCACATGGGCGAGGGCAGAGTAATGGGGGGGGGATGGGCAGTGTCCCTTGGGTCATTGCTTCCCAGTCCTCCACATAGTAAGCAGGGAAAGCCATGTGTGTGCCAAGCTGTGTCATGTACCGGAGGCTGCCCAGTTCAGCCTCATATCCCAAACTGGAACTGCCCTGTAAGCTTCCTAGCAGCTCTCCTTCATAACAGCTTGCATGTCCTTCTTTCCGAATCATTTCCCTGAGTGCTACATGTTTTTTTCCCGCTGCTGGTAAACCCTGAAAGGCTTGTAACGCTGTCTCCAAAAAGTGGTCCTGGCCCCTGATCTAACTTCATCTGACCTTCACATACACGATTCCTCTGAGACGTCTGCTTTAAGATGCTTTCGTTGTTGCAAATCCTGGACCCTTCCACAGTGCAGCTGTTTCTTCAGGAAACCTGACCAAAATGCCATATGTCAGCCTTAAACCTTTTCCCATTTTATTTCCATGCAGCAAACAGGTCAGTGATTGATATCCATGAAGAAGAAAGTCCTTTGCAAGCAGCATTTATGGAAGATGTGAGGTAACATGTTTAAAGGAATTTGGGCTTGCCTTATAAGGTACTTTAAGAAAAGTAAAGGTGGGCTCTTGTAGCAAGTATTGTATGTAAAACACTTGGCGTGACACGTTTCTTCCAAAACCAGTATGGTGTTTTAGGTACCCTTAATTTAAAAGTTCATGTGATTTCTTTACAGGAATGAATTACAGGATATGCTGAAAAAATTTGAAGGTATGCTTTAGGAGATACTGTAGTGAAAGTAAATTGCTTTAAAACTCTATATCATAGGAAATGTTAATACCTTGTTCTCAGATTCAGGATCTTCCCTACGTGTTTAGTGTGATTTGGCTTCATAGGTTTCTTTAGTTTCCCTTTTTACTGTGGATGTGGAGAGAATGGTGCTACCAGTGGTGAGGTCAGAGCAATGCTTTTATTTTATACATGGGTGCATTTGATGGACTGTGGGATATTAGAAGAATGTGAATGAAACAATGTTTTTCCTACTTGTATCTCAGAGTAAGGAATATATCCTTCTTTAATATCAATTTTTAATTTCCTCTACCTATTTTGTGTGACATTCCTTTTTCTTTTCTTTGGTGCATACAGAATTTTATATTTAATCCTGTAAAATACGTCTCTATTGTTATATTTACATTAACTGTGCAGTGGAGAACTAAAAGGAACTTTGCTAGCATGCTGGTGATGTAAGATCAGAACCATAAACTTAAAAGTTTAAAATTGTTCTTTTAGATATCAATTACATTAACTGGGTTACAGGAAGAGACTCTTAACAAAGAGCCTATGTCAGTTTCTGAGTCCTCTAAATGGATCCTTCATACAAGCAAGATGTTTGAGTGGGAGCTGTCTCATAAACTGATTATTACGCAAGATAAACTGGATGTATAAAATTGTGTAGCTTGTCACAATCTCTGGAAAGTAACAATTCATGGTAGATCAATAACATACAATCAAATGTTTAGGAAAGCATTTTTATAAATATTGAACATTTTGCAAACTGCAAACCTTCTTTTTAAAACTGATGTAAGACAGACTCCCCATTTTTCCCTTATGAATGGATTTAGAAAGTGTTTTTGAATAAATTCCTTTATTTCCTTAAATTCTTCATGATCTTTGTCTTTAACTCAAAAATACCTAAAATCCTCATTGACTGAATTTAAAAAATCGTTTTCTTGCCTTTGCGTTTATTTTTTTTTTTCTCTTTTGGACACTTCAAAAATAGAATGATGATGTGTGATTTACCTATTGAGTTGTAACAAGAATACATCAGAATGTGTCCTTTGATATGGAGGATATTTTATAAATTTACCCAAACCCAGCTTTTATAAGTGTTTTGTTATGAGTGTTTTGTTTGTTTTCTTTTTGTCTTCTTCTTCTGGGTCTCCTAAGATTCAAATGTTGGGGCGTTTGGCATTGTCCCAGAGGTCTGTGAGTTTGTCCTCATTTCTTTTAATTCTTTTTTTCTTTTTTCCTCTATGCTTCATTTATTTACACCAGTCTATCTTCCATCTCATTTATCCTATCTTCTGCCACAGTTATTCTACTGTTGGTTCCCTCCAGAGTGTTTTTCATCTCAATTATTGCATTATTCATTATTGATTGACTCTTTTTTATTTATTCTAGGTCCTTGTTAAACATTTCCTGCATCTTCTCAATCCTTGTCTCCAGGCTGTTTATCTGTAACTCCATTTTGTTTTCAAGATTTTCGATCATTCTTACTATCATTATTCTGAATTCTTTTTCAGGTAGACTCCATATCTCCTCCTCTTTTGTTTGGTTTGGTGTGCTTTTATCATGTTCCTTTACCTGCTGAGTATTTCTCTGCCTTTTCATCTTGTTTAGATTGCTGTGTTTTGGGTGTCCTATCTGTATTCTGGCAGTTTGTGGTTCCTTTTTATTGTGGAGGTTCCTCACTGTGGGTGGGATTGGATGGGTGGCTTGTCAAAGTTTCTTCATTAGGGAAGCTTGCGTCGGTGTTCTGGTGGGTGTAGCTAGATTTCTTCTCTCTGGAGTGCAATGAAGTGTCCAGTAGTGAGTTTTGAGATGTTTATCGGTTTGCTTTCTTTTGGTCCGCCTGTATGTTAAAGCTCATGGTTATGTTCCTGTGTTGCTGGAGAATTTGGGTAGTATGTTTTGCTCTGGAACTTCTTGGCTCTTGGGTGGAGCTTGGGTTCAGTGTAGGTATGGAGGCTTTTGGAAGAGCTCTTATCGATTAATATTCCCTGGAGTCAGGAGTTCTCTGGTGTTCTCAGGTTTTGGATTTAAGCCTCTTGCCTCTGGTTTTCAGTCTTATTCTTACAGTAGCCTCAAGACTTCTCCATCCATACAGCACTGATGATTAAACATCTAGGTTAATGGAGAAAAGATTCTCCACAGTCTGAAACACTGAGAGAGGTTCACAGAATTACATAGAGAAGAGTAGAGGGAGGAGGGAGATAAAGTTGACCAGGACGAGGAGAGGGGGAATCACAAGGGGAGAGAGCAATCTAGCCTGTAATTAAATCCCTATGTGCTCTTCACAGCCTGGAATATCCAGAGAGGTTCACGGAGTTACAAAGAGAAGAGAAGAAGGAGGAAGGAGATAGAGGTCACCAGGAGAAGAAGGGGGGGCTCAGAAGGAGAGAGACAGATCTAGCGAGTAATCAGTTCACTAAGTGTTCTCCACAGCCCTCAATACCCTAAGAGGTTCACAGAGTTTAGTAGAGATGAGATGGGGGAGGGAGGAGATAGAGATGACCTAGGGGAGAAAAGGGGGAGTCAAAAGGGGGAGAGGGCAATCAAGCCAGTAATCACACTCCTAAGTAAAAATGGTACTGGAGATTGGATTCTTAAAGGTACAAAATTGATAACAAATACCAAAAAGCAAAGATTAAAAATCTAGAGTAGAAGTTAGACTTTCAAAAATGCGATATTAAAAAAACAAAATAAAATCACAAAAATTATAAAAATAATATATATGAAATTTGCTTTAAAAATGGGGTCTTTTTTGCAAGGTAATAGTAGGTTACAAAAATGAAAATTAAGGGAGTAATAAAGGACTTCAAAATTTAAAAAAATTAAAAATAAAACAAATGACAATAGTAAAAATATATCTAGGAATTTCTCTGGAGCTGTCGTGGGCAGTGTGGGGGTCACTTCAGTTTCAGATAGTTCCTTGTTTCAGCTTATACTTCTCAAGTTCTATAGGCCCCTTCCAATGTAGTCAGTGCTAACTACAGGGTTTTAATCTGTTCCACCTGTCACTTCTAAAGCGGTTCCCTCTGTTTATTTTGGCTTCTTTTGTTTGCAAGTCTCTTCAGTGTCTAATTTCTGCCCTGACACAAGGGGGCGGTGGTGGTCACTTATTTAGGCTCACTTATTGAGTCGTGCTGTAGGGAGGGAGGAACACTGCAAACAAATATCACTGGCGTGTGTGGGGAGCACTCGCAGGGTCTCAGCCGCACTGGGTTTGCCCCTGCTCACGGCGTGTGTGCTTTCCCAGTCTACACTGCTGAGGTTCCAGGTTGCTCTGCAGGGGAACTGTCTAAAGTGGGCCCTGGGTTGTGTGCACTTCCCAGGTCTAAGCTGTTCAGGTTCAGGTTCTCAAGTACTCCAAAAAGGCGCAGACTCCGTTGGGCATGCGTTTTGTGCCCTTCCCAGGTCTGAGCAGCACAGGCGACCAGGTGCTTGGCGAGTGCACTCTCCCCAGCTGGGTGGGACGTCTTATCACCTCTCCTGTCCCAGCTGCTTGGTTTCCTGGGTGCACAGTGGGAGCACCATCTCAGCTGTGCTGTGTGTCTCTTCTGGGGAGCTGATCTCTGGCTGTGACCCTCCCATAGGATGTCAACCTTCTAGGATCCCAGGAAGACTTGGTTAGCAACTGGGAGCCTGCTCACAGTTTGGTAGAGGATGCCATCTCTGGGGCCAAGATTGCCCCTTTCTGGCTCTGGCTGGTCCGCAGCCGGCTAGCTTTCCTCTGGTATTCGCTCAGTCCTTTGTTCTGTGAGTGGGCCCAGCAGTGCCTTAGGTTAGAGCTTTTCACAGGAAAGTTCTCTCTCTCTCTCCTTTTCTCTTTCTCTGGCTATTCCTCTGTTTGGGTTGCTATCTCACTTTAGCTTCCTCAGATTGTCCTCAGGTCATTCAGGCCTGGTCCCTACCCTAAGCAATGCAGCCCGTGCCTCCCTGTTCAGCCCCCACTTGCTGGTGTCAGATGTGAGCGACTGGGCTACTTCTCCACTGGAAGTTGCCAGTAGGCACGTAATCTGTGGGTTTTATTTATTTATTTATTTATTTTTCCTCCCAGTTATGTTGCCCTCTGAGATTCCAAAATGCCCCACAGACTCGCTGGTGAGAGGGTTTCCTGGTGTTTGGAAACTTCTCTTTTATGACTCTCTCTCCGGGATGGCACTCCATCCCTAACTCTTTTGCCTCTCTTTTTATCTTTTATATTTTGTCCTACCTCCTTTTGAAGACAGTGGGCTGCCTTTCTGGGTGCCTGGTGTCCTCTGCCGGCGTTCAGAAGTTGTTTTGTGAAATTTGCTCAGAGTTCAAATGATCTTTCAATGAATTTGTGGAGGAGAAAGTGGTCTTCCCATCCTATTCCTCCACCATCTTAAGACCACCCCCAGTTATAAAGACTAGAATTGAGGTGCTAGTAACTGAAATATTATACAGAAAAAAGGGAAATGCATACTTGAGTTTTGACATATGCCTTTTTAAAATGGTGATTGTATTTCCAATACTACTGAATCAATACTAAGTGGAAATATATATGTTTGATATAGATGATATTAAGAAGCTTCTTCATGCAAAGAGAAAAAGATTTATAATGAATACCAATGCTTCTGTCCAAAGCATTAACCTGATAATTGAGCATGTTTGGAAAACCCAGGAGGAGCAAAGGTAACAAACATTGTTGGTTTTTAGAGCCAGGACCTGGGTGAGTGTTTGTGAGTCCAGCTTAATTAAAATAATGCTGTTATCCTCTATTAATTGGTGTCTCTGTTGAGAAATATATGCAGTTTGATTTTTATTGACGTCAATACTTCCTTTAGTCCTATAACCTTACACCTTAATTGAAAAGAGAGGTATTACTAAAGGTCAATAATGGTAACCTATTTTCTGCTTTAAAATTATAGCTGAATTTTGTTAGTATTTAAGAAAAAATTATATTCGTTCTTGGAATATGCTAGATGAATAAAAGAGAAGTGTCTTGTGATATTTAGCTGTATTCAATTGTGTGGAAAGAGTTAATCTTATATTTGAATAACTTCAAAATTTATCATCATCGGGTCCACTTTTCTTTTGTGCAAAATCTTTATTGTGACAGGGTGAGGGCGGGGGAAGTGAAATATTCCTGTTTAGAAAACTTATATGATATCTTCATTGAATCTCTTTATCATTCAATAAGTGAAAATGAAAAAAAAAACTTACAGATAAAATGCATTTGGGGGGAAGTTTATACTGCATTAAATCTTCCTTAGTTCTCAAGAGCTAAGGCATGTGAGATCGCATCCCTCTTAGACAGTTGGGGACAAGTACTGAGGGAATGAGAGTAAATCATCCATTTTGTTTTGCCATTTCCCATCGGAAATTTTCAGCTGCAATTATTCCCTTCTCCCTTTATAGTATAATTTGTGTCAAATCAGTTTCGTTTTGAATGTGTTTACTTTTTTCTTAGCAATATGAAGTATGACATTGCTCATTATTACGTTTTACAGGCAGAAGCTTTATCGTGAATATTCTCAGCAGTTTCTGACTTTGTTTCTGGAGTGGGATATAAGCGTGCAGGAAACCAAGGAGGAAGAAGAAAAACTAGCTGTTGGTATCAGGCTTAACTTTCTAATTAATCTGTTGTAACCAAGAGGCTTCTCAAGAGGTGGCGCTCGTGGCAAAGAACCTGCCTGCCAATGCAGGAGACCTAAGAGGGACGAGTTCAATCCCTGGGTCGGGAAGATTCCCTGGAGGAGGTCATGGCAACCCACTCCAGTATCCTTGCCTGGAGAATCCCATGTACAGAGGAGCCTGGCGGGCTACAGCCCATAGGGTTGCAAAGAGTTGAACACGACAGAAGCGACTTAGCATGCACGCATGCTTTGTAACCAAGTCTCAAGTTTAATGGAGAGCCTGGTCATGTCTTAGACCCATAGACCTGAACCAGGGCCCCACTGCTGCCTATGTGGTTGGACCCGGATCACAGAAAATCAGAGAAGTACAGGCACACACCACACTCACAAAAGCCCCTGGTCTTTACTCCCTCTCTTGGTTTGGATTCTTGCAGTTCCAAGTGTCTGAAATTTACCAGAGTACAAAAGCAGAGTTTCAGGCCTTATCGAAAGTTTCTCAGGCAGGGTCATTTGGGCTCTGTCTCTATCTCCTAGTAGGATTTTTCCATGAGGTCTGTAAGGTAGAGTCTTGCAATCCTAAACGTGCTCTCAGTTTAGTAAACTCCAGTGTGCTGTGCTTAGTCTCTCAGTCGTGTCTGACTTCTTTGTGACCCCATGGACTGCAGTCTGCCAGGCTCTTCTGTCCACGGGGATTCTCTAGGCAAGAATACTGGAGTGGATTGCCATGCCCTCCTCCAGGGAATCTTCCCAACCCAGGGATCGAGCCCAGGTTTCCCGCACTGCAGGCAGATTCTTTACCATCTGAGCCTCCAGGGAAGCCCAAACCCCAGTGGACCGAGAAAATCTTGTTCTGTGGCTTGGCAGGAAGTTCTTTCGGAAGACTATCACTCATCTAGTTTGGATCATTTGCCTATTCCATAACCAGCCATTGCAGTCAGGGCATGGTTTACTCTTACCGGACTGACCTCTGTCACAGTTAGGGGTAAGGATGGTGGAGGAGGTGTTGCCTTTTGAGGGCAGAGGAGAGAACCTGGAATTGTTTCCTCACAGTGGGTCAGTGGATGGACCACGGAAATACCATTGCCAAGCTGCAGTACAGTCCAACTTAGATGAGCGTCATGGCGATCACGAATCTAAAATAAGACCTGTCTGTGTGGTTGTGGCTGAGCAGCTGGAGAGTTGGATTTTCCAGGGTTAGGGTGAGCTAAGCATGTTGACAGAGTGAAAAGGGGGTAAGGTGTAAGTGCAAGGGTGTAGGTATAGTGAATGACCATGGCCTTAACTCAGAAGGAGGATACAGGGCAGGGGGTGGAGAAAGGGGGCAGTGAAAAATGTTCAATTCAAATGTAGATATCAGGTCCTGGTAGGGTACTGAGACACAGTACAAAGGGGAGTGAGCTGCCAACATAAGGAGGTAGAGGTTACCTGATGGGAAAAATGGGCAAACAGTATATAGTACAGTGGTCAAGACCCTGGGCTCTGGAGTCATAATGTTGGGATCCAATTCTGATTTGTCCAATTACTGGCTATGGAGCCATGGGCAGATTATGTATCTCTGACAGGTCTCAGTGTCCTCATGTATGAATGGGGTGTAATAAGAGTACCTACATCATAGGTTTGCCTTGAGGATGAGTTCCTAAGGGAGTTCCCTGGTGGTCTAGTGGTTAGGATTCAGGGCTTTCACTGCCTTGGCCAGGGTTCAATCCCTGGTTGGGAAACTGAGATCCCACAATCCACTCAGTGCAGCCTTCCCCGCCCCCCAACCCCGCTTTCTCCCCTCCAGTCCTCCCCTTCACCAATGAGTTCCTAAGTGTTAAGTTCACTTAACGTCTTTCAGAGCAGGGCCTGACAGATAGTTCCTGTATGAGTTTGCGGTTCTTCCTCTTATATAGATTTTGCAGTTGTTGGTGACAGAATCTAGGATAAGGAAATGTAAGTGAATGGCTAAACTAGGGGAGAGGACAGAATTGTTTCTGGAGATCAGGTCAAAGAACTCAAAGTTTTGCATTATTGAAAGGTTCATCTGGTATATTGAATGGCCAAGAATTACTACATGTTTCAATGTTGTTAGGAAAGAATTTTTCTCTTAATTGCTGTTAAATAGGATAATTGCATAGATTTCATTTATTTTTGATAAAGAGATGGCGGTGAAAACTGTTTGTAAATTTTGTAGCTACCAAGAATTAAGATGGATGTTTTGAATATGGGCAAAGAAGGACATTTCCTGTGTAGAGCATTGTATTTCTGCTTCCTTATGCACCACAGCATCCTCACCAGGAAAGATTTTTTTCCCATCTATCACCATACAAATGATTACCTTCAATGCTATAAACCAATTTTACCTCAACAAAATACGTTAAACAAGAAAGAAAGTGCCTTCTCAATGATCGATGAATAGTATCATTTCATTTGTTTGTATATTGGTGGAAGCACAAACATCTAAGCTTTGTTTTAAAATTTAGCACAGAAAATGTTAAAAAATTGATTTAAAGAATAATCCTTTTAATGTCCTGTAGAATTACACGTTGCTAAATATTAAATTAACTGCATTTTATCTCAACGTCTTTTCTTTCCTACTTGTAGAATTTGTTTCGTGAGCAGCAAAAGATTTTTCAAGCAGCAAGAATTGTTCAGAGACAGAGGCTGAAAAAATTTTTTAACTTATACGACCAGTTCTTAAAGGTCTGTTGTTTTTGGTAATGCAATTCATTCTTATAAAACATAATGTCTATTTTGAAGTAGAAGTTAGATTCTTTTGTAGTTTTGGTAACAGTATTTTGGCGATAACGTTTTAAATTCTTCTGCATTTTCCATTTGGAGGAATTGATTTTGGGTGAACATGAATGCTAAATTTATTTCTATTTTTATTTGTTTTTAATTAATTAATTTTTATTTTTAGGATTTATTATTAGCTTTGTGATATTACTTAAAGTAGGAAATGATACATTGGGAATATTACCTAGAAAGAGACGTGATTAAAATCGTGATTAAAATCGATACTTTAATCCTAATTTTATATTCAGCAGTCAGTTTTTTGGGAGATCAGTGACAACTATCAGGAAAGTAGGAAGTCAGCGATTAAGTCCTAATATATTTTACTTCTGTTTACTTCAGTGGTGTGTGTAAAATAGTAAGTAGCAATTGTACTTTCTGAGTATATCTTTTATTTTCAAATATATTATGTGAGTGTTCTTTGGCATATTTGCTTTTAGTTTTTAATGTATTTATTTTAATTGGAAGATAATTACTTGACAATGCAGAATTGCTACAGTGACTAAAAATGCCTTTATATGCAAATGAGTAGTCACAGGAGGAAGCCTGGAATGCATAGCAGTGTGAAAAAGCCAGAGGAGGAGAAAAAGCTTATGAATTGAGAATCATCTACCATGCCATTCTCCCACTAGCAGATTGCCTTCATGACGCTGTTCTCTGCTTCATACAGATGCATACTTATTCAGGAGGCAATGGAATCCCAGATATACACCCCTTCTTATTTTGATGGGATGTTCCATTTCATTACCTTGCTCAAATACATATTAATATGTCACTCAACTAGTAAAAGAATTTTAAAATAAATATCCCTTAAAGAACTTTAGAATCATTTAGTGCAAAAGCGTTATTGTAGAAGTGTCTCCAAGGGAACAAATGTGTTATTCTAATGCTCCCTGATAATTGACTATTAATTGATGTGAAGGTTTGATAAAGTACCAAAGAAGATATCAGGTTGGTGACTTCAGTGTTGTCTTTGACTCCCCTAAGTACCTTGTCCTTCCCACCCAGCTATTACTTGGCCCTGCAATTTTCACCTCTGCAACTGTACTTTAATTTCTTCCTTTGAATTCCCACTGCTGCTGTCCTACCTGGTTCAGGGCCTCATTGTCCCTTGCTTGTTCTATTAAACTCTTGCCTGACTTCTCTCCTCTCCAATCCATCCTTCACACTTCTGTAATACGATCCTCCAAATAGTATCCCTTCTCTCCTGAAAACTCATCATAATATCTTCCCAGTTTGAAGTCTCAGGCGTTCAATGTGTACCCCATATCAAGATCCCCCTCTCTTTGTGATTTCCTCCATACATTCTTTGTCTCCTCCCACCTGTCCAGATTGGTTGCTTTCTCTGCACTAAGTCACCATTACCTCCTTGCTTTGCATATTCTCCTCCCTGGCAGTAGGCTTGATTCCCTTCTTTTACCTATTGACATCTTATTCTTTTGCCAACAAAATCAGAAACCATCCTATTTTCCACTACACAGCCACAGCAAAATGTGCTTCCTGAATTGTTATACTGTTTTTGTGTTGCTTTCTGTTTACATGTTTTTAATTCTCACTGGAATAAGGAAGAGATTATGTACTCATTTTCTAATTCCTCCAGGGCACTTAACAGAATGCTTTTTATATAGGATGCACCAGATTCCTATTTGCTGAATGAATAGTAAAAGTTTAGAACATGTTTGTTTTCCATACCTTAATGAGTTCCTATGACAGATCATCTTTTCCCTCTAATGGAACCATGCTGCATTGATTATTGGTCATTATAGGTGCAATTGTTACCTGGTGTTTAGAAAGCTTGTCAGAGAATTTTTAAACTATGGCATTCATGATATGAGACTGTCAGTGATTTCCTTTCTTCCTCCTCCTCTTCTCCTTCCTCCTCCTTTGCCTCCTCCTTCTTTTTGGTCCACCTTGACCTTAGCTGTTCAGGAACTCATTGTTTTGAGCAAAGTGTGATGATAATGATCTTTGACTCAGATACAACATTTGAAGGATTTCTTAAGTGGGTGTTTCAATCTCCATGTTTTAGTTACAATATTTTTGAAATAAATAATGAGCATCCTTTGACTGTTAAATGTTGTTACTTTGAAATTTAATTGTATGTGTTTAGAAAGTGAAATGAAAAGTGGTGCTTTATCACTGGACTAGGCCTTCTGTTTTAGAGTATGGAGGAGTTTCAGAAGGATCATGAACATCTTCTGACTGATGAACAAAGTGAAGTTAGACGAGAAATGGCCATGCTGCAAAACAAAATTGTGATGGATGCTGTAAGTAGTGCATGTTTAATACTGAGAACTATGGAGGGACGTGAACATTGGGGTATTTTTTTATGAACTGTATGTAACAATTATCTAAATAATATTCAACTGTTTAATATTTCTTTCCTTTTTGGAATCAGCAACAGCAAGAGCTGGCAAATATTCGGAAGTCTCTTCAATACCTGCTCTCTGACGATGCTGAAGACAGAACTGGAACCTAAGTTATATGATAGTAACGTAATATTAGCTCCATCAAACCTATACATTGCCATAGGCTAAAATTTTCTAGTTGCAGTCAGCACATCTTGCTTATCATTTGTTTGTTAAGTCTAAGAATCCTTTTCTGTTAACCACTAAATGAATCCTAAACAGTTATGTGGGTAGCAACAATTTCACAGGTACAAGGATCAAGCTTTCCACCCTTTGGGTAGCAAATGGAGATGTTTTCTCCCTAACACTGTCAATTAACTTTTGGTAATAAATTGTCTTCATTTTAAGTTTTGGCCTCAGCAGTTCTGTACCAGTCCTAGAAAATGGAAAGCACCAGTGTGGAGAGTTATAGTGTTCATCCTTAAGGAAAAGAAAAACTGAAGAACATAAAATCTATTTCAACTGTAAATCCCCTTTGTATTTACTCATTGGTTTACAGAGCCAGTTCCAGTGGGGGAAAATGATTTCAAATGAAAATCTACTCCATTGCCTTAGAAAAATTATTAAAAGCACTTGAGATTCTGTTTGTGAATAAACTGAGCTGCTAAAAATCATTAAGAGGACAGGCCTAGGTATATAAATATCCATGCTGAGATATGGGCTCGTGAATTGCCATTTCCACAAAGACATTAAAATGTCATTTAATTGTTGCTGGTACACTATTAAATGACACCTGCCCTTAGCATGAATCCAAACACATTTTATATTAATACTCCTTTCAATGAACCATGATACACGAGGCCAGGGATGTTTGTGCAAGTGTGATCCAAGGACTCAGGGTCAACTGGAAAAGACACGCATGGGGGAAAAGTGTGAGGATAACACACCTGGATGTCAGGGGGAGGCGAGTAAGAAACAGGGATGCTCCAACTCATCTCTTCTGAGGTGACCCTTAGTTAGCGACAGCCCCCGGACAGCTCTGATCCCGGGACCCTAGAGTAAGACAAAGCCATGCTGCTCCACATGCCACTCACAAGAGGAGAGCCAACCGACTTTTGTATCACTGTGTACCAACCAGATGAAGGCTTTCGGCAGCTTCTTAGTGTAGAGGAAGGGGAAGGACTTACCAGGACCTGCCATCCAGACTATTTATGTTGTTGTTCAGTTGCTAAGTCTCGTCTGACTCTTTGCAACCCCATGGACTGCAGCACTCCAGGCTACCCCATCCTTCACTAGTAGCAGGTTGCACTGCTGGCTGGTGGTTTCAAGTCAGAGAGACTTTCTGAAAGACAGGTATGGGTTTGAGTCTCAGCTTGGGCACTTCTCAGTTATGTGACTCTCAACTTGTGTCCTAAATTGTCTGCTCCTTACAACACTCCATTTTTTTTGGCCGTTTGTGGGTGCTGGGGGCAGTTCAGATCAATTAGCAGTGTTTCTGCTCTCAAGGGGATGATTAAACATGCTGAAAGAATACTGGACTTAAGCACTTGCCAGTGGTCATTTTGGGAACCCTGAGCTGAGATAGAGAGGTGGGAGAGGCAGAACGGTCCCTGACAACTTGATTGGGGACCATTGAGGTCTTCCATTTCCCTACTCAGTATCCGTGTACCCAGTTCACTTGGTTCCCTTCCACAGAAACAACAGATTGTTACAGGTGGGACGAAATTCGGGAAAGAAAACTCAACCTTTTCCTCTTTAGGTACACATAAAATACATTTTCAAAAATGTAAGACAATGCCATGCTTTTCAATTCTATTTTTTTTTTACTTTTAAAAAGTGCACTATTTTTCCTGTATAACATGTGCATCACAATAAGGTTAATATTGCTTTTTTACTTCAGTGCATACGTTATACAGTGGATTTCTTATTCCCATTCCCCAAAATACTTAAGGATTTTATTACCGTGGTGTGAAAAGTGTTATAGTTCAACCAAAAAAAAAAATTAATGATATTCTCAGACTACATAACTTGCCAATTTATAAAGATTTTTGCTCAATTCTTGTCGTTCAGTCTATCAGTCATGTTCAACTCTTTGCAACCCCATGAACTGAAGCATGCCAGTCTTCCCTGTCCTTCACTGTCTCCCAGAGTTTGCTGAAACTCATGCCCACTGAGTCGATGATACCATCCTACCAGCTCATCCTCTGTCACCCTCTTCTCCTGCCCTCGATCTTTCCGAGCAGCAGGGTCTTTTCCAGTGAATTGACTCTTCGCATTAGGTGGCCAAAGTATTGGAGCTTCAGCTTCAGCATCAGTTCTTCCAATGACTATTCAGGGTTGATTTCCTTTAGGATTGACTGGGTTGATCTCCTAGCTGTCCAAGGAACTCTAAAGAGTCTTCTCCAGCACTGAAATTCAAAAGCATCAATTCTTTGGTGCTCATCCCTCTTTATGGTCCAACTCTCACATTTGTACATGACTCCTGGAGAAATCATAGCTTTGACTAGATGGACCTTTGTTGGCAAAGTGATGTCTCTGCTTTTTAATATGTTATCTAGGTTGGTCATAGCTTTCCTTCCAAGGAGCAAGTGTCTTTTAATTTCATGACTGCAGTCACTGTCTGCAGTGATTTTGGAGCCAAATAAACTAAAGTCTGTCACTGTTTCCATTTTTTCCCCCTCATTTATTTGCCAAAAGTGATGGGATTGGATGACATGATCGTAGTTCCACTCAGTGACATTAAGCCAATTCACAAGCTTGGGAAGCCACCCACTGTATCTTCTTATGACATGTTCCCATAAGTCGTAAAGGACATCTTTTACCCATTAAGAAGTCACTCCTGATTCCCACCTCCTCCATCCCCACCCTCATCTCCTGTCAAGGACTAATTGGCTTTCAGTCTTGATGGACTGGCTTTTTTGGGACATCTCCTTTCAATGGAATCACACCATATATGTCCTTTTGTGTGTGGCTCATTTCACTTCAATGGTGATTTCCCAACTGATTCATGTTGTAACATTCCTTTCCTTGTCTGCATATTCTTCCATTTCATGGAGAGTTCACCTTACATTTATCCCTTCTGTCCCCTGAAAATTGGGTTGTTTCCCTCTTTGGCTGTTTTGAATAATGCTACTATGAATACATAGTCCCTGGGTTTTCCTAATGCCTGCTTTAAAAGTTTTTTTTTTTTCTTTTTTGTGGGGGGAGGGTGTTTTATTTCTAAGAGTGGAATCACTACATCTGGTAGTAATCCTATGTTGAAGCTTTGGAGGAAGCTCCAGACGATTTTCAACATCCACTGTTTGATTTTAAATTCCCCCAGTGTAGCATCACCAACTCAGTGGACCTGAATTTGAGCAAACTGCGGGAGCTACTGGAGGACAGAGGAGCCTGGGATGCTACAGTCCATGGGGTTGCAGAGTCGGACATGACTTAAAGACTGAACAACAGCGAAAACAATGGTGCATAAGGCTTCCAGTTTCTCCAGATTCTCAACAACACTTGTTATTTTCCTGTGTCTAAATTTTAGACATCCTTGTTGTTCAGTCACTAAGTCATGCTCGACTATGTGCGACCCTATGGACTGCAGCAACCCAGGCTTCCCTGTCCTCCACTATCTACCGCAGTTTGCTCAAACTCCTGTCCATTGAGTCAGTGATGCCATCCATTTATCTCATCCTCTGTCACGCCTTTCTCCTCTTGCCCTCAATCTTGCCCAGCATCAGGATCTTTTCCAATGAGTCAGTTCTTTGTATTAGGTGGCCAAAGTATTGGAGTTTCAGCTTCAGCATCAGTCCTTCCAATGAATATTCAGGGTTGATATCCTTTAGGATTGACTGGTTTGATCTCCTTGCAGTCCAAGGGACTCTCAAGAGTCTTCTCTAGTGCCATAGTTTGAAAGCATCAATTCTTTGGCCCTTAGCCTTCATTATGGCCCAAATCTCACATCCGTATGTGACTATTGGGTTAACCATAGCTTTGACAATATGAACCTTGGTCAGAAAAGTGATATCTCTGCCTTTTATATATGCCGTCTAGGTTTGTTTTAGTTTTCCTTCCAATGAGCAAGCGTCTCTTAGTCATGACTGCAGTAACTGTCCATGGTGATTTTGGAGCCCAAGAAAATAAAATCTATCACTGTTTCCAACCTTTCCCCATCTATTTGCCATGAAGTGATAGGACCAGATGCCATGATCAGTTTTTTTTTTTAATGTTGAGTTTCAAGCCAGCTCTTTTACTCTCTTCTTTCACCCTCATCAAGAGTCTCTTAGTCTCTTAGTTCCTCTTGCTTTTTGTCATTAAGGTAATATCATCTGCATACCTGAGGTTGTTGATATTTCTCCCTGCAATCTTGATTCCAGCTTGTGTGTCATCCAGCCCAGCATTTCGCATGACGTACTCTGCATATAATTTAAATAAGCAGCGGGACAATATGCAGCTTTGTGATACTTGTTAACCATTTTTGAAGCAATCTGTTGTTCTATGTCTGGTTCTAACTTTTGCTTCTTCTACTGCATACAAGGTTTCTCAGGAGACAGGTAAGGTGGTCTGGTATTCCTATCTCTTAACGAATTTTCCACAGTTTGTTATGATCCACACAGTCAAAAGCTTTAGTGTAATCATTGAAGCAGAAGTAGATTTTTTAATTCCCTTGCTTTTTCTGTGATCCAACGGATGTTGGCAATTTTTCCTCTGGTTCCTCTGCCTTGTCTAAATCTTACTTGCACATCTGGGAGTTTTGGGGTGACGGATGGTTGAACCTAGCTTGAAGGATTTTGGTGTTGCTTTACTAGCATGTGAAATGTGTGCAACTGTATGATAGTTGGAACATTGTTTGACATTGCCTTTCTTTGATATTGGAATAAAAACTGACCTTTTCCAGTCCTGTGGCCACTGCTGAGTCTTCTAAAGGATTTTATCTTTACCTACCTATGTGGTTAACTTTTCTGTTATTCTTTATTTCTTCATATGATTTTGAGTTCTGTCTAGTGTCTCTTATTTTAACTTGAAGTTCATATTAGCCCTTCAGTCTCTCTGGTATGGTAGTTTTAATAGTTATGAAGTCTGTCAGTTTTTTTGTGTGTTTGTGGGTTTTTGTTTATCTGTTTTGCTTTGTTTGAATGTGGATGTGTCTTGATTTCCCTAGACATATTTAATAGAAACCCTGGCTGGCAGGTTTTCTTTTTACCTTCATCTTTCAAGGTATATCAGTCATTCATTCACTGCTCTCTGGCCTCCATGGTTTGTGGAGCATCAGTTCTTTGGCCCTCAGTCTTCATTATGGTCCAACTCTCACATCCATATGTGACTACTGGGCAAACCATAGCTTTGACAATATGAACCTTGGTCAGCAAAATGATATCTCTGCCTTTTATATATGCTGTCTAGGTTTGTTTTAGTTTTCCTTCCAATGAGCAAGCGTCTCTTAGTCATGACTGCAGTAACTGTCCATGGTGATTTTGGAGCCCAAGAAAATAAAATCTATCACTGTTTCCAACTTTTCCCCATCTATTTGCCATGAAGTGATAGGACCAGATGCCATGATCAGTTTTTTTTTTTAATGTTGAGTTTCAAGCCAGCTCTTTCACTCTCTTCTTTCACCCTCATCAAGAGTCTCTTAGTTCCTCTTGCTTTTTGTCATTAAGGTAATATCATCTGCATACCTGAGGTTGTTGATATTTCTCCCTGCAATCTTGATTCCAGCTTGTGTGTCATCCAGCCCAGCATTTCGCATGATGTACTCTGCATATAATTTAAATAAGCAGCGGGACAATATGCAGCTTTGTGATACTTGTTAACCATTTTTGAAGCAATCTGTTGTTCCATGTCTGGTTCTAACTTTTGCTTCTTCTACTGCATACAAGGTTTCTCAGGAGACAGGTAAGGTGGTCTGGTATTCCTATCTCTTAAAGAATTTTCCGCAGTTTGTTATGATCCACACAGTCAAAAGCTTTAGTGTAATCATTGAAGCAGAAGTAGATTTTTTTTTTAATTCCCTTGCTTTTTCTGTGATCCAACGGATGTTGGCAATTTTTCCTCTGGTTCCTCTGCCTTGTCTAAATCTAACTTGCACATCTGGAAGTTTTGGGGTGACGGATGGTTGAACCTAGCTTGAAGGATTTTGGTGTTGCTTTACTAGCATGTGAAATGTGTGCAACTGTATGATAGTTGGAACATTGTTTGACATTGCCTTTCTTTGGTATTGGAATGAAAACTGACCTTTTCCAGTCCTGTGGCCACTGCTGAGTCTTCTAAAGGATTTTATCTTTACCTATGTGGTTAACTTTTCTGTTATTCTTTATTTCTTCATATGATTTTGAGATACTGTCTAGTGTCCTTTCATTTTAACTTGAAGCACATTTTAACCCTTTAGTCTCTCGGGCATGGTAGTTTTAATAGTTATGAAGTCTGTCAGGTTTTGTTTTTTGTGGGTTTTTTTTTCAGGTTTTCTGTATTTGTTTTGCTTTGTTTGAACATAGATATGTCTTGATTTCCCTAGACATATTTAATAGAAACCCTGGCTGGCAGGTTTTCTTTTTACCTTCATCATTGAAGATATGTCATTCACTCATTCAGTGCTTTCTGGCCTCCATGGTTTGTGAAGAGAAGTTGGCTGTTAATCATATTGATGATCCACTGTAGTTTATGAGTTTATTGTTTTGCAGATCCAGTAGTCACTTGAGTGACACTACAATGAGTCAGGTTCAAGACAATGCACTAGTCTGTAGTGAATTCTGCTAAAATTAACTGAAAAGCCATGGAGGGATAGTTTAGTAATATCCCATGCTGGAAAATATTTATTTTTTACTAGGAAAAAATGGGATCTAAAGGGAATTTACCATATGGTAGAAATTTAGGGGGGCATGTGGGCATCATTTTAGAAGTGAGAAATTTACAGTTTAGAAAAGGTTTTCAAGAAATGACCATTTGGGTGTAATGGAGATTTCTGTGGTTAGAACCTAACGGAGTCTGCATGTAATTTGAGTCCTGGATCCTGGACATCACTTGGTATTCTTCTGCTTTCTCTTTGGGAATGTCTGGAAGCAATGCTGGCATAGGCTAACAGTGATGAGGAAAGGAAAGGAAACAACACTGGCAAGGCATCTAGCACTCTGCCTGCCATATAGTCCCACCCAGTCAGTGATCATGACAGTGTCAATGCAAGTTTGTGTGAAGGATTTTTATCCAGGCCAGGGTGGGATTTCTGGCCCAGTCATTAGGGTCAGATGAATGCATTGCCCTTAGCTGACAAGGGACACAGTTTCTAAGTTAACATTGATCTTTGCTTACTCATTTTCTTTTAAAGTGTGTACTTTAAAATTATTTTAAAACATGCCATAAAGTATACAAATCATGACTATCAGGTCAAAAATTCGAAAGTAATGTTTAAACAGTACTCAGCCAAAAGCATTTAAGAAAGAAATAGCACCAATACCACACACCTCCTCAGAGAGCAGAGAAAGCAGAGGAACAGGGTCTAACTCATCCCAGGTGATCAAGACAGTGACGCCACTGAAGCTTGGCTCAGTCATCACAAGAAAGAAAACCACAGGTCAATCTCCTCCATGAAAATCCCAAACACAACACTAGCACCCCGAGTCAAGGGATCTCCTGAAAAACCTAACCCTTGACAATGAAGCTGGACCCTCTCCAGAAAGGTAAGGTTGGCCCAACAGTGGGAAATCAGTGCTCTTCACCATTTCAGCAGGACCAGAAATAGGAACAGCATGATCATCTCAATAGATCTCTGCTTCTTCAGCAAAGATTTTAATGACATTTTTCAAACATACAAAAAATCCGGGAGAATAGCACAGTGAATTCCCACTGAATAATGATTAAGGTACTGTTGTTTCATTCCATTTTCCTTTGTTGATATATTTTAGAGTAAATTCAAGACTCTTAAATTCTCTTCCCTTCTCATTTCTGTTTCTTCTCTTTCTTCACACACACCCCCACCCCAAGTTGCCAAATACCTGGTGCGAATCAGTTAAAACATTGTTCTCCATTTGTTGTTTATTCAAGAGTTGTTGCTCATGTAGTTACTGTGTGCTGGCCCCTAAGCTAGGCTGGGAGACAGTAGTTTGTATGACTCAGAGGCTGTCATTCCACATTGGGTTAGGAGCACCTGCTCTATTCTCCCATAAGTCCCTGTGCTTCTAGCTGTAATAAGATGGTTTGCACAACATTTCCTTTATGCGTGTTGGTCCCAGGGGACTGTGAGCTCCATGAAGGCAGGGGCTCCTACAACTTTTGCTTTTGCATATCCTGGCCCTAGTACACAGTTGGCACATGAGTTTTTGTAAATGCCTTTAGGAGGATACCAGTATTTACTTGAGGGGACACAAAGGCTGACGGAAGCTGCTCGTTTCTATTCAGTTTGGTTTTTAGTGGAGGTTTGTGGGAATGTTAGAGTTTAGAGTTATTCAAAGTGAACAATCTCTGAGCAAGATTGTAGGGCAAAGGAGAGAGATTAGTGAAGGTGGGAGAGTCAGGCTGGTAGAGAACACCAGTAGCATCAGTGACGTCATACACAGAAATATAATCTGTTAAGGGAAGGAGGGTCAGGACCTCTGAAAGTTAAGGGGACAGAAGGAGCTGTCAGTCCAATTTACCCCTGCTCCCAACTGCCCTTACAGCAGTTACATGCTGTCGAGTGCATTCCATCCAAAAAGCCCCCTTTGTCCAAAGGCTCATTTCTTCCTCACCGTTGCTCGTTGAAGCACTGAGGGTCATAGCATCTAAGCAACTAAGTCTAAACATGTCTAAGACATGTGCCGAAACTCACAATTCTCAAGTGGCAGGGTCAGAATGTTCACCCAGCTCTCTCCAAAATTCAGTCTCAGTCACTAAGACGCACTTGGGAGAAGCCGAACACAGTCTCTTAAAGACAGGGAAAAAAAAATAGATGTAAAGATGAGGCACAGGAGACAGATACCCTAACCAGGTCTCTCGCTAAACAAGGCCCCCCGCCCACTTTCCCCTCTCCATTTGTCAGTGTTGTCTCCATGCTGGGGGTGGGGATGGGCCCTGGCTCACATCCCCCAGAGAGGAAGAAGCTTCCCCTCTGGCTCCAATCTAGAACATTCCAGTGGGGTGAGGTACCGCGACAGGCTCAGGCTGGGACTATGCCCAAATCTGCCTCTGGCAGGGGGCCAGAGAAGGAGACTTTTCAGCAGAAGTGGGTAGGGGTGCTGGGTTGACAAGACACTCCACTCTAGATTTACAGAAAACCCATTAAGTGCCCATGGGAAACCAAAGCTCTGAAGTAAGTAATTACTGAAATTGGCATGCTGCCACACTTGAAAGCAACTGCAGAATGTTATCAGAATGAATGTATTTGACATGAATATGATGAACCTGTGGCTCTGTTTTTACATGAAACTTTTGTAATTGGACGGATTTCATTATTCAGAGGCTCCAAAGAAAGGTCTGCCAAGCACTTAGTCTGGTGGCAACTCTATAGTAAAGTTCTCCAACACTGGCAGTGATCATGGTTCACCAGTGGCCCTCAGGTTATATTCGTGGTCTTATAGCTGCTTATCCTCCACTGCGGGCCCCAGCTCTAGCCACACCCTTTGTCAGCCACATCACATTTCCCACAAGTGCCATGCACTTCTCTGCCTT
The DNA here is from genome assembly GCF_019320065.1 of Cervus canadensis. Classification (NCBI taxonomy): domain Eukaryota; kingdom Metazoa; phylum Chordata; class Mammalia; order Artiodactyla; family Cervidae; genus Cervus; species Cervus canadensis. Next base: position 143,566,874 of record NC_057419.1, on the reverse strand, counting down.
GATACTCTTGCAGATGCCCCTCTTATTGCTTGGACTATCTTTCCCCGTCCTCATTCACCTGTGAAACTTCTACTGATATGTCAGGATCCATCACCAACATTTCATGCACTGAGAAATTCTCTAAGAGTTGGCCTCTGGTCTTGAGTTCTTTGAGGCTGTGGTGAGGAAATAAAGCATGTAATATTTAGGCTGTCCAACGGCCTCGATAAGATTCTGCATCCCAGACTGCCAAAAAAGAAAGCAAGTGTTTTGTCATGGATACAGAGAATTAGAGGGAGAAAATGGACAAGACTCTCTAAGGACAAGTATCAACAATATGCCCTCCTAAGGACTAACCCTGCAACAAATTGTGAAATGGTGGTGCATCTGTTCCACATTCCCTATAGATTTTCATCTTTGATGAAAGAAGGAAAATGCATGAGCAAGCAGATAACTGAGGGAGGTAGAAAAGTTAAATTGATGTAGGGAGACTCTGTATCTCTATCTGTAACAGTATCCTTATAACTGTCTTTCTATTTACATCTGCACCTCTGTGTAGACACCTGTCTATCTGTCTCCATATGCAGAGAGAAGGATGAAAGCAAATAATACTGCCAATGTGAAATGGCATATTATGCCTGAGTAGTGGACTTAGGGGTGAATTCCATTTCCTTCATAAATCATATTTGTTATCAATTTTATTACACTCAAGATTTATTATTTCTACAATTGGACCAAAGGCTTCACATTAGAAGTTAGGTTAAATTAGAGTACCCCATCATAGATTATCAGGGGGAAGTAGAATGCTTCTCCTTAGCTAACTTCTGGAAGGCTACCTTTGAACATTCGATAAGTGTTGTCGGTACATTGTAAGAAGTAAGAAAGTTGGTGTGATGGTCTATAGATAAAAAGATTCACCCAACGCCTGAATTCTCATGTTGTTGGATGAGAAATGAAAGGCATCAATGAAATTCACCCCTAAACCTTTGGCACAGAAGGCTCTAATTTGGAGCTAGGAAAGTCAGAAGAGGATATAACTCAATCTTGGTTATTGGTCGGGCAGATACTCCATTCTTATCCGTTGTTCTTTGTTTCCTTTGTGTGTGTGTGTGTGTGTGTGTGTTTTTCTTTTTCCCTCGTTTTTGATCCTTTCTTAGCATCCGTGAACTCTAATTGGGAAACTAAGACACTAGTGTCAGGAAGCCAGCAGGTGGAGATGTTGAGCTGCCTTTGTGAATGTCAGCCAGGCTTTCCTTCACAAATACAGTGGTTCCAACTTTAGTGGGGTTGAGAGCAACCTGGAGAATGCATTAAAATTGTAGCTTCCTTACATATTGTGGTGCTCCTATGTTGGGTGCATATATATTTATAATTGCTATATCTTCTTCTTGGATTGATCCTTTGATCATTATGTAGTGTCCTTCTTTGTCTCTTTTCATAGCTTTTAGTTTGACGTCTATTTTATCTGATATAAGTATTGCGACTCCTGCTTTCTTTTGGTCTCCGTTTGCATGAAATATATTTTTCCAGCCCTTCACTTTCAGTCTGTATGTGTCCCTTGCTTTGAGGTGGGTCTCTTGTAGACAGCATATATAGGGGTCTTGCTTTTGTATCCATTCAGCCAGTCTTTGTCTTTTGGTTGGGGCATTCAACCCATTTACATTTAAGGTAATTATTGATAAGAATGGTCCCGTTGCCATTTGCTTTGTTGTTTTGGGTTCATGTTCATACACTCTTTCTGTGTTTCCTGTCTAGAGAAGATCCTTTAGCATTTGTTGAAGAATGAAGGGGAAATTAACAATAACACAATAATAGTGAGAGACTTTAATACCCCACTCACACCTATAGATAGATCAACTAAACAGAAAATTAACAAGGAAACACAAACTTTAAATGACACAATGGACCAGCTAGACCTAATTGATATCTATAGGACATTTCACCCCAAAACAATCAACTTCACCTTTTTCTCAAGTGCACACGGAAACTTCTCCAGAATAGATCACATCCTGGGCCATAAATCTGGTCTTGGAAAATTCAAAAAAATTGAAATCATTCCAGTCATCTTTTCTGACCACAGTGCAGTAAGATTAGACCTCAATTACAGGAAAAAAATTGTTAAAAATTCAAACATATGGAGGCTAAATAACACGCTTCTGAATAACCAACAAATCATAGAAGAAATCAAAAAAGAAATCAAAATATGCATAGAAATGAATGAAAATGAAAACACAACAACCCAAAACCTATGGGACACTGTAAAAGCAGTGCTAAGGGGAAGGTTCATAGCATTACAGGCTTACTTCAAGAAACAAGAAAAAAGTCAAATAAATAACCTAACTCTACACCTAAAGCAACTAGAGAAGGAAGAAATGAAGAACCCCAGGGTTAGTAGAAGGAAAGAAATCTTAAAAATTAGGGCAGAAATAAATGCAAAAGAAACAAAAGAGACCATAGCAAAAATCAACAAAGCTAAAAGTTGGGTTTTTGAAAAGGTAAATAAAATTGACAAGCCGTTAGCCAGACTCATCAAGAAACAAAGGGAGAAGAACCAAATGAACAAAATTAGAAATGAAAATGGAGAGATCACAACAGACAACACTGAAATACAAAGGATCATAAGAGACTACTACCAGCAGCTCTATGCCAATAAAATGGACAACTTGGAAGAAATGGACAAATTCTTAGAAAAGTATAACTTTCCATAACTGAACCAGGAAGAAATAGAAGATCTTAACAGACACATCACAAGCCTGGAAATAGAAACTGTAATCAGAAATCTTCCAGCAAACAAAAGCCCAGGACTAGATGGCTTCACAGCTGAATTCTACCAAAAATTTAGAGAAGAGCTAACACCTATCTTACTCAAACTTTTCCAGGAAATTGCAGAAGAAGGCAAACTTCCAAACTCATTCTATGAGGCCACCATTACTCTAATACCAAAACCAGACAAGGATGCCACAAAAAAAGAAAACTACAGGCCAATATCACTGATGAACATAGATGCAAAAATCCTTAACAAAATGCTAGCAAGCAGAATCCAACAACATATTAAAAAGATCATACATCATGACCAAGTGGGCTTTATCCCAGGGATGCAAGGATTCTTTAATATCCACAAATCAATCAATGTAATACATCACATTAACAATTTGAAATATAAAAACCATATGATTACCTCAGTAGATGAAGAGAAAGCCTTTGACAAAATTCAAAATCCATTTATGATAAAAACTCTCCAGAAAGCAGGCATAGAAGGAACATACCTCAACATAATAAAAGCTATATATGACAAACCCACAGCAAACATTATCCTCAATGGTAAAAAATTGAAAGCATTTCCCTTAAAGTCAGGAACAAGACAAGGGTGTACACTCTCACCACTACTATTCAACATAGTTTTGGAAGTGTTGGCCACAGCAATCAGAGCAGAAAAAGAAATAAAAGGAATCCAGATAGGAAAAGAAGAAGTAAAACTCTCACTGTTTTCAGATGACATGATCCTCTACATAGAAAACCCTAAAGACTCTACCAGAAAATTACTAGAGCTAATCAATGAATACAGTAATGTTGCAGGATATAAAATTAACACACAGAAATCTCTTGCATTCCTATACACTAACAATGAGAAAACAGAAAGAGAAATTAAGGAAATAATACGATTCACCATTGCAACAAAAAGAATAAAATACTTAGGAGTATATCTACCTAAAGAAACGAAAGACCTATATATAGAAAACTATAAAACACTGATGAAAGAAATCAAAGAGGACACAAATAGATGGAGAAATATACTGTGTTCATGGATTGGAGGACTCAATATTGTGAAAATGGCTATACTACCCAAAGCAATCTATAGGTTCAATGCAATCCCTATCAAGCTACTAACAGTATTCTTCACAGAACTGGAACAAATAATTTCACAATTTGTATGGAAATACAAAAACCTCAAATAGCCAAAGCAATCTTGAGAAAGAAGAATGGAACTGGAGGAATCAACCTGCCTGATTTCAGGCTCTATTACAAAGCCACAGTCATCAAGACAGTATGGTACTGGCACAAAGACAGAAATATAGATCAATGGAACAAACTAGAAAGCCCAGAGATAAATCCACGTACCTATGGACACCTTATCTTCGACAAAAGAGGCAAGGATATACAATGGAAAAAAGACAACCTCTTTAACAAGTGGTGCTGGGAAAACTGGTCAACCACTTGTAAAAGAATGAAACTAGAGCACCTTCTAACACCATACACAAAAATAAACTCAAAATGGATTAAAGATCTAAATGTAAGACCAGAAACTATAAAACTCCTAGAGGAGAACATAGGCAAAACACTCTCCGACATAAACCACAGCAGGATCCTCTATGACCCACCTCCCAGAATATTGGAAATAAAAGCAAAAATACACAAATGGGACCTAATGAAACTTAAAAGCTTTTGCAAAACAAAGGAAACTATAAGCAAGGTGAAAAGACAGCCCTCAGATTGGGAGAAAGTAATAGCAAATGAAGCAACAGACAAAGGATTAATCTCAAAAATATACAAGCAGCTCCTGAAGCTCAATTCCAGAAAAATAATCGACCCAATCAAAAAATGGGCCAAAGAACTAAACAGACATTTCTCCAAAGAAGACATACAGATGGCTAACAAACACATGATAAGATGCTCAACATCACTCATTAGCAGAGAAATGCAAATCAAAACCACAATGAGGTACCATTACACGCCAGTCAGGATGGCTGCTATCCAAAAGTCTACAAGCAAAAATGCTGGAGAGGGTGTGGAGAAAAGGGAACCCTCTTACACTGTTGGTGGGAATGCAAACTAGTACAGCCCCTATGGAGAACAGTGTTCAGATTCCTTAAAAAACTGGAAATAGAACTGCCATATGACCCAGCAATACCACTTCTGGGCATACACACTGAGGAAACCAGATCTGAAAGACACACGTGCACCCCAATGTTCATCACAGCACTGTTTATAATAGCCAGGACATGGAAGCAACCTAGATGCCCATCAGCAGACGAATGGATAAGGAAGCTGTGGTACATATACACAATGGAATATTACTCAGCCGTTAGGAAGAATTCATTTGAATCAGTTCTAATGAGATGGATGAAACTGGAGCCCATTATACAGAGTGAAGTAAGCCAGAAAGATAAAGAACATTACAGCATACTAACACATATATATGGAATTTAGAAAGATGGTAATGATTACCCTATATGCAAAACAGAAAAAGAGACACAGATGTACGGAACAGACTTTTGGACTCTGTGGGAGAAGGTGAGGGTGGGATGTTTCGAGAGAACAGCATGTATATTATCTATAGTGAAACAGACCACCAGCCCAGGTGGGATGCATGAGACAAGTGCTCAGGGCAGGTGCACTGGGAAGACCCAGAGGGATGGGATGGGGAGGGAGGCGGGAGGGGGTATTGGGATTCGGAACACATGTAAATCCATGGCTGATTCATGTCAATGTATGGCAAAAACCACTACAATATTGTAAAGTAATTAGCCTCCAACTAATAAAAATGAATGATAAAAAAATGTAGCTTCCCAGTGCCCACCCACGGAGTTGTTTCTGTGGGCCTTGCATTAGGCCAAGGAGACTGGATTATTTATTTGACTGTGCCGGGCCTCTGTTACAGCAATATTCCTTGAGGCATGTGAGATCCTTAACTGGGGCATGTGAGCTCTCAGTTGTGACATATGAGAACTAGTTCCCTGATTAGGGATTGAACCTGGGCCTGCTGCATTAGGAGCCTAGAGTCTTAGCCACTGGACCACCAGGGAAGTCCCTGGGAGTTTGGATTTTAACACACCCACTACCCTGTGATCCTGAGACAGGCTGGTGCATGCTCCACACCTTGAGAAACTGATGTAAATGGTAATTGTACCTTGGGTGGGCATGTATGAAAATGTTAAGAGAAAGGGTATAAGTCGAGAAGGGAGCAGAGTGAGGGCAAGTTCTGGAGAGGCCCACCATGTAACTTCCCACTAGTGTCAGGGGAGGCAGAGGTAGCAAAGTTACTGAGAAGTGGCCAGATGGACAAGAGGATAACCAGAGAATATGTACTTATGGAAGCCAAAGGAACACAGGAAGAGGGCAAAGAAAAGCAAGAGGCAGTTTGTGGTGATGAATGCTGCTGCAAATCAAAAGAGATGAGGACCAAATCCACTCGATTTGGCCACACAGAGGTCACTGGCAGCTTTCAGGTGAGTGCCATTTGAAGAGTTGTGGGAGTTCATGTTGTGCTGGCTTACAGTAGGTCACAGAGCACATGGGAGGGGAGGAAATTGAGGCAACAAGCATACACAAGTCTTGATAGACCTTTGACTGCTAAGAGGAGAGTAGGGGTGGGATGGGTTGATTGAAAATAGAGCCAAGAGATTCTCCTTTGAGTTGAAGGAGATTTGAATATGTGCAAAGGTTAGTGGGAGCAGTGGGAAAGAGAAAGAGAGGCTCGAGATAGAGGATGGAGAGACACCGTGGACAAGAGTGGATACTGCAAGGTTCCTGGAAGACAGGAGGCCATGTGCCCTAGAACAGAGGGGTGAGGCCCTCTCTCCTCAGACAAGGGGACAGTTTGGGACAGGTGCAGGTGGCCTGTAGGTTTGAGGGCAATAGGTGCCTGGGTTTCCATCTGAACCATTTTTTCTCAGAAAAATAGGGAGAGAGTGAGTTGCTGAGCATGGCAGGGGAGTTGTGAGGGGAAGGAGCAGGATTAAAGGTGGAGCAGAGTGGAAAACGTCGAAAATGGCAAGTGGAGAAAGTGGGTTGACCAGATGCAAATGGGATAAGTGGGGAGGAATTTGTGGGCCTGGTTGAGGCTGTCAGTCATCAATCCAAGGTGCTAATTCTTGGCCATCTTAGGTAATTTTCTCCACCGTGGCAGGGGCCAGCAAAAGGAAAGAGAGCTGGGTTTTCAGAAAAATAGGACTTCACCCGACAAAGACAGGGGCATCCCAGGAGGTTCTAGGGAAGGAACTGACTGACATGCTGGACCTTCACTCATGAGAAGCTAGGAGGATTCGTGGACATAGGAAAGAAAAAGTGCCAGTGGAGTGGGTGTTCTGATGAGGCTGGTAAATGGATGCGGTGGGGGAACTTGAAGGATAGGAGACAGTGGTTCAAGTGCACGATATAAGAAGGGCAGATTTTTAAGACAGAGCAACTTTGGGTGAGGCCCTCGAAGTTGATGTAGTTTAAACAGAGTGCAGGAGCAGGTCATTTTAGATGAGGACATTTAAGGAACCAAGACACCAGAGAATATGCACGGAAATTGGGGTGAGAACAAGTTCCAAAGTGCTGAGTGAGTGAACACAGGTGACTGACGGACAGACAGATGGGAAGGCTGATTCAGAGGTCTTCTTTGAAGATTAACTTTGCAAATTATGAGTTTGATTGTTATATTGAACACTTGTTAAAGTATTGGTTAGCTGTGTATCATCTTGTCACTTTTTAGGACCTTTCAGCATCATCCAGATGTTAGTTCTCCCTGAGATAACTTACAGATTTAATGCAATCCCATACAAATGCCAACAAGTTCTTCCCTCCCCTCCCAGAGATATTAAGATGATAGAATAGAAAAAAAAGCAAGAAAACTTCAAAAACAACCAAAGGGAAGAGCTTTACATGAGAACTGGCCAACTAGATATTACAGGATAGTCCAAAGGCTCTATAATTAAAACAGTGTGGTCTTGGACCACAAGTAGACAGACTGTCGAATGGAACATAATAGAAAGTACAGACTAGACCAAATAACATGCAGAAATTTATGGTATGAATAAAGTGGTATTTCAATCAGTGTGGGCAAAGATGAATATTTTTCTTTATGATATGATTTTGAGGAAATTATATACTATTTGAATAATGAATACGTCAAATTTGAATGTCTACATAAAGGGAAATAAAGCAGTTGGATCTCTACATAATGTCAGCAGAAAACACCAGTTTCCACAGGAACACTGATTCAAAAATGAAAAGTAAACCTTAAAAACATAAAAAAATAAAGGAGAAAGATTTTATGACTCCAGAGTAAAGATAAAGTTCTTTTAATAGGCACAGGAAAACACACATATAAAGACTAATATCCCAACATACCAGCAACTTCTATGAATTTATAACTAAACCTTCTACCAAAGGGAAAACTTGAAAAAACTCCCCCAGTGACACTTTTCATGGAGAATAATTTGAAATGACCAATTAGCATAAAAATGGAGCTCAACCTTATGAGTGACTGGAGATACGCAAAAGAGTAATTCTCCACGATGTAATTTTATACCCACTAGGTCGGACACGACTGAAGTGACTTAGCAGCAGCAGCAGCAGAGTGGCAACAGGCAAGAAACCCTATTCCAGCAAGTGAGGATACGAAACAATGGGACTCAACCCGCTGGTGGAGGCAAAAGATGGAGACAGTTTCCCTGCACTCAGTGAGCCTATGACCTAGCCATCCCACTCCCTTAAACACTGAAATGAGTATTGCACATGGGCTAGACACCAGAACACTGCTTGCATCGGTGCTCTGAAGGGCTCTCAAGTGGAAAGCATGCAGATGTCCAGGGACAAGAAGAAAAATGGAGGGACAAAGGGAGGTGTGGCTCCACAAGGGTACATGACAGGGCAGGGAAAGAGAAAGCCCGGTGGAGACAGGTCACACTGTAGATACTGGTTGATACTGCCACAATGTCGAGTGATGCAAAGAGGAAGTGGCGGAAGACCACAGAGAACCTGATACAATTGACGGTGATTTGCAGACAACATAAGTAAGCAAGGCTATTTAAGGATTAGGTAACACTGACTTAAAAAAAAAAAAAAGGAAAATCCAAATCTGAAAATGGGGGGGTGTGGTTTGTACAAGACACCCTGGAGGATGGCTCTTCGTCTGCAAGCGGAAGGGAGTGAGTGGAACGGAAATCAGGAGGAGAGTGACTAGGGGTTGGTAAATGCTCCTTCATCAGGCAGGCGGAGGCTGGAGCACCTGTTCCTCACTCCCCTGGCCTTCTGTGATTTCCCAGGAAAATGGCCCGCAAGGGCAGTGTCCTCTGCAGACAGAACATGGAGAGCCGCAGCGTGGGTCCCCAGCCTGAGCACCCCCCACCCCCCCGGAGGGCTGTTCTGTAAGGGGCGGGGTGCGGCCCAGACCCCGCCTCCCGCATGCGCACTGTGCCGGCCAATCGGCGCTGCTCCCTCTCAGGAGAGGCCGGTTGCTTCCGTGCTGTCCCGAGGTCCTGAGAGGAGCGTCCCGTGTGCGGTGTGAGGTTCGCAGTTTGGAGATTGTGGTGAGGAGCTCACCCTGTGTGGATGAAGGATGGAGGGAGGGAGGGACAGGCAGAGGGATCCAAGAGGGGGACAGAGGGACCCTCAGGGAGGCCGGCGGCACCACATGACCGTGAGCAGGGCTGGGGGAGGGGCGGCGCCATCTTCTCAGACTTGAAGGAACCAGAGTGTGGGGCTGTGGCAGCCAGGCTGGCCACTGAGGCGATGTCCCCAAGGCTTCCCCTCGGCCTCCAGCCGGGCAGAAGGAGGACCCTGAGGGCTGGCCAGCAGGCAGGGTTTGGGGAGAGCTGTCGGTCCCCACAACCCAGGAGAGTCTCAGAAGGTGGGCAGGCATCATCCACCCGGGTCTGTCCTTCCTGCCCGGCCACCGGGCAGGATGAGCCAGTGCCCTGAGGTCATCATGGGGTCCAGATGGTGTGTTGGGAAGGCCCCCAACCCGACTGTGCCTGGACAGGTGCTGAACGGTTTATTCCCCACCCCTATGGAGGTATACTCAGCTTCGTCCTACATGTTGTTGGGCCTCCCCGCCGGGCACAGGATCCCTGGGGACACGAGGCACAGGGGTCAGCCTCTGTCCCCACGTGGGGTCCTGACACTCTGTCCCCAGAGGGTCGTGACACTGAGATGTCCGTGGGCAGCACGGGGCTGGGAGGGGCAGTGCAGCGGCCTGTCCTCCATCGCATTGCTGGGGGGAAGGGGTCACGATCACTACATGGTTCAACAGCTCCTGGTCCAACAGGAGACAGGAGAATGTACACACCCTGTTCTGGCATCGCTCCTTGATCCTGGGGCCATCTGTGTCTTTACGTTTGTGCTTGCAGGGTGCAGGTGTATTGTCTGTACCTTGGAAGACACGAGTGGATGGAGACGCGTGGGAGGAAGCATCTCTGGAGGGCTGAGGATGCCCTGATGGAGGCTCAGGCTATGGCAGCCTGTGACTCTGGGAGTCAGGAGAGAAGAGAGTTGAGTGAGCCAGAGAGTTTTTGCCAAGGTATGGTCTGTCCAAAATCTTTGCAGATCACAGCGCATGGGCGAGGGCGGGGGTATGGGGTCGGGCAGTAACCCTGTCCCTTGGGTCACTGCTTCCCAGTCCTCCACATAGTAAGCAGGGAAAGCCATGTGTGTGCCAAGCTGTGTCATGTACCGAAGGCTGCCCAGTTCAGCCTCATATCCCAGATGGACTGCCCTGTAAGCTTCCTAGCAGCTGTCCTTCATAACTGCTTGCACGTCCTTCTTTCCAAATCATTTCCTGGGGTGCTACATGTTTTTTTTTCTTTTTTTCCCCTAATGGTAAACCCTGAAAGGCTTGTAATTCTGTCTCCAAAAAGTGGTCCTGGTCCCTGACCTAACTTCATCTGACCTGCGCATACATGATTCCTCGAGATGTCTGCTATAAGAAGCTTTTGGTGATGCAAATCCTGGAACCTTACACAGTGAGGCTGTTTCTTTGGGAAACTTGACCAAAATGTCATACATCAGTTATAAATGTTTTCCATTTTTATTTCTATGCAGAAAACAGCTCAGTGATTGAAACCCTCGGAGGGAAACAGCCCTCTGCAGAAACATTTCAGGAAGATTTGCGGTAATTTTTTTTTTTTAACTTGATGCATTTTATTTTATTTGCAGCAGGATAGGTAAACTTTTTTTTCATTTATTTTTATTAGTTGGAGGCTAATTACTTTACAATATTGTAGTGGGTTTTGTCATACATTGACATGAATCAGCCATGGAGTTACATGTATTCCCCATCCCGATCCCCCTTCCCACCTCCCTCTCCACCCGATTCCTCTGGGTCTTCCCAGTGCACCGGCCCTGAGCACTTGTCTCATGCATCCTACCTGGGCTGGTGGTCTGTTTCACTATAGATAATATACATGCTGTTCTCTCGAAACATCCCACCCTCACCTTCTCCCACAGAGTCCAAAAGTCTGTTCCGTACATCTGTGTCTCTTTTTCTGTTTTGCATATAGGGTAATCATTACCATCTTTCTAAATTCCATATATATGTGTTAGTATGCTGTAATGTTCTTTATCTTTCTGGCTTACTTCACTCTGTATAATGGGCTCCAGTTTCATCCATCTCATTAGAACTGATTCAAATGAATTCTTTTTAACGGCTGAGTAATATTCCATGGTGTATATGTACCACAGCTTCCTTATCCATTCGTCTGCTGATGGGCATCTAGGTTGCTTCCATGTCCTGGCTATTATAAACAGTGCTGCGATGAACATTGGGGTGCACGTGTGTCTTTCAGATCTGGTTTCCTCAGTGTGTATGCCCAGAAGTGGGATTGCTGGGTCATATGGCAGTTCTATTTCCAGTTTTTTAAGAAATCTCCACACTGTTCTCCATAGTGGCTGTACTAGTTTGCATTCCCACCAACAGTGTAAGAGGGTTCCCTTTTCTCCACACCCTCTCCAGCATTTATTGCTTGTAGACTTTTGGATAGCAGCCATCCTGACTGGCGTGTAATGGTACCTCATTGTGGTTTTGATTTGCATTTCTCTGCTAATGAGTGATGTTGAGCATCTTATCATGTGTTTGTTAGCCATCTGTATGTCTTCTTTGGAGAAATGTCTGTTTAGTTCTTTGGCCCATTTTTTGATTGGGTCGATTATTTTTCTGGAATTGAGCTTCAGGAGCTGCTTGTATATTTTTGAGATTAATCCTTTGTCTGTTGCTTCATTTGCTATTATTTTCTCCCAATCAGAGGGCTGTCTTTTCACCTTGCTTATAGTTTCCTTTGTTTTGCAAAAGCTTTTAAGTTTCATTAGGTCCCATTTGTGTATTTTTGCTTTTATTTCCAATATTCTGGGAGGTGGGTCATAGAGGATCCTGCTGTGATTTATGTCGGAGAGTGTTTTGCCTATGTTCTCCTCTAGGAGTTTTATAGTTTCTAAAAATATGGAATGCTTCACGAATTTGCATGTCATCCTTGTGCAGGGGCCATGCTAATCTTCTCTGTATCGTTCCAATTTTAGTATATGTGCTGCTGAAGCGAGCACTGCAGTAATGTTTTATAGCAATTTTTACCTGCTAGGTAAAGTCAGCTTAGCTCATGTAACAAGTATTGTCTGTGAAATCCTTGAGTGGGGGATTTCTTTCATAACAAGTATGGTCTTTTAGGTTATCTTTACTGAATAAATTTTGATGTAACTTCTTCACAGGAATGAAATACAGAAGATGCTGGAAGAATTTAGAGGTATGTTTGAGTGATATTTATAATTAATGAAAATTGTTTTAAACCTTTTATAAATTTAGATGTTAAATCGGTGGATTATAAGACTTCTTAGATACAGGATTTTATGCAAGTATTCAGTGTGATTTGATTTATAGGTTTTGTACATTTTGTGGAAAGTGAAAATGGTACTAACATCGTTGATGAACCAAGAATGATGCTTTTATTTTGTGCATGTGTACCCTGAATGGAACATGTAAGGAAATGGATGAGATAGTTTGTACCTCCTTTGGTGTGCACACCTAAAGGGACATTTCAGTTTTTCAGGTCAATTTTATTATTTTTTTAAAAATTTATATATTTTAATTGGAGGCTAATTACTTTACAGTATTGTAGAGGAGTTTGCAATACATGGACATGTATCAGCCATGGGTGTACATCTGTTACCCATCCTGAATCCCCCCCACCTCCCTCCACATCCCATCCCTCAGGGTCATCTCAGTGCACCAGCCCTGAGCACCCTGTCTCATGCATCCAACCTGGGCTGGTGATCTGTTCCACACTTGATAATATACATGTTTCAATGCTATTCTCTCCAATCATCCCACCCTCACCTTCTCCCACAGAGTCCAAAAGTCTGTTCTATACATCTGTGCCTCTTTTGCTGTCTTGCATATAAGGTCATCATTACCATCTTTTAAAATTCCATATATATGTGTTATTATACTATATTGGTCTTTATCTTTTTGGCTTACTTCACTCTGTATAATGGGCTCCAGTTTCATCGACTTCATTAGAACTGATTCAAATGTATTCTTTTTAATGACTGAGTAATATTCCATTGTGCTGTGTACCACAGCTTTCTTATCCATTTGCCTCCTGATGGACATCTAGCTTGCTTCCATGTCCTGGCTACTATAAACAGTGCTGCGATGAACATCGGGGTACATGTGTCTCTTTCAGTTCTGGTTTCCTCAGTTTGTATGCCCAGCAGTGGGAGTGCTGTGTCATATGGTAGTTCTATTCCCAGTTTTTTAAGGAATCTCCCCACTGTTCTCCATAGGGGTTTTACTAGTTTGCATTCCCACCAACAGTGTAAGAGGGTTCCCTTTTCTCCACACCCTCTCCAGCATTTATTGTTTCTAGACTTTAGGAGAGCAGCCATTCTGACTGTCATGAGATGGTACCTTATTGTGGTTTTGATTTGCATTTCTCTGCTAATGAGTGATGTTGAGCATCTTTTCATGTGTTTGTTAGCCATCTGTATGTCTTCTTTGGAGAAATGTCTATTTAGTTCTTTGGCCCATTTTTTGATTGGGTCGTTTATTTTTCTGGAATTGAGCCGCAGGAGCTGCTTGTATATTTTTGAGATTAATTCTTTGTCTGTTGCTTCTTTTTTTATTATTTTCTCCCATTAAAAAGGCTGTCTTTTCACCTTACTTATAGTCTTTTTCGTTGTGGAAAAGGTTTTAAGTTTAATTAGGTACCATTTGTTTATATTTGCTTTTATTTCCATTACTCTGGGAGGTGGGTCATAGAGGATCCTGCTGTGATTTATGTCATAAGGTGTTTTGCCTATGTTCTCCTCTAGGAGTTTTATAGTTTCTGGTCTTATATTTAGATCTTTAATCCACTTTGAGTTTATTTTTGTGTGTGGTGTTAGAAAGTGTTCTAGTTTCATTATTTTACAAGTGGTTGACAAATTTTCCCAGCACCACTTGTTAAAGAGATTGTCTTTTCTCTATTGTATATTCTTGTCTCCTTTGTTGAAGATAAGGTGTCCATAGGTTCGTGGATTTATCTCTGGGCTTTCTATTCTGTTCCATTGATCTATATTTCTTTCTTTGTGCCAGTACCATACTGTCTTGATGACTGTGGCTTTGTAGTAGAGCCTGAAGTCAGGCAGATTGATTCCTCCAGTTCCATTCTTCTTTCTCAAGATTGCTTTGGCTATTCGAGGTTTTTTGTATTTCCATACAAATTGTGAAATTATTTGTTCTAGTTCTGTGAAGAATACTGTTAGTAGCTTGATAGGGATTGCATTGAACCTATAGATTGCTTTGGGTAGTATAGCTATTTTGACAATATTCATTCTTCTAATCCATGAACATGGTATATTTCTCCATCTGTGTCCTCTTTGATTTCTTTCATCAGTGTTTTATAGTTTTCTATATATAGGTCTTTTGTTTCTTTAGGTAGAATTATTCCTAAATATTTTATTCTTTTTATTGCAATGGTGAATGGAATTGTTTCCTTAGTTTCTCCTTCTGTTTTCTCATTGTTAATGTATAGGAATGCAAGGGATTTCTGTGTGTTAATTTTATATCCTGCAACTTTACTATATTCATTGATTAGTTCTAGTAATTTTCTGGTGGAGTCTTCAGGATTTTCTATGTCGAGGATCATGTCATCTGCAAAAAGTGAGAATTTTCTTCTTTTCCAGTGTGGATTCCTTTTCTTTCTTTTTCTTCTCTGATTGATGTGGCTAAAACTTCTAAAACTATGTTGAATAGTAGTGGTGAGAGTGGGAACCCTTGTCTTGTTCCTGACTTTAGGGGAAATGCTTTCAATTTTTCACCATTGAGGATAATGTTTGCTGTGGATTTGTCATATATAGCTTTTATTATGTTGAGGTATATTCTTTCTGTTCCTGCTTTCTGGAGGGATTTTATCATAAATGGATGTTGACTTTTGTCAAAGGCTTTCTCTGCATCTATTGAGATAATCATATGGTTTTTACCTTTCAATTTGTTGATGTGGTGTATTACCTTGATTCATTTGCAGATATTGAAGAATTCTTGCATCCGTGGAATAAAGCCCACTTGGTCATTATATGTGATGTTTTTAATATATTGTTGGATTCTTTTTGCTAGGATTTTTTTAAGGATTTTTGAATCTATGTTCATCAGTGGTATTGGCCTGTAGTTTTCTTTTTTTGTGGCATCTTCGTTTGGTTTTGGTATTAGGGTGATGGGGGCCTATAGATGGGGGCCCCTATAGGGCCTGAGTTTGGCAGTTTACCATCTTCTGCAATTTTCTGCAAGAGTTTGAGTAGGATCGGTGTTAGCTCTTCTCTCAATTTTTTGTAGAATTCAGCTGTGAAGCCGTCTGGTCCTGGGTTTTTGTTTGCTGGAAGATTTCTGATTACAGTTTCAATTTCAGTGCTTGTGATGGGTCTGTTAAGAGTTTCTATTTCTTCCTGGTTTAGTTTTGGAAAGTTATACTTTTCTAAGAATTTCTCCATTTCTTCCACGTTGTCCATTTTATTGGTATATAAGTTGCTGACAGTGTCTTTTATGATCCTTTGTATTTCTGTGCTGTCTGCTGTGATTTCTCCATTTTCATTTCTAATTTTGTTGATTTAATTCCTCTCCCTTTGTTTCTTGTTGAGTCTGTCTAATGGTTTGTCAATTTTATTTATCTTCTCAAAGAACCAGCTTTTGGCTTTGTTGATTTCTGCTATGGTCTCTTTTGTTTCTTTTGCATTTATTTTTGCTCTAATTTTTATGATTTCTTTCCATCTAGTAACACTGGGGTTCTTCATTTCTTCCTTTTCTAGTTGCTTTAGCTGTAGAGTTAGGTTATTTATTTGACTTTTTCCTTGTTTCTGGAGGTGAGCTTGTATTTCTATGAACCTTGCCGTTTTCAGTGCTTTTACTGAGTTCCATAGGTTTTGGGTTGTTGTATTTTCATTTTCATTTGTTCCTATGCATATTTTGACTTCTTTTTTGATTTCTTCTGTGATTTGTTCATTATTCAGAAGTGTGTTGTTTTACCTCCATATGTTAGAATTTTTAATAGTGTTTTTCCTGTAGTTGACATCTAATCTTACTGCATCGTGATCAGAAAAGAAGCTTGGTATAGTTTCATTTATTTTTTTTTTTGAATTTCAGGTCAATTTTAAATAGTCTTTATTTAGTTACTTCTCATGACTTTCTGATGTTGTTTTCTCTGGTGTAGTAGCAGAAATGAAATCTATTTTCATTATTTAACCATTTATAATCTGTGTTGGAGAAAACTAGAGACAACTCTCCTAGCTAGTGAGAGATGTATAATCAGGTCCCCAAACTCGGAAGTTTTATACTGTTCTGTCAGATACTAGTTACCCTATCTGTGTTAGAGGGCAGCACATTTAGGAAAGCATTTGGGGCCATTTGATAGAGATCACCATCACAGGCAAGTATGCTGTGAATAATTTGCTCTGTTTCATTGGGAGGAGGTGCTTGTTTTGTGAGCTGCCTGGTGATCTGTTTATTGTGTATAGATTCTGGATGTATAAATTATATTTATTATATTGCAGACCCTTCATGATTACCTAAAGGTAACTATTGATTGTAGACCCATAAAATCAAACCATGTGATTTCAAAGCTTATCTTGAAGTATTAAAACTTTGTGAAATGCAGCACTTATGAATAAAAGCATTATGTGCAAAGCTATGGTAAAAATATTTCTTAAATGTTCTTCAGCTGCTTACTCGAAAACTGGGTTTTTATACCCACCGTCTTTGTCTCCTTTAGTGAAATACAGTTAAAAGCATCACTCACTAGATTGCTTGAAAAATCAGTTTCTTAACTTGCAATATAATGATTATCCTTTTGAAGGTTATTTTCACAAAGGGTTCTTTTCTGCATTATTTTGCAACACATCCTAATGGTAATCCATCTAAACGTGTCCCTTGAACGACAGGAGACTTTACAAACTTACAAAGACTTGACTTTTCACTGTTTTCTGATGAGGAATGAATGGAAAGTTTTCTCATGAGGAATGAATGGAAAGTTTTCTCTTGAGATTCTTTATACACATTTTGAAACTTGGAAATTGCTTTGATTGTTAGCACTTTTCCAGTGTCTCTAAATCTAAAGGTGGTCTGTGGTTAGAAAAATTAGACTTGTTATACTATTACTGGAAAGGTTTTCCAGAGAAAAGTGAGCAAATCTTGCTGTTTGAAACGGTGTCTGTATTACAAATTTTAAGTGTCTTTGTGTATTGCTGAGGCAGCATTTGCCCATATTGATTTGAATGTATCAGAACAAGATAATTTTCCACATTTGACTTTAATGAGTAAATATTTTTTATATAGTTGACATGAAACAGGCTCTTCTTGCAAAGAGAAAAAAGTTTGAGATGAACACAAAAGCTACTATCAAAATCACTAATGAAAAACTTGATAGTGTTTGGAAAACATACCAAGAACAAAGGTAAAGTGGTTTAAGTTTTTGTGCCACAATGGTATTTTGTATAATTTCTTAGTGTCTCATGGTGAATATAACCTAAGGCAAAACATATTTTGCTTGTTTTTTTTTCCTAAGCAGGTAAAGTCTTTAATTTTGTAATCCTACTCCTCAAGAGAATTGTGATATATTTCCTAGAAGACAATAAAGATGACCTTTTTCCTTCCCCTTTCAAAGAACAATTGAGTTTTCCTTCTATGTAATAAAATTATATTCATTTTAGACCTATCCTAGCTCAACAGTAAGGCTGATGTCTTAAACCATTATTCTTGTGACAGTTAACTGTATTCAGTTATGCAGAAAAAGTTAATCTTATATTGTGAAAAATTTGTACCATTTAACTAAGTTGTGTTTACTGTTCTTTTTTTCAAAATTCATTGTTGTGCCAAAGAGGGGAAATAGTTAAGTGAAATATTCCTGTTTGGTAATCTTCTCTGATAAATAGATAGTATAAGCTGACTGAATCTACTTATCATATTAGGACATACAGGATATTCAGTAAGAAGAAATGAAAAGTAAACTGCTTTTATTAATAGATAAAATGATGTTTCTGGGAAATTCATAGTACAATAAATTGTCACTAGATTTCAAGAAGTAGAGAGCATGTGCAATAGTGTTTGTATTCATTCAGTCAGGAGCAGTACTTTTGGAACTGAGGAGTAAGTTATCCACTTAACCTCTCTGTTTCCCGTGAGAATATTTCAGCTGCTATTGTGCTATTACTGCTTTCTTCTTTTATAGTGTAAATTGTGTCAAATCAATTTTGTTTTAAATACAGTTGATATTTGTTTGTATCTTTGTGGAGTTTGACATTGCTCTTTCTTATGTTTCACAGGCAGAATCTTTATCTCAAATATGCTCAGCAGTTTCAGACTTTGTTTCGGGAGTGGGATTTAGACATGAAGAAAGCCCAGGAACAAGAAGAAAAACTAGCTGTTAGTATCAGCCTTAGCTTTAAAATGAGCTTATTGTATCAGAGTCTCAATTAGCAATCGCTCAGGCAATGATACAGGAGAGAAGGTAGAGCCCCTGAACTCAGATGGGTGAAGGTGGGTGGGAGATGTAGTGAAGGGAGAATGAGTGTTCTCTTGGGAGTGCCTCTGTTTATTTAGTGAAGTAGTAAGGTCACCGTTTAGGAGTAAGGATGGTGGATAAGTTGTTGCCTTTAGGGGCAGAGAAGAAGCCCTGGAATTGTTTCCTGAGAAGACCAAGGAGATACCATTGCCAAGCAGCAATTATGGGTGCAAATTAGGTTGCTGTCATAGTGATCATGAATTTAAAGTGAGGCCACTCCACATGGCTGATGCAGAGCAGCTGGAGAGGCGGATTTCCCAGGATTGGGGTTTAGTCATGAAGACTGACAGAGAAGGGGCCAAGGTACATGTGCCATGGCATAGGTGTAATGATCGATGGTGGGATTTAAGCTGAGAAGGAGGAGAGAGGAAGTCAAGAGAGTGGGGGTTGGGAACAATGAACAGTCCTAGCATCAGCGGATGTTATTCCTGATGTAGTGTTGACCTGTATGTAGCAAGAAAGGGAATGAAGTGTAAAACAGGGAGGTAGTGGTTGAATGCTGGGGGAAATGGAAAAAGAGTATATATAGTACAGTGATCAAGGGCCTGGACCCCGGAATGGTAAATGTTTGGGATCCAATCTTGGTTGACCAGTGCTAGCTGTGAAACCAAGGACAGATTTGTTTATCTGTGTGTCTCAGTTTCCTCATCTATGAAAGGGAACACAGTGAGAGTATGTACCTCATAGAGACTTTTTGAGGAATAAAAAAATGAGATCATATAGAAGAAGTCTATTAAAGTCATTGGAACCATACCTGACCCGTAGTTCCTGTTTAAGTCTTTGCTCTAATTAATATCATGTAGCTGGGGCAATTCTTGGGAATGACCGAATCCCATGACTATGGGGTATGACTATATAAGTGAGTGGCTAATGTAAAGAAGAGGGTAAGTTTATTGTTGGAGTTTAGGTCAAAGAACAGAAAGGCCAGCTATTGGAAGGATCGTCTATGTGCATATTGAAGGGGCCAAGAATTAATATATATTTTGAGTATTGTTGAGAAAGAATAGTTCCTCAGCAATTACTGTTAGGAAGGATTACTTTGTAGATTTTGCCTACCCGTGGTAAACACATTATTGGAAGGGTCATTTGTGGATTTTGACCTCAAGAATGACATGTTTTGAAGATTGTTAAGAAAGAATATCTCCTACTCAGTGACTGATAGGGTAGGAATATTATATGGTTTCTGTCTTGTAGTGGTGACCACAGTTACTTCAACTTGGTCATCAAAGTTGTCAAAACAGGAAATGTTAACAAGCATTGAGTTAGAGAGAGTTCCTTTAAAGCTTAATGTATAAACATGCTTTCCAAATATTAAACGTTGCCCACATTTTACCACTTTTTCTTTTATATTTGTAGCGTATGTTTCGAGAGCAACGAAATGTTCTTCAACAAGCTAGACTTCTTCAGAGCCAGAGGCTGAAAAAAATTAAAAATTCATATGAGCAATTCCTGAAGGTCTGTTGTACTTGGTAACACAGTACATCTCATAAAAACAATATGTATATAAAAGTAGAAGATAGTCTGTGTCTATCCAAACTTATGGGGGAGAAAACATTTAGGTCGTGCCTGCCTTTAACTTGTTAAACTTTCTCCATTTTGAATTCATTGGTCTGAATACAGCCTAATTGGTAAATGTGTTTTTAGTTTTAGGATTCCTTTATACTTTTGTGAAAGTGAAAGTGTTAGTCACTCAGTCATGTCTGACTCTTTGCAATCCTGTGGACTGTAGCCTCTGTCCATGGAATTCTCCAGGCAAGAATACTGGAGTCGGTTGCCATTCCCTTCCTGACCCAGGGATCGAGCCCAGGTCTCCCACATTGCAGGCAGATTCTTTACCATCTGAGCCATCAAGGAAGCCTATAATTTTGTGGGAATCATTTAAAATGGGGAACTGCAAACTGGGAATTTAATCTAGATGTATATACATGGTGAAGAAAACTGATACTTGATTAACCTTTTTATCATAACTATTTTGTTCAGCAATGAATATTTAGTTGATCAGCCAAGGAGAAATATATACTGGAAATTTAGGAATTTAATAAATCATCTCTAAGTGTCTTTTACCTTTCTCCTATTAACTGTTGCTGCTGCATATAAAGTCAGGCAGTTGTAATTAGTGAAGACCTTTTTTGTTTTCAAATGCATTGTATGAACATTTATGGGGTATTTGCTTTTAGAATATGAGTAACTAATAGTGACTTTATATGCAAATTTACAATCACATGAGAAAGTCAAAGTGTATAACTGAATGAAAAACCCAGAAGAGGACTACATGTTTGTGGATTGAGAGTGATTTGCTGTGATATTTGCACATTAGCAAACTGTCCTCAGTGCCTGTTGTCCCCTTCTTCATATATATATGTGCATACTTATTCAGGACGTGATGGGACCCTGCACATTCCCCTTCTTTTTCAGTGACAGGGGAAGCAGAAGTGTTCTTTTGAATGATCATCTTGTCCAAATACAAGATATTAATGTATCACTCTTTTAAAACTAATTGAGATGGCTTAAGTAAAACAGCTAAAGGCTTTAAATAGATAATCTTTATTTTTTTTCTTTTTTAATTTATTTTTCCCAATTAATTTATTAGTTGGAGGCTAATTACTTTACAATATTGTAGTGGTTTTGCCATACATTGACATGAGTCAGCCATGGATTTACATGTGTTCCCCATCCTGAACCTCCCTCCCACCTCCCTCCCCATCCCATCCCTCTGGGTCTTCCCAGTGCATAAATAGATAACCTTTAAAGAGCTTTAGAATCATATATGTGCAAAAGTTATCTTGAACATGTTTCTAAGTAGACAAGGTGTAGCTCTAATGTTCCCTGAGAACCATTTACTACTAATTGGTATGAAGATTTGATAAAGTACCAAAAAAGATGCTTCTAAAGGTTATTGCTAAATGTCAGCATTTATGGTATTAACTTTAGTGTTATCTATGATGACTCCACGTCCCTTGTCCTTCCCACCCAGCAATTACTGGACTCTGCAATTTTTAGCTCTGCAACTGCAATTTCTTTCTTTAAAAAAAATTGAAGTCTGATTGATTTACAATGTTGTGTTTAGTTTTTGGTATACAGCAATTTGATTCATTATGCATATATATACATACATGTGTATTTTCTACAGTTTGTTGTGATCCACATAATCAAAGGCTTTGGCATAGTCAATAGAGCAGAAGTAGATGTTTTTTTTGGAACTCTCTTGCTTTTTCAATGATCCAGCAGATATTGGCAATTTGATCTCTGGTTCCACTGCCTTTTCTAAATCCAGCTTGAATATCTGGAATTTCATGTTTCACATACTGTTGAAGACTGGCTTGAGTATATATGTACATCATATACATACATATATATTTAGATACATATACATATATATATAGATTTATGTATCTAAATACACACACACACACACACACACACACACACATACATATATATATATATAGATCATTTTCCATTGTAGCTTATTATAAGATAGTGAATATGGTTCCCTGTGCTACACAGTAAATCCTGTGTTGTTTTTCTCTTTTATGTATAGTACAGTAGTTTGCACCTATTTCATTTCTTCCTTTGAATTCCACTGCTGCTGCCCTACCTGATTCAGGGGCTCATCATCCCTTGCTTGTTCTATTAAACTCTTGCCTGACTTCTCTCTTCTCCAATCCATCCTTCACACTTCTGTAATATGATCCTCCAAAAAGTATCCCTTCCCTCCTGCAAACCTGTCATAATAGCTTCCAAGTTTGAAGTTTCACATGTTCAACGTGTCCCCCATAACAAGACCCACCCCCTTCTCTTTGTGATTTTCCACATACATTCTTTGTCTCCTCCCACCTGTCCAGATCGGTTGCTTTCTCTGCACTAAGTCACCATTATCTCCTTGCTTTGTGTATGCTCCTTGCCTACAATAGGTTTGATTCCCTCCTTCCTTTACTAATTGACATCTTATTCTGACAACAAAGTCAGAATCAATCCTGTTTGATTGATTCAAATTACATAGCCATGGCTGAATATGCTTCCTGAATTGTTATAATGTTTTTGTCTTTTATTTTTTAATTTTAAAAATATGTAAAGAAAAACACAGCTGAGCTGGAAACCTCTCCTTAGTTTTTTATCTTTTTTTTTTTTTTTTGATAGGATGGAAGGAGGACTACTCTTATTTTTAGATAGGATGCACCTGGTCAATATTTGCTGAATGAATGGTAAAGATTTAGAAATAAATTTGTTTTTCATCATGTAGTGAGGTCATAGTAGAGCTCATTCTATTCCCTCCAATGGGGCTATGTTGCACTCATTATTAGTCACTATACATGCATTGTTACTTATTGTTTAGAAAGCTCATTAGAGGGTTTTTAAATTCTGGTATTTCATTCCATGGGACCATCGATCTTTTTGTTTTTACTCCCCCTTAACTTCCTTAAGTTATTGTTTTGAGCAAAGGGTAAGGTGATTGTACCACTGTAATAATACAATTTGACTCAAGTCAGCATTTAGAAGATCTATTAAGTGAGTATTTCAATATCCATGTATTTGTTACAGTATTTTTATTTGGAATAAATAATGAGCATCCTTTGAATATTAAGTGTTATTACTTTTGAACTTTAATCATATCCATTTAGAATGTGAGAGAAAACTGGTGCTTTCTCACTGAACTAGACTTTCTTTTTTAGCATATGGAGGAGTTAGAGAAGGATCACGAACATTTTCTGAATGATGAGCAAAGTGAAATTCGACAAGGAATGGCCATGCTGCAAGACAAAATTATCGTTGAAGCTGTAAGTAGTGTGTATTTAATACCAAGTACTATGAAGGGATGTGAGCATTGGGGTATTTTTTTTTAATGACGTGTATATAACATTACCTAAATAATATGCAGATGTTTAATATTTCTTTCCTTTCTGAAACAGCTGCAGAATGAACTGCAAATGCTTCAAAAGTTTCTCCTGTCCCTGTTATTCTGAGGGCTTTGGGGAAAGAGCTTGAACCCAAGTTGTATGATACAAATGCAACATCAGCCACACTGAACCACATTATTTTATTTTTATTTTTTATTCTATTTGTTCATTTTTTATGAACCACATTATTTTAAAAATTGTAGTTAAAGGGGGTACATCTTGTTTATCTTAGCACAGTTTTTCAGTGCAAGACTCCTCTATGTGTTAAAGCCTATATAAAACCCAGACAGTTTGTGACTATAATCAGCAATTCTCAAATTATAATCGTTAAGCTTTCAGCTCTTTTTGATAGTAACATTAATGTTTTGTACCTAACAGTGTCAAATAAACTTTTAGCAATAAAGGTGATTTAATTCTAGGTTTGTCATCAGTGTGTTCTATATCAGTCCAAGGAGTATAGAAAGAAAAGGAGCCTGGTGGGCTACCGTTCATGGGGTTGCAAAGAGTCAGACAAGACTGAGTGACTAACACATCCACACCAATTAAGTAACATTTTGATGTCTCTGTGGAAATAACATATTTACAAACCCATGTCTCAGCACGTTGTTCTCACTTAAGGAAAAAAATTAAAGAGTATAAGATCCATTCTATCTGTGCGCCCCTTTGTATTTACTCATTAGTTTACAGATCCAATTCCAAAGGAAAAAAAAATGATTTCAAAGGAAAAATCTACCCCATTGCTTTATAAAAATTATTAAGAGCAACTTACATTTCATTTTTTAATTAACTGAACTGCTAAAATATCAGTAAGAGAACAGACCTAGCTATTGAAATACATAAGTATCAGTGCTGAAACATGGCTTGTGACTACGTCATTTCCACAGAGACATCAAAATGTTACTTTAATTGGTGTGAGAGTGTTAGTCACTCAGTCATGTCCAACTCTTTGCAACCCCATGGATGGTAGCCCCCCAGGCTCCCTTGTCCATGAAATTCTCCAGGCAAGAATACTGGCATGGGTTGCCATGCCCTTCTCCAGGGTATCTTCCCAACCCAGGGATCAAACCCAGGTCTCCAGCATTGCAGGCAGATTTTTACCATTTGAGCTGGTTCATTATTAAATGACACGTGGCCTTAGCATTGATCAAAAGTGTTCCATTAATATATGCATGTATGCCAATTTGCTTCAGTCTCATTTGACTCTTTGTGACCCTATGGACTGTAGCCCACCAGGCTCCTCTGTCCATGGGTTTCTCCAGGCAAGAATACTGGAGTGGGTTGCCATGCCCTCCTCCAGCGGATCTTCCCAACTCAGGGATCGAACCCGTGTCCCTTGTGTGTCCTGCATTGGCAGGCAGTTTCTTTACC
This sequence comes from Cervus canadensis, assembly GCF_019320065.1. NCBI lineage: Eukaryota > Metazoa > Chordata > Mammalia > Artiodactyla > Cervidae > Cervus > Cervus canadensis. The sequence goes on along the minus strand of NC_057419.1, from coordinate 143,541,850 downwards.
ACTAGTGCCACCTGGGAAGCCCTCATCAATATATACATACACTTAATTACTTACAGTTAAAATATTTCATGTCTGTCTTTAAATATAAATTGCCTACAGTGCTTTGTTTTCAAGTTTCACATTCATTGACTATGTGGAAAGTTGATTTTTATTCACCTGAAAACTTGGATAATTAATTCCTGTGCCTTTCCTTTTGTTTTGGGCATTTTTTTAACACATAATAGCACAACACTCTCTTCATTTGGACACATGTTATTTAATAAACATGGCATTGTTTCAGAATATATTGAAAGAAGTCAGTTAAACATCTTTTTCCAAGTTACTCAAATTGCTTTCTTGACCCATTCAAAACAATATATTCCTATTTGGAGGGGAGGAGTGACTCTCTCCTGTTTTTCTGTGTGTTTTTCCCTTTAATTCTGGCCCTATATACCAGCTTCCTCTTTAAGATTTTCCAAGATTTTTAAAAACAAGCCCATATAGATTCTCCTTTTCTGACTTGAATGACATATGTCCCATGGACTGTAGCCTGCCAGTCTCCTTCTGTCCATGGGATTTCCCAGGCAAGAATACTGGAGTGGGTTACCATTTCCTTCTCCAAGAGATCTTCCCAACCCAGGGATTGAACCCAGGTCTCCTGCATTAGCAGGTGGCTTCTTTACCACTGAGCAACCTGGGAAGCCACCTTTGGTGACCATTTTTCTTTCTCTGTCAGCACTTTTCTTTCATGTCACTTGTGCCTTAGCTGGTATTTTATTTTTCACAAGAGGGAAAGTTTCGTGTCCACTGTTCTGTGACAATGAGATTTTAACTCAGAATATCAGGACAAGTGGCCCTAAAGCAAATGTAAAGACTCATTTTTCCCCCCTCTGAACTGGCAAGACCAATTTCTTTTACTAAATACAAATTTCAGAAAAACCACAGTTTGAGTTTCTAAATCCTAGTTGGTAGACATATATTTTCTTTTGTTTCATAGTAACTAAACACTTGCTTTGCAAACATCAAGGAAATCCTTTCTTATATCCTTTGACTGGACAATTGCAGTGCTCTAAGGCATGCGCTTAGGTAGTATCACGACTTAATGTTTCGATTTATAGTGTTTAAAGTGTCACCTTTTGTTGCAATCAAAGTAAGCAAGGCAGATATCCTTCATGTCCTGGATTTTTATCTAACCCTGCAGCAACAAAACCCCAAATGTCTAATAAGGATTTCTCTTCTGACACAGAGATTGCTAAAATTTTGAATCCTCAGGATTGACACTGAGTTTTGGAGCTGTATTTCTGATTACATGTCCAGACTGCTGCACTCTCATTCTGATCATACGTCTGAGCCCAAATGTTGATGATTACAATGGAGGCTTCTTGTCGTCTCCTTTAGCTACTACTCAGTCACTAAGCTTGTGAACCTGATCAGGTGCTTGATGACATGATGTCTAGAAAACATTACAATGAAGGTGTCTTGAAATTTATAGACACAAAACACTAAATGTGGCATCATACAAATGATGCAATGACCTTTGCAAACAAGAACAAAATATAAAAGGTTTCATGGTCTGTCTTTCCTGAAGCAGTGGCTATTTTCCTGCTATCCCTTAAATCTCAAACTGTAGCCTAAATTTTTTTCACTGAAAATAGGACATTTTAGAACAGTGTTCTGTATTTCAAAATATATGAACCTCACTGGAGTTGCATGGAATACACAGGAGTTGCAGGAACACATAGGAGTTGCAGGAACACACAGTTACAGAGACTGAGTCACAGAGGTAAAAGGACTAGGCTGAAATGCTAAGGCTTGAAAGACATGAGATCTAGTACTTCTGACTCCAGATTCTGTCAACTGTATGCTACACAAGGAGACCACAGATCTTTAACCTGAAAGGTCCATCAGTCATTAATATGTAATCATCTCATTCGGTCAGATAATTATCTTATTCTTTTGAGGTTATTTCTAAGAAGGCCAAAGTCTTGAAATAAACACCATAGTTGAGGGGAGGCAGATAGAAAGCTGCGATGCATACAAAATTTAGAGGAAGGCTCAAGGCTAGCTCTTGAGGAAATTTACCCACAAACCAAGGTCAAGTGGTTTCTTTCAGCAACTGAATTCCAGGAGAAAAAGGAGCCTCCTGCCTCCGTCTTTCAGAGAGGGGTTTCTCCTGACCCAGTAGGGAGAAACATTCATATCACCTCCTTGACTTTACTTGAGTAACTCCATCTTGCTTCCCACCACCCTTCCCCCTTTTAGACTGAGGTATAATTCATGTATCACACAGTGTTCATTTCAAGTGTACAGGGTAATGACTTCATATTTTTATGTGTTGCAAAATGATCACCATATTGTGTCTAATTGGCATCCTTTACCTTTTCTCTGAGGCTGGAACTTGGTCCCCTGCAGAGGTACTAGGGGTGACTAGGGGCATGCCCCCTTTGTTCGACTCACTCATCATTTTACAGAAGAAGCAAGTCTGACTTACATAGACAGGGTTTGCATCCTCAGCTCACCGTAGCACCTGCCACTAGGGCACACTAGGCCAATTCACTCCTTTACAAAATTGGCTTTGGAATTTTTTTCCTACCTGATATTTAAGCTGTGTATTACCAATTCCATATGGCAGTCCACATCTAAGTACATAAAGGAAATTCTAAGGTGACTATCTGACAGATATTTTGAATAATTACCTCTATGTATTAAATTTGGATTGCTTTTAGCCTTAAAAGTATGTTTGGGGGGTTAGCAAATCAAATATTCTGGTTTCCACTTTTAAGAATACTGCCTGAATAGCTCTTTCATGTGTCAGAGGATTAAATAGTTACATCTCACCACTACAGGAAGAATGGAAGACCTTTGGGGAGATTAAGAATGGACATTAATTTGTTGATTTATTTCAAGAATAGTGTAGTCATGCTAAAGTGAAGGATAATCACGTGTCTTCCAATGGTCTGTGAACTTGGCACAATACAGATAGAGATTTTTTTAAAAGTTAATTTGACAGACAGGGTGAGGTTTTTCAAATTATCCAAAGATTCACTGCAGGGCTTCTTTTCCCACACTTTCTTATGTGTTAGTGTAACAGTAGCAGCTTGAGAAAGGTCAGCGAGACAGAGAAAAATGCAAGACAGTTGTTCAGAAACACTGTGAATTGAAGAGCAAACATAAGCTTAACATATCCCAGCAAAATGTGAAATTTGATAATGCTGCATTTTCCTATATGGAGGTGTTTGTTACCAACACTGATTGTTTTTCCTCAATCAGTGGCCAGGTTACACTTTTAAGCTCTAAAATTCTATATTTTATAGTCATTTTGGAAAATGTATGTGTAACTCACATCCCTTTGTTAAGCACAGTGTAATTAAAACAAATTTAACCTTTTCTTGGTGACCCAGAGTCATCATCATGAATACAAATTATGTTTTCTTCTCAGGGACCTACAGATCTATAGGGCTGCTTGCTTCTTGCACAAAGTGGTCTCAGAACCCTGCACTTGGCAGTTCTGTCTGTTTTTGTTTGTTTCTTCAATAGTGGTATACAGTTGTATTTTTTAAAAATCATTTATTTATTTTAATTGGAAGATATTTATTTACAATATTGTGATGCTTTTTGCCATACATCAGTATGCATTGGCCCTAGGTATCCATGTGTCCCCTCCATCCTGAAACCCCCCTCCCATCTCCCTTCCCACCCTATCCCTCCATGTTGTCACAGAGCACCAGCTTTGGGTGCCCTGAGTTGTATATCAAACTCACAGTGCTTATTTATTTTGCATATGGTAATGTATATGTTTCAGTGCTATTCTCTCAAATCAACCCATCCTCTCCTTGTCCCACTGAGTCCAAAAGTCTGTCCCTTACGTCTGTGTTTCCTTTGCTGCCCTGCATTTAGGATCGTCAGTACCATCTTTCTAAATTCCATATATATGCGTTAATATATGGTATGTGTCTTTCTCTTTCTGACTTACTTCACTCTGTATAATAGGCTCTAGGTTCATCTGCCTCATTAGAACTGACTAAAATACATTCCTTTTTATAGCTGAGTAATATTCCATTGTGAATATGTACCACAACTTCCTTATCCATTCATGTGTTGATAGACATCTAGGTTGCTTCCATGTCCTAGCTATTGTAAATAGTGCTGCAGTGAAACCAGAGTTGAAAAAGACACACATACCCCAGTGTTCATTGTGGCAGACAGTTCTTGATGCATCAAGTCCCCACCTCTGCTAGCACTGCCGCCATCTAACTTGATGTTATCTGCTGCAAGCCGGCGATCATTCTACAATGGTAACAAGCTTGTCTGTATTCCTGTGGGAAAGTAAAATTATTTAGACATCTTTCACCATTTTGTTTGGGGGGGAGTTGTCGGATGGGAGAAAACTGCAGTTCCTTTTGAGGTACCCAGTTGTGCATTCAAGGGAATAGGTTGTTGGAAGCTTGACCTCCAGCTTACAACATCTTCTACTGTGTGTAATACACAATAAAATGATTTACAGATTATAAGAAGCAATTCTAACTATAGTTCAGAAACATTTGCTGTATAGATTCTAGAGACATCAGTCTAAAAATAAAAGACCTGTCCAGTAAACACAGTGACTTAAAGACACAGTGCACTTTTGATGGTGTGAGGTACATATAAGGAAGTAAGCATATTATACATCTGTGAGTTCACATTCATGTAATTTGATGAAAATCACTGTTTATTTCAGTAACAAATTTTGACTGTTTTAGCTTTTATTTTTAGGGCTGAGTATTACTTCCCACTAACTGATTCAAATTCAGACAGGTAAAGTATAAGGAGACCATTTAATCTGACACCTGATATGGGGATGCATGAGTGCGTGCTCAGCCCCTCGTTTGTGTCCAACTGTTTGTGACCCCATGGACTGTAGCCAACCAGGCTCCTCTGTCCATGGGATTTACCAAGCAAGAATACTGGAGTGGGTAGTCATTTCATCCTCCAGGGGATCCTCCTGACCCAGGGATCAAACCCACATCTCTTACCTCTCCTGCATTGGCAGGTGGGTTCTTTTTTTTTTTTTTTTGGCAGGTAGTTCTTTTACCACAACACTTACCTGGGAAGCCCCTGTTGGCTCGGATGGGTAAACAATCTGCCTGCAGCTGCAGGAGACTTGAGTTTGATCCCTGGGCTGGAAGATCCCCTGGAGAAGGCATCGGTCAACCTACTCCAGTATTTCTTGCCTGGAGAATTCCATGGATATATA
>NC_057419.1:143488346-143535387 GCF_019320065.1 Cervus canadensis | reverse complement strand
TTTTTCACTTTTCTAAATTATTTTTTTATTGAAGGATAATTGCTTTACAGAATTTTGTTGTTTTTTGTCAAATATCAACATGAATCAGGTATACATATTCATTTCAACATGAAATAGGCATACATATTTCCCCTCCCTTTTGAAACTCCCTCCCAAATCTACCTCTCCAAAACCACGCCTCTAGGTTGATACACAGCCCCTCTTTGAGTTTTCTGAGCCACACAGCAAATTCCCATCAGATATCTATTTTACATATGGTAATGTAAGTTTCCCATGTGCTCTTTCTATACATCTCACCCTCTTTCACCCTCCCATGTCCATAAGTCTATTCTCTATGTCTGTTTCTCCATTGTTTCCATGTAAATAAATCTTTCAGTACCATTTTTTCTAGATTATGTATATATGCATTAGGAATATGATATATCTTTTCTTTCTTGACTTACTTCACTCTGTATAATAGATTCTAGGTTCACCACCTCATTAGAACTGACTCATATTTGTTGTTCCTTTTTATGGTAAGTAATATTTCCATTGTGTATAATGTACCACGACTTCTTTATCCATTCATCTGTTATGGACATCTAGGTTGCTTCCATGTTTAACTACTGTAAAAAGTGCTGCAATTGAAACAATGGAATACATGTGTCTTTATTCAATTTTGGTTTCCTCAGGGTATATGCCTAGAGTGGATTGCTGATCATTATTGGTGGGTTTTATTCTAGTTTTAAAGGAATCTCCATTACCGTTCTTCCTAGTGGCTATATCAACTTACATTCCCACCAACAGTGCAAGAACATTCCCTTTTCTCCACACCCTCTCCAGCATTTATTCTTTGTAGACGTTTTGATGATGGCCATTCTGACCAGTGTGAAGTGACATCTCATTGTAGTTTTGATTTGCATTTCTCTAATAATGAATGATGTTGTGCAGATTTTCATGTGTTTGTTAGCGATCTATATGTCTTCTTTGGAGAAATGTCTGTTTAGGTCTTGTCCCACTTTTTGATTGGGTTGTTTGTTTTTCTGGTATTGAGTTGTATGAGCTGCTTGTATATTTTGGAAATTAATCCTTTGGCAGTTGTTTCATTTGCTAGTATTTTCTCCCACTTTGAGGGTTGTCATTTCATCTTGTTTAGTGTTTCTTTGCTGTGAAAAAGCTTTTAAGTTTAATCAGGCCCCACTTGTTTACTTTTGTTTTTATTTCCATTACTCTAAGAGGTTGGTCATAGAGGATCTTGCTTTGATTTATGTCATCAAGTGTTCTGCCTATGTTTTCTTCTAAGAGTTTTATAGTTTCTGATCTTCCATTTAGGTCTTTAATCCATTTTGAGTTTATCTTTGTGTATGGAGGTAGGAAGTGTTCTAATTTCATTATTTTACATGTAGCTGTCCAGTTTTCCCAGCACCATTTATTGAAGAGGCTGTCTTTGCCCCATTGTATATTCTTGTCTCCTTTCCAAAAAATAAGGTACCCACAGGTGCATGGGCTTATTTCTGGGCTTCCTATCTTGTTCCATTGGTGTATATTTCTGTTTTTGTGCCAGTGCCATACTGTCTTGATGACTGTAGCTTTGTAGTATAATCTGAAGTCAGGAAGCTTGATTCTTTCAGCTCCATTCTTCTTTCTAAAGACTGCTTTGGCTATTTGGGGTCTTTTATGTTTCCATTTGAGTTGTGAAATTTTTTGTTCTAGTTCTATGAAAAATGCCATGGGTAATTTGCTAGGGATTGCATTGAATCTGTAGATTGCATTTGGTAGTATACTCATTTCCACAACATTGATTCTTCCTACCCAGGAACATGGAATATCTCTCCACCTGTTTATATAATCTGTGATTTTTTCATTAGTGTCTTATAATTTCCTGTGTACAGTTCTTTTGTCTCCTTAAGTAAGTTTATTCTTAGATATTTAATTCTTTTTGTTGCAGTGGTGAATGGGATTGATTACTTAATTGCTCTTTCTGATTTTTCATTGTTAGTATACAGAAATGCAAGTGATTTCTGCATATTGATTTTGTATCCTGAAACTTTGGTAAATTTACTGGTTAGCTCTAGTAATTTTATGATTCTATCTTTAGGGTTTTCTATGTACAGTATCATGCCATCTGCAAACAGTGAGAGCTTTACTTCTTTTCTGATCTGGATTCCTTTTGTTTCTTTTTCTTATCTGATTGCTGTAACTAGGACTTCCAGAACTATGTTGATTAATAGTGGCGTAAGTGGACACCCTTGTCTTGTTCCTGATCTTAGGGGCTATGCTTTCATTTTTTCACCATTGAGAATAATGTTTGCTGTAGGCTTATCATATATGGCCCTTATTATTATTTTGAGGTATGTTCCTTCTGTGCCCATTTTTTGAAGAGTTTTAATCACAGATGAGTGCTGAATTTTGTCAAAGGCTTTTTCTGCATCTATTGAGATCATGATATGGTTTTATCCTTCAATTTGTTCATTTGGTGTATCACATTGGTTGATTTGCATATATTGAAGAATCCTTGCATTCCTGGAATAAGCCCAACTTGATCATGGTGTATGAGCTTTTTGACGTGTTTCTGAATTCTGTTTGCTAAAATTTTGTTGAGGATTTTTGCGTTTATGTTCATCAGTGATATTGACCTGTTGTATTCTTTTTCTGTGTTGTGTTTGTTTGGTTTTGGTAAATCAGGGTGATGGTGGCCTTGTAGAATGAGTTTGGAAGTGTTCCTTCCTCTGCAATTTTTTAAAAGAGTTTTTGAAAGATAGGCATTAGCTCTTCTCTAAATGTTTGATAGAATTCTCCTGTGAAGCCATCTGACCCTGGGCTTTTGTTTTTTGGGAGATTTTTGATCACTGCCTCAATTTCAGTGCTTGCAATTGGGTTGTTCATAATTTCTATTTCTTCCTGGTTCAGTCTTGGAAGATTGGACTTTTCTAAGAATCTGTCCATTTATTCCAGGCTATCTATTTTATTGCCATATAGTTGCTCATAATAGTCTTTTATAATCTTTTGTATTTCTGCATTGTTTGTTGTAACCTCTTGTTTTTCATTTCTAATTTTGTTGATTTGATTCTTCTCTCTTTTTTTCTTGATGAGTCTGGCTAAAGGTTTTTCAATTTTGTTTATCTTCTCAAAAAACAAGCTTTTAGTTTTATTAATCTTTACTGTTGTTACTTTCATTTAATTTTAATTTATTTCTGCTCAGATCTTTATGATTTCTTTGCTTCTACTAATTTTGGGGGGTTTTGTTCTTCTTTTTCCAATTGTTTTAGGTGTAAAGTTAGGTTGTCTGTTTGATGTTTTTCTTGTTTCTTGAGGTAGGACTGTATTGCTATAAACTCCCTCTTAGAACTGCTTTCCCTACATCCCATAGGTTTTGAGTTGTCATGTTTTCATTGTCATTTGTTTCTGAAAATTTTTTGATTTCCCTTTTGATTTCTTCAGTAATCTGTTGGTTATTTAGAAACGTGTTGTATAATCTTCATGTGTTTGTATTGCTTACAGTTTTTTTCTTGTAATTGATATCTCATCTCATAGTGTTGTAGTCAGAGAAGATGCTTGATATGATTTCAATTTTCTTCAATTTACTGAGGTTTGATTTGTGACCCAAGATGTTGTCTCTCCCTGGAGAATGTTCCATGGGCACTTGAGAAGAGGGTGTATTCTTCCGCATTTGGATGGAATGTCCTGAAGATATCAATGAGATCCATCTCATCTAAAGTATCATTTAAGACTTGTGTTCCCTTATTAATTTTGTATTTTGATGATCTGCCCATTGGTGTGAGTGGGGTGTTAAAGTCTCCTACTATTATTGAGTTACTGTCAATTTCTCCTTTTATGCCTGTTAGTGTTTGTCTTATGTATTGAGGTGCTCCTATGTTGGTGCATAGATGTTTACAATTGTTATGTCTTCCTCTTGGGTTGATCCCTTGATCATTATGTAGTTTCCTTCCTTATCTCTTGTCATCTTCTTTACTTTAAGGTCTGTTTTGTCTGATATGAGGATTGCTACTCCAGCTTTCTTTTGCTTCCCATTTGCATAGAATATATTTTTCCATCCTCTCACTTTCAGTCTATATGTGTCTTTAGGTCTGAAGTGTGTTTCTTATAGACAGCATATATATGGGTCTTGTGTTTGTATCCCTTCAGCCAGTCTTGTCTTTTGGTTGGAGCATTTAATCCATTCACATTTAAAGTAATTATTGATATACATGTTTCTATTGCCATTTTCTTAATTGTTTGGGGTTGGTTTTGTAGATCTTCTTTCTTCTCTTGTATTTCTTGACTATATAAGTCCCTTTAACATTTGTTGTCAAGCTGGTTTGGTGGTACAACTTATTTTAAATTTTGCTTGTCTGGAAACCTTTCTATTTCCCCTTCAATTTTGAATGAGATCCTTGCTGTGTACAGTAATCTTGGTTGTAGATTTTTCCCTTTCAGTACTTTAAATATATCCTGCCATTCCCTTCTGGCCTGCACAGTTTCTGCTGAAAGATCAGTTGTTAAGCATACGGGGTTTCCCTTGTATGTTACTTGTTGCTTCTCCCTTGCTGCTTTTAATATTCTTTCTTTGTGTTTAGTGTTTTTTAGTTTGATTAGTATGTGTCTTGGTGTGTCTCTCTTTGGGTTTATCCTGTATGGGACTGTTTGTGCATCTAGGACTTCATTGACTATTTCCTTTTCCATGTTGGGGAAATTTTAACTGCAAGGAGAAAAGAACAGCAGGAAAGGCAAACAAAGGAATAAATGTAGAAAAAATAAAATAGGTCTAAAAATTAAAAATTAAAATTATAAAAAAGAGAAAAGAAAAGAATGGAAGAAAGAAAAAAGGGGAAAAAAGGAAAGCTCTACATAACTTCAAAAGCCAAATGTAGATGCAGAGGTTTATAACAACAATAAAAAGTATGACTGAATATACACATATACATACACACCCATAAGCAGAATCAAAACAGTCCAACAAAAATAAAGTACTGACCCAGTACTTTATTTAATATACTGACCCATTAAACAAAGGAAACCAAGAATTATATCTTCCAGAACAAAACTAACTAAAGCACAAACTGGAAAACAAAACTAAAGCAAGGTGTCAATTTTGGAATTAAGCAATGAAAATAAACAAATATGATGAGAGAAGAGGAGAGAAAGGAAAGAAAGAATAAATATGCAAAATTAGTTAGATAGAGGTAAATAAAGATTTATATACATTAAAGATTAACTGCAAGGGAAAAGAACTTTAGGAAAAGCAAGCAAAGGAATAAATGTAGAAAAATAAAAATAGGTTTTAAAATAAAATTTAAAAAAAGAAAAAAAGGAAAATCCCACAGAACTGCAAAAGCCCAACATAGAGGCAGAGATTTATAACAACAATAAAAAATGTGACTGAAGGAAAAAAAGCTCAAAAGCTTCATTGGATTTCATAGTGCCAATAAAATCGACAACTACAACAGAGGGAGATCAAAGAGGAAAAAAAAGAATCTACAGAACAAGTCAAAAATTAAGATTAATAGATGTTTTTCTTGAGTCACTACTGTCAGAGTCCTTTCCTTCACTGGGAGTCACAGTGCACCTTACCTAGCTAGGATACCCTCCAACACTCTGCTGACCTCTGGACCTGCTGTAGGGGCAGATCATATTCTAATCTGGTCCTCCCCGTGTGTGTTCCTGCCTCCAGTGTCCACAGCTATCAGAACTAGTGCGTTTTCTTTTGTGGGAGCTCTCAATGACCTTTTACATATTCCATAGACAACAGTTCAGTTCATTTCAGTCGCTCAGTCATGTCTGACTCTTTGCAACCCCATGAATTGCAGCATGCCAGTCCTCCCTGTCCATCACCAGCTCCCAGAGTTCACCCAAACCCATGTCCATTGAGTCAGTGATGCCATCCAACCATCTCATCCTCTGTCGTCCCCTTCTCCTCCTGCCCTCAATCTTTCACAGAATCAGGGTCTTTTCAAATGAGTCAGCTCTTCGCATCATGTGGCCAGAGTATTGGAGTTTCAGCTTCAGCATCATTCCTTCCAATGAACACCAAAGACTGATCTCCTTTAGGATGGACTGGTTGCTTCTCCTTGCAGTCCAAGGGACTCTCAAGAGTCTTCTCCAACACCACAGCTCAAAAGCATCAGTTCTTTTGCACTCAGCTTTCTTTATAGTTCAACTCTCACATCCATACATGACCACTGGAAAAACCATAGCCTTGACTAGATGGACCTCTGTTGGCAAAGTAATGTCTCTGCTTTTTAACATGCTGTCTAGGTTGGTCATAATTTTCCTTCCAAGGAGTAAGCATCTTTTAATTTCATGGCTGCAGTCACCATCTGCAGTGATTTTGGAGCCCAGAAAAATAAAGTCAGCCTCTGTTTCCCCATCTATTTGCCATGAAGTGATGGGACCAGATGCCATGATCTTAGTTTTCTGAATGTTGACTTTTAAGCCAACTTTTTCACTCTCCTCTTTCACTTTCTTCAAGAGGGTCTTTAGTGCTTCTTCACTTTCTGCCATAAGGGTGCTGTCATCTGCATATCTGAGGTTATTGATATTTCTCCTGGCAATCTTGATTCCAGCTTGTGCTTCTTCCAGCCCAGCGTTTCTCATGATGTACTCTGCATAGAAGTTAAATAAGCAGGGTGACAACATACAGACTTGATGTACTCCTTTTCCTATTTGGAACCAGTCTTTTGTTCCATGTCCAGTTCTAACTATTGTTTCCTGACCTGCATACAGGTTTCTCAAGAGGCAGGTCAGGTGGTCTGGTATTCCCATCTTTTTCAAAATTTTCCACAGTTTACTGTGATCCACACAGTCAAAGGCTTTGGCATAGTCAGTAAAGCAGAAATAGATGTTTTTCTGGAACTCTCTTGCTTTTTCAGTGATCCAGAGGATGTTGGCAATTTGACCTCTGGTTCCTCTGCCTTTTCTAAAACCAGCTTGAACATCTGGAAGTTCATGGTTCACGTATTGCTGAAGCCTGGCTTGAAGAATTTTGAGCATTACTTTACTAGTGTGTGAGATGAGTGCAATTGTGTGGTAATTTGAGCATTCTTTGGGATTGCCTTTCTTTGGGATTGAAATGAAAACTGACCTTTTCCAGTCCTGTGGCCACTGCTGAGTTTTCCAAATTTGCTGGCATATTGAGTGCAGCACTTTCACAGCATCATCTTTTAGGATTTGAAATAGCTCAACTGGTATTCCATCACCTCCACTAGCTTTGTTTGTAGTGATGCTTCCTAAGGCCCACCTGACTTCACATTCCAGGATGTCTGGCTCTAGGTGAGTGATCACACCTTCATGATTATCTGGGTTGTGAAGATCTTTTTTGTACTGCTCTGTGTATTCTTGCCACCTCTTCTTAATATCTTCTGCTTCTGTTAGGTCCCTAACATTTCTGTCCTTTATTGTGCCCATCTTTGCATGAAATGTTCCCTTGGTATCTCTAATTTTCTTGAAGAGATCTCTAGTCTTTCCCATTCTCTTGTTTTCCTCTATTTTTTTGCATTGATTGCTGAGGACAGCTTTCTTATCTCTTCTTGCTGTTCTTTGGAACTCTGCATGGAGTCTGCCTAGTTGATCATGCAGATTTAATCTGCAACTTGTACAGCTGGTGGCAAGGTTTAGGGTATTGTTCCTTAGCCACACTGCCCCTGGTTTTCAGTTGTGGTTTTATTTCCACCTCTACATGTGGATTATCCACTGGGTTTGCTCCTGAGGCTGCCCTGGAGGACTTGTGTTTGCCTCTGTGAGGGCCAGGTGTGGAGGTGGTACAGCTGATTGGGTCGCAGCAGTTCTGATAGCACCAGGTACTCAGAGGAGTTGGTGGCTAGGGCAGCAGGAAATATAGTGCTCTAGAAGGGTATAACAACCAGTATTGTCCAATACCCTCTAGTATTCTTGCCTGGTGAACCCCCCTCCCTGACAGAGAAGCCTGGCAGGACACAGTCTACAGGGTTGCAAAGAATCAGACATGACCAAAATGACCCTGCTCGCATAGACGCTAGATTTTTTTTGCCTGTGGCAGCTCTGGCCCAGTGAGAGCTGAGCGTGACAGTAACACAGCTGCCTGGCTTGAGGGGACCCTGGCAGCACCATGTGTGCAGAGACACGGACTGCCTCCAGTGCAGAAGTTATGGCCCTAACCAGACTGTTTTATCGAGCCTCTTGTAGCTGGCGATCAGAAGGACTCTCTAGCCAGTCTTTCTCCAAAGCTCCACCCGTTCAGGCACTTAGAGGGCTCCCTTGCCTGGGGTCCTTCTCTGTTGTTCGGTGCGTCAGGCACATGGAGGGGGATGGGCTCCCCTGGCTGGGGTCCTACTCTGTGGATCAGTACATCAGGCACTTAAAGGGGCACCCTGGGTGGGGTCCTACTCTGTAGATTGGTGTGTCAGTCACTTAAAGGAGTGCCTTGGGTGTGGTCCTACACTGCAGTTCAGTGCGTTAGGCGTTTGATGGGCCAGCCTCTCTTTTGTTAGGCTGCTGATGCTGGTGTATGGAGAGAGAGTGGCTGTGGTGATGGCCCCACCCCCTACCCATGACTCAGCAGTATCACCTTCTTTCCATGTCTGCTTGGCTTTCCTCCACCAGCATACCCCAACACCATCTCCTCCCTCACATCCCCTCAGTCCGTCTCTCTGCAGTAAACAGCAGACCTCGCCCTGGGATTGCTCCACAATCCCTAAACTCCAGCTCCCAGCTGCTGCATCTTCCAGGGACCAGTGTCCCTGTCTGGAGTATGTATGGCTACAGCAAGGACTGTCTGATTCTCATTCCATTTAGGCTGCCACAGATCAGCTGTTTCACTCTCAGACTTAAATGTTTCTCCTTTGACTCAGACAGTTGTCCCAATATGGGGATCCGACTGCTGCTTCAGTTCCCCCACCTGCCAAGGGCAGGTCCAGTCCTACTGACACTCCTGTTTTCCCCCTAGTTCCTTTGTCCTACAGAATTTTGCATGGCTCTATATATTCTTTTCCACTGGTCAGGTACTCCTGTCTACTCTCAGCTGGTGTTCTGCATGCACTTCTGTGTCTGAAGGTTTATTCTTGATGTATCCGTGGAGAGAGATGTGCTCCACATCCACCTACTCCTCTGCCATCTTGTCCCCATGAACCCAGTTTTATCAACATACTGAGTTCACCAACCAACCAACCAACCAAGCAGAAGACAAAAATACTTCTCATTGTGGGGATTTTAACCGTATAAAAATTTATAGAAATGCAAAGTAGCAAGTTTTCTTTCCCAATGTTGAGAAACATGTTTCAAATATAAACTATTATAATGGACATATTTGTTTTAAAATTTACTCTATGAGATACATTTTGGCCTGTAAAAGTTGAACTAGTGTACTGAACTTTGTATTAGGGAAACTGGCTTATCCTCTTCTATACGGTAATATGTTCAGGCATAGGGGAAAGTGCCATAATGCAGTATAGAGGATAACAACATTATAAAACAAAGAAAAATGGCCAAGAGTTGGAACTGACATTAAATACAGTGCAAGGATTTTTGAAGAAGATAAGCAGTACACTATTGTTCTGCTGAATATTTTTCAAGTGCCCATAATAAATATAAATACTCAGGTTTACCATTTAGGCCTTCATTGTTGCCCCTCAAAAGGCAGATATCACAAAGATGGTCACTGAAGCCACCTGAATTTCAGTTACAACAGTTCTAAGATGGAAGAGTGAACAAAGTAATAGAAGTGAGGTTTGCACATAAAATTCCTGAACGTGGAGGACAGTTGATCTGGTGTTAAGCACCAAAATTGTAGAAATATCAGCAGACTTGGCTTATTTTTTTTTACCTTTGTTCTTGTTGTTGCTTAGTAGCTAAGTCGTGTCTCAGTCTTTAGCTATATCTCCTGATGGGACATGGACACGAAGGGAAGTACAAAGTAACATCTATGATGTATTCTCACCAAAAAGTCAAATCTGAGTCTGTTGAATCTCATCAGTTTACAGTAAATAACTGTGGCTAGAAGAACAGGTAAAGAAACACAAGAGGGATGCAACCAGCCAAACCCAGGGTTTCTGAAATTTTAGGACACAAGGACCTCATTTCTTCAACAAATAAAAAGCAAGGAAAAGCAAGAGGAGAGAGACTGATAATAGACTTAAGAGACTAACAAGCATGACAGAGAGAGGCAGGGTGCAGGCATTGGTTGAATCCTGACTTGAACAAGCTGAGAATTTAAAGACATTTATGGAATAATCTGGGAAATTTAAACACTGACTGGATATTAGATAATACTAGGAATTATTGACAGTTCATAAAGTCTGTTGTTTTAAGAAATGGATGTATGTATGCAAGGGCTGTGAGTAAAAGGGTGTCTAGGATTTCCTTTAAAATGGCTGAATGGGGGTGGGGTAGTAACAGAGCTCGAACAGGATATATGTGAAACAGAATGAGGTGTAACTTAATGGATGAAGCTGGGTGGTGTATAGGTGGAGATCATTAGTGTTCTTTCTACCTTTATGCACATTTGACAGCTTGCTTTCAAAACGCACGGCCAATTTCCTTCTTCCATATTCTCAAAACCTCAGAAAACCTCTCAGTGCTTCTTGGCTCTTTTCAGCCATGTGGTGTATGTGAATGGGGAATGTGTGGGCTTTGTACTCAGATAGACATAGACTCAACACTAGGTGATGTGGAACACACGACTCAACTTTGCCTGTCCTCAGTGTCCCATTCTGTAAAATGAGATAACCCCCATTGACCTTGCAGAATTGGTGTAAAGATCAGATATACAAACCGCTTGTTCATGACAGTCATTATTATCCTTTGTTTGGCTCCCAACCTAGTGTCTGGATCATGGTATGTGCTGAATAAATCTTCGTTTAGGGGTTAAATGAGTTTATTATGAATGAACTGTTAGCATATTTTAAATTGACTTCACCGTTAGTACCTTTAGTTTTGTCTGCTATGGATTATGGCCAAACTTCTCAGTCTAGATGAAATTCAAGAATATCTATCAGTTTATGAATCCAGCACCTTCTCTTACTACTCTCCAAAGAGAATCTTCAAGCCTGTTCCCCCTCTTACTGTCTAAAATCATCCTCATCCTCACTTCCCTGTTTGCCTACCTTCCCAAAGGCCCTTATAACCTGTTGATCCCCATACAGAACAGAGAGTGGAGAAGAAAGTTGTCATAAATAGTGCCCAGTCGAAAGTGAAATAAAAGTTGCTCAATCATGTCCGACTCATCACTACCCCATGGATTGTAGCCCCCCGGGCTTCTCTGTCCATGGAATTCTCCAGGTAAGAATACCAGAGTGTATTGCCGTTCCCTTCTCCAAGGGATCTTCCTGACCCAGGGATTGAACCTGGGTCTCCTGCATTGCAGGCAGATTCTTTACATCTGAGCTACCAAAGAACCCAGTCAAAAAGAGGGTAGGAAAGAGGAGGGAAGAACAGGGAACAGAAGAGAGACCATTAGAAAACAAATACATCCCTTCCTCAAGGACTGGCTGATACGCTTCTTCCTTCACCCGAGATTCCCTTAGGGAGAAATGGAAGAACACCAAATGATGATCTGTCTCCAGTCATGATTTTCCATTCTCCAACTGTTTATACTGAGAATATGCTTTCTTGAAATGTTTATTTTTCACGGTTAATTCAGTCTGTGCAAATATAGAAGCTTTGTTTTGTACCACACATGCTCATTAGATCACTGGCCTCTCAAGCATGCAAATAGAAAAAAAATACACAAGGATGGTGTTCATGAATTTGTAACAATGCTCTATTTTGATGGTATAGTTTTTAAGATTCAAATGGCTGTCTGGGGCCTCTGGAAGGACAACAAGGTGAGCATAGAAGGGCATTGGTGTGGAGGAACAAAGACTCCAAGTGAAAGGATCGGGGCTGAGGAGTGGGTGTGTGTCAGGTAAGGACAAGGAAGGAGTCTTGGGGATTCAGTGGGAAAGAGGATGAAGAGCTTGGATGGGGTCATCTCACTATGAAAGTGCTTGTGGACCTGGGTTTATGGGGGGAGGGTGGAGTGGGGGAGTGGGGAGGGCTTTCTTTTCTTCCTCCCTTTATTGCTTGGGGTCAGTTTTTCAGTCACTGTGGTTTCTGGGTCACCATGGCCATAGTCTCCTAGTGGCCTATCTCAGGCTCATGGCCTCCTTCACTTAAACTCTCCCTGGAGCAATGAACACCCACACCTTTAGGCATTGATTGGTCATCAAGGCACCCTTCCAGCCAATGGTAGCCCTGCGTAGGTGCTTAAATGTCACCAAGTGTTAGTTGCTCAGTTGTGTCCGACTCTTTGCGACCCCATGGACTCTAGTCTACCAGGCTTCTCTGTCCATGGGATTTTCCAGGCAAGAATACTGGAGTGGGTAGCCATTCCCTTCTCCAAGGGATCTTCTCAACCCAGGAATCGAACCCTCATTTCCTACATTACAGCAAGATTCTTTACTGTCTGAGTCACCAGAGAAGCCCATACATCACCAAGCAATATTATTTACAGTCTGAGGTGGGGGGCAGTGCTGGGTTTGCCACAATGCTGTGGTTCCAGAACACTGACATTTTGTTAGCACCTCTAAGGGGTACACCAAGCTTTGAGGCTTACTAGTACATTCATTGGGAAACAAGTGAGTATATAACTGCCCAGAGGTCATCTCAGCCTTGGTTAATGAGGTCAGAAGTCCTTGTGCCAGGCAGCACCAGGATGGCTGTGTTCCATCCCCAGAGTGCAAAGCACCTGAGTGTTGGTACATCTCACAGCCATGGCTTCTGGCCTGGGGTGACAGCCTGCAGGCTGCTTGTGTTGCAGAGGCAGAGAAAACCCCTTCACACTGATAGGGGTGGATATAAGATTTGGGCAGTGACCTTGAAAGCCCTTCCAGGAAAAGGGGAGGCTCAGGACAGTTACAGTCCTGGGTCAGTGAACTTGGCAGATCATCAAGGGCATGGTGAGAGGCTCTGAGTGAGCATGGAACTGAGGCGTGATGCCTCAGTGTGCCTGAGGCACCGAGAGCCCTCCATGACCTGCAAGAATCTGAGGGTGGACATGGAATTGGTGAGGTGTGGAAGGTCATGAAGAGTTGCAGGGAGGGGCTTAACTCCAGGTCAGACTGGGTCCCACTCTACTAGACCCATGCTCCCAAAGTGGGGCAGAGGGGCAGGGGAGTGGGATGTAGATTGAAGGCAGGCAAGGGTTCGACTGGCAGGAGGTGTTTGACTGGATTGCACAGAATCTCAGGTCAACCTTGGGGCCCCAGATAGTAACTTCCTATTTGGAGCACATGGGCCCTGGCTTCCCCAAGGATGGGATGTGATGAACTGGCCTCGAAGGTTCCAGTCTGTGTCATATTCGAACATGGATATGGAGACCTGAAATGCTGTCCATGCCTTCTCCATGCACCTTTGCCAACCAAATATTAGGGACAGAGCCTAATGTTCAGTCATCTGACTTGAGACCAGAGGAGAGGAGGTCTCCTTAATCCACTAGGTTAAGGTGGGTGGCAGGTTGGGCTTTCCCATCAGGTACACACACCCCTGATGGAGAACCAGCTTAGGGCAGACTTAGAGCTGCCTTAGCAAAGGTTTAGGTTGGAAAGGCTGAGTATACCCAATCAGCTAAAAATCCAGTTCTACACACCAAATGTTTAAGTCAAAAAGAAGAAATGTCTAAGGATGGGACAGGGGTTGGCACTAATTACAATAGCCAGGATGTGGAAGCAATGTAAATATCCATCAACAGATAAATGGATAAAGAAGATGTACACACACACACACACACACACACACACACACACACACACACACACACACACGAATACTACTCACCCATGAAAAATAATGAAGCAATACCATTTGCAGAAACATGGTTGGACCTAGGGATTATCATACTAAGTGGAGTATGTCAGAAATGGGAAGCCAAATATTCTATCACTTATATGTGGAATCTAAAAAGATGATACAAATGAAATTATTTGCAAAGTAGAAACAGACTCAAAGAATAAACTTTTTGTTACCAAAGGGGAAAAGCAGGGGAAAGGATAAATTAGGGATTTGGGATTAAGAGATACACACTACTATGTATAAAATAGTAGTACTGTCATGCTGGAGAAGACTCTTGAGAGTCCCTTGGACAGGAAGGAGACCAAGTCAGTCAATTCTAAAGAAATCAGCCCTGAATATCCATTGGGAGGACTGATGCTAAAGCTGAAGCTGTAATATTTTGGTCACCTGATGTGAAGAGCCAACTTACTGGAAAAGACACTGATGCTAGAAAAGACTGAAGACAGAAGAAGAGGGTGCTAGAGGATGAGATGTTTGGGTGTCATCACCAACTCAATGGATATGAGTTTGAACAAACTCTGGGAGAGAGTGAAAGACAGGGAAGCCTGGTGTGCTGCAGTCCATAGGGTCGCAAAGTCAGACACGACTGAGTGAAAGAACAAATATGCATAAAATACATAAATAAGGTCCTACTGTATAGAACATGGAACTATACTCAATATCTGTGATAACCTATAATGGAAAAGAATTTGGAAGTGGTATATATATAGTGAATCACCTTGCTGTACACCAGAAACAGATACAACATTTTGTTAATCAACTATGTGAAAGTGAGTGAAAGTCATTCAGTCATGTCTGACTCTTTGCGATCCCTTGAACTATAACAGTATACAGTTCATGGAATTCTCCAGGCCAGGATACTGGATTGGGTAGCCTTTCCTTCTCCAGAGGGTCTTCCTGACCCACGAATCGAACTGGGGTCTCCTGCATTGCAGGTGAATTCTTTACCAACTGAGCTATGAGGGAAACTCTAACTATACTTCAATTAAGAAGAAAAGAAAAAAAAAAGTACAGTTGGAAGAGTGGGCCAGCAGATTGCACAACAAGCAAGCAGTACAATACTGTCAAACCCTAGTGTCATTTCAGACATAAAGTTGTCCCCTTTCCTAAAGCTTCCTCCAATTGTCATTTGGGAACACTAGTTGGGCAATATAACAGGCCAAGACCATGCTCCCCATATCATCTTATCTTCACTGCCTGCACTATTCCTTCAAAGGCAGTAAGTAGGGGTCCCACACTGGTAAACTCCTCATGGCAGTAGAAGCTGTCACAGCTCAGGCCATTGAGGAGTTGGTCTGGGCAAACTTACACCATGTCTTCCTTCTCTGCACAATGCATTAGCAGCAGTCACTTTGCTCATCCTGGGGGACACTGGGTGCCACAGAGGGCAAATCAACCTTCTGCTGGGGGCCAGGAGAATCTGGGCCCAACACCCTCACCTCTGTGTGTGTTCAGTCGCTAAGTCATGTCCGACTGTTTGTGACCCTTTGGACTGCAGCATGCCAGGCTTCCCTGTCCTTCACCATCTGCCAGAGTTAGCTCAAATTCACGTTCGTTGAGTTGGTGATGCTATCTAACCATCTCATCCTTTATCTGGGCAATAACTCTCAGAACATAAAGACCTAATGTCATCTCATCTAATGGAGTCAGGAACAAGAATTGGAAACCTCCACAGAATCCAGGAGAAGTTAGCCTGTAGAAGATGGTGCCCATGTCTAGTTCAGCAAGGACAGGCACCAGATGCCAGAATTGCTCATCCTGGAAAGAGCCATGCTGGTCATCACCTGACTCACCTGTGTGCCCCTCTTGTCTACTTGCTGCCTGACCCTGTGTATGGGAGGCACACAAAGTTTTGTCCAGTCACAGGCTAACCAAATAACTGAATTGATGAATTCTTCTTGGGGAGAGAAACAATGGCTTGCCTTTAAAACTGCAAGTGAGGGCATCAATCAACTGTACGCAGGACACAGGCCAGATGTCTTAGAGTCACCTCTGAGTTGCACCCAGTCTAGTATCCCAGCCCCTTTCCCATGACCTTGCTCCAGCTATACACCTGGGCTCAGTTCCCTCCATAGGTCTGACCCTTCTGGGGGCCCTTCCCCCATACCCCAGCCAAGGAGACTCTCTTCACTATAAGACCCAATCCAGATGACCCTCTCATCTAAAAAGCACTCCATGGTCCCTTGATGTGAGTTAGTGGTTGGTTACCCACTCTTCATGCTCCCCAACTTCTGCCTCATTTCAGACTTTGCGCTTTACAAGTCTGTCTGGAAGATGCGCTCCAGCCTCTCCACCCACCATCCCTGAGTGATGCAGGGGTGAATGGACACCTGACGGCCTGCATGGTGGAGGAGCCTCTTGCATAACAGGTGTCCCTGGACTTGAATGCACTTTGCCTTGTAAGGTCTGGCACTCAGACCTGCCCTCTCTTATCAGGCTGTGCTTTCACCGGGGCTAGAAGATGGCCAGGTGGCCAGCACACTGGAAGCAGTTATCTTCCCCAACCCAGCAATTACCTGATTCAAAAGACACCAAGAGCCCCTCCCACCAGGCTGCATGCAGGCCAGAGCATGGTGCCACCCAGGCAAAGGCACTTGGCATCCTCTGCCACACAGCCACAACTCGGGCACCAATTCCTGGTGTCAGTTCTCCCACTTGGTCAATAGCAATCACGACGCCTCAGGCACTATGAGGGCCTGACCACTGGGGTCCACTGTGGACATCTCCAATGCCTGTCTGTGCTCTGCACCTTCCAACAGGCCGGCAGTAACTGTCAGGCCAACATCGCAGGTGAAGGGATGCCCTGCCCACCTCTGCCTGCTTCCTGCCCCCTTGATGGGGAGTCCCCAGCCAGCCTCCAGCACCAACTCCCCCCTCCCCCCAACCCACGAGAACAACCTCACAAAGGACCCATCCCAAGAAGTCTGGCCCTGGAGTGGTCCGAGGAGAGGTGGCGAGATGGGGCTTTGGAACAAGGTTGACATCCCCTGCCCCACTGGTTATGAGGACCCATCCTGTGCACTCAGCCCTGGGCTCAAGATCACAGCCCAGCTGCTAGAACTTCTGCTGGGCTGGCATGGGGAGAGGAATTTCCTGGCAGTTGAGAAGATCCAGGCGTGTGGAACATGAGAGGAATAGATGGGAGTGACTTCTTTGCTTTGCTCTGCAGGGGGATGGCCAGCTTAGGGTTTAGAACAGTGAGAACCAAGAAGGGGGGCAGGGTCTCCCTGGTAGCTGACAAAGCTTCAGGCAGTGGACAAACATTGGCTCAGGATTTGACAGGAGTGGCTGAACCTTAAAAGACACTGAATGTTCCACCACAGCAGGCCTGACCCGCTGGCATTGAAGGTCCTCTTGGGAAACCCTGCATCCCTAACACAAGTGCCAGGGAGACCAACAGGCAAGCCCCTGAAGACCGGGACATCCCAGACATCTGTGAATTTCTGAGCCTGTGGCAGCAGCCCTCCCATCCCATCCCATAAAGTGCTGGTGTCCTCTCCACCCCCAAGGGAGCAAACGGGACCAGAGTCCTCCCTCACAGGTGCCCTCTGTCCCAGGATGCAGGGGAGCTAGCTGCCCTGATCTGAGGCAGGACCCCCAGCACTACCAGCAGGAGAACCAAGCTACCATGGGAAGAGTTGGTCACCTAATGTCCGGTTGCCAAGCAGAGCAAAGTCACCACACAACACAAGCCAGACTTGCCAGGCCTGGTGATGGAGGAGATGGACGACACCCCCTCCCCGTCCCTGCTGCCCAGGAACTGCAGCAGAGGTTGTGGGTTGCACTGAGCAGCCAGGAGCCAGGGACCATACCAGGGTTTCTGCCACCCAGGAGTCTGGACTCACAGAGCAGGGCAGGTGGTCAGTAAAATGCGCTTCCCAGAGGCTTGATAGGTGGGCAAATGACCAAGGTACTGTCCAAAACGACACTGAGGCCAAGAGCAGCCACCACAGTAAACAGGTCAAGATCCCTTGCTCAGGTTTGGCCTCTAAGCCAGTTCTCAGGTCTGAAACTGAGGAACAGGGATGGGGCAGGTCCGTGGGAGAAGGACTCTGATGCTCCACAGCAAAAAGACACATGAACGTCCCCAGCCCCTTCCAACATGACCTCGGGCTCTGTGTCAGTGACCACACGCAGGGCAATGGGACCATCAGAGGGTTTGAGGTTGCCAGAGAGGGTCAGCTTGACACCGACGTGAGAGATCTGGTTAACTTTGACTCTGTGGCTGCTTCGGGAGGACCCCCCGGGCTGGGGTTTCTGAGCACAGGGCTTCACAGGGCAATGGACACAGGGTCAGTCCTGAGGATTTGTCAGTTGGTCTTGAGCTGGGAGAGCCTGGATTGCAGGATCCCCCAGAGCCAGGTGCAAGGCTTAATGAGATGTCTGTCGAGGAGTCCTTCAGAACCTGATGTGAGGAAAAGATGGTAAGGCTGAATGGAAACCCTGCGTGAACTCCAGTGAGTAAAAGAGAAACACACAGAAAAAGAGGGGGATACTCGCCCCACTCACGAACTGGAGAACCTTCCCACCTCTGGTGGTGCCTCATGGGTGGCCTCTGCTCCTGAAACACACAGAAAAAGAGTGGGGTACTTGCCCCACTCACGAACTGGAGAACCTTCCCACCTCTGGTGGTGCCTCATGGGCGGCCTCTGCTCCTGACTCCTCACACCTTCTCTGTGCTTGGCCAAGTCACCATGGTGGGCACGCAAGTACAGGGTAGCCGGACGGGGCTCCTGCCCAGCGCATGAGAGTCCACTCACTGAAGTCCTCTCACCATGAGTATGGGATGGCAATGCACACTCCGGGCCGCCCTCCCTGCCCTTGTTCTTGCAAACTAAACAGCTGGATCTGTTCTGTGGGCTGCAGCCTGGTGTCCAGAAGCCCCCTCAAGAGGCGCTGGGCCTGGCACCTGGGTAGTGGCCAACCTGCCCAGATGAAAGACTGTGAAGAACATGTAGACCCCATAGCTTGGGAATGATGGACACATGCAACCGGCATCTCCCGAGCCCGGGTCAGATGTGATATAAAGGCCTATGATATGAATGTAAGTGGGCAGCGCCAGAGGCTCACAGAAGCTCCCAAGGTCCCCCTGGGTGGTACCCATCCCCTGGGCAGGCAGCATTTGAGTACTGGCAGCAGAGTGGCCACCCGTGTCCACAGGTCCCATGTGTGTCATGTCCTCCCAAAGAACTGTAGTGGAACTGAGATGAAATCAGAAACGTGTCTGGTTCTTAGGCTGGCCCCTGCATCTACACTATATGGAGAGGGGTGCAGCAAAGAGGAGCTGCCCTTGGGACAGATGGGAAGGCTGGCCAACCTTCTGGACCTACATGTCTGCCCCTGGGCTTGTCCAGCGTGTGGGAGTCCAAGGCCCAGAACTAAAGCTAGCCAGGGTCTGAGGGACTGACACGGATGTGAAGGAGCCCTCTCTCATGGGCAGAGTGCTGGACGCCAGGGCAGTGTCTCCTTGGGGGCTGTTCACCACACGTGCCAAGCCTGGGGATGGATGGCAGCCCCCAGATGGAGGGCCTGAGGGACATGCACTGACCTGTGGGGCACTTACGGCTCCGAGAGACCAGGCAAATACTGAGTCCATCACTAGCTTGCAAACAGAAGAGAACGAATCTGAAACACAAACAACAAGGGCAGGATGAGCACCCAGACTCCAAAAGAGGTACCCACAGCTCAGCACAAAAAGGACACACAGCTCAGTGGAGAGATGGGCAACAGACATTTCAGACAGGAAACCACATTGGCCAAGGAGGACACGAGGGAACCCGAGAATCTGAGTTGAGCCCATTCCAGGACAGTGTTGCCTGCAAATACACAGAAGGAGCAAAGTGGAACCCTCACCAAACCTCAAAGACCCAGGTGGGATGGCAGCACTCCCTGTGGCTCAGTCTGCACATCTGGGCATGTGAGGAGAGCTGGGGTCAGCAGCAGGGAAAGGATGGGTACAGAGAAATGCCATGGAGCAGGTCCTCACAGCTGCCCCCTTCAGCAGCCACATGTCATAGGTCTCCAGTTTACTGGGCAAGGTCTTGTTCGAAACCAGGATTCGGGAGGAACATCAGCAGCACATCCACCATT
The DNA here is from genome assembly GCF_019320065.1 of Cervus canadensis. Lineage (NCBI taxonomy): Eukaryota > Metazoa > Chordata > Mammalia > Artiodactyla > Cervidae > Cervus > Cervus canadensis. Next base: position 143,515,518 of record NC_057419.1, on the reverse strand, counting down.
CACAGGACCCTACCTCATGATCTGAAACCAATACCAGGAGGTTCTGGTATTGTTTCTGGGGTGTCTGGAGGCAGCTGGTAACCACTCTTGGGGTGAGGAGTGGGGCGCCAGCATGAGGGAGTTGGGCATGGTGATGGCTCAGGTCCTTGCAGTGCTGATGCCTCAAATCCAGGAGGCAGCCTCTGCCCCTCAACTCACGGCCGAAAGGCTTCTGCAAGGAAAGAGCAGGCTGCACACTGAAAGAGAAGGCATTGCTCTGATTCAGCATTCCCACAGCAGCAGCTGTGTGGGTACCCAGCTAACGTGAACCAGTGAGACACTGACCTTGCCTTCCTGGGACTAGGTGACCCTTGGGCGTCCAGAATCGTGCATAGCAGCCACAGCCTGGGAGGAAGAGGGGGGCAAAGGCAGCAGCAGGAAGACGCAGGGTGCCCCAGAACTCCCAGATGAAAGCACCTGACACTCTGGAAGATGGAGAAAGGGATGTTACAGTCGTGCCTGGCAGGAGGACAATAGGTTGTTAGGACAAGAGGAGCCAGCGGTCCAGGGGTGAGAACTGCACGAGCTGAAGTGTGGGGTCCTGGATGTGCTCTACACAGAGCGCAGGGCCAGCACAGCCATCTTTAGTGCTGGGTGATGAGGAAGGAGACCTGGGACCACTGAAAGCCACCCCAGGGCAACACGGACAGTTTGGGGCTTAAACAGGAGAGGGCTCGTCTGCACTTTCTATCCGGAGTTGACGAGGACGATGTGCATGTGGTGTGACACAGAACCGATGGTGTGCAATACCAGTTGGAGGAGGAGACACAAAGGGGTTCCAGTCCAGTGGGGAGCCTAGGCTGACAGCACCTGACCCAGGCCATGAAGTCTGAGCTCAGCTAGTAGCAGTGGGGACAGGAAGAGGAGCATTTACTCTGATCAGGCATTTGAGAGGCAGGGACACAGCAGGGAGGGTGGTGGTCAGGAGCAGAGTCAGGTGGCTGCCCTGGGTGGGATGAGCCCCCAGACAAGAGGAAGAGGACAGGAAACAGTTTTGAAGGCAAAGCTGGCTTTCTCTGTGACATCTCAAGTACCAGGGGCAGCATGAAACACAGTGAGGATTTTCCTTCTCATCTGCAAAAGCAAAAAAAAAAAAGACTGTTGCTCAGCACTGGGCTAGCAGCCTCAGGGTGGCTACACGAGGAGCCAACCTGGGCTTTCAGCCCAGAGATGTGGAACTGGGCCCAAAGGCCCTGCCTCTCCTCGCTTCCCTGGCCCCTGGGGTCCATTCTGAAGCTAGGGTGCATTTGCTGAGGACATCTGACTCTCACCAATTCTCACGGACTGGTCGCCTATTGCAAGGATTCAAAAGAGACCAGTCAAGCCTCTGCCATGGAGTTGCACAGGCCCAGCCTCCGTGGGTTCCCTGGGCCCACAGCTCCATCCCTGTCAGCTCCGCCCCACTCCTGAGGTGGCCCGGCCCACCCCGCCTCACCCCGCCCCGCCCCACCCCAGCCCCGCCCCCTTCTCCAGAAGCTCTTCCTCACCCAGGTCTTTCCCAGGTTTCAGCCCCTTACACCTCACCCTGCTCCTCCCACCTATGCACAACTCTTCCACCCGGCTGCTCAATTCCCGGTTCTCCTCCAGGTCCTGCTCCAGGCCACCGGTCTCGAGGCCCCTCCCGGGTTGGCCTTCCAGACACCTCCATTCGTGGCGGCTCCCATTTCGTTTCCTAGCAGACAGGGCTGGCACATGCGTGTTTACGTAAATGCGTGCCTGTGTAACTGTGTGCATACGTGGGTACCGGAAGCCATACACACCGGAAATGAGGGGCTTCAGGGTTTGTGGGTGTGGTGCGGCTAAAGTCAGCCGCCTAAACCTGTCAGTGGTCTCGGGCCCGGTGGCAGACCAATGTCCTGCCTGGTGGCCGTATCCCAGCCATCCCAAAGCGCTGGCAACTTGCTCTGTTTGCAGGAAGGCAGGACCTGCTTCCTCCGTGAACAGTACCACCGGGTGGGGTTTCAAGGCTCTGCGACCAGGAGCACCTGCCAGGCGGCCAAGCCACACTTTCTGGTTCCCTCCATGGCTACAGCCCCTGCCCGCCATCCTTCCATGTGTGCATCCCAGCGATGCCCTGGGATACATGCGAAGACACCCACAGACCTGCCATCCAGCTTCCTGCTCCATCCCCAGACTGTGACCTCACAGGAGCCCCACCTGACCCCATGAGCCACCCAGGCATGGGCCTGACCCTGAAGGGCTCAGCTGCTTGTCCACAGTTCCCCTCCTTGTGGGGCCCAACCACGAGTCCATGGAGGATGGCCGACTGACTGTGGCGGCCCTGATCCTTCCAGAGTGGTAGTATGAGGGGAGGAGTCATCTTTTCTTGTTCCTTGCAGGGTCTCCTGGGCTGTAGATCACCATTACTCCTGGGGGATGGGTTTCTTTGCAGTGGGCCGAGGCATTGTGGGGTCCCTGTGGGAAGAGTCTGTCCCATCTCTCCGCCCTCACTTCCAGGGCATTGCTGGCCATGGTGGGTGTGTCTGGACTTGGAGAGCTCTGCCTTCCTCTTCACCCCAGTTCTCTTGTGTGCCTATCTGTTTCTAACTGTGTCCTTTGTATGGGGACAGCTGTCCTGTTAGAGTAAGGTCCATCCTAATGAGCTCACTTGACCTCCATCAGCTCTGTGAAGACCTTTCCTTTGTCTGTAAAGTCACACCAAGGTACCTGGGATTGGGACTCCAGCACCTGACTCTGAGGGGACATGATGGGACTCCTCACACCCTACAAAGGCTCTGAGGTAGGAACACACTGGAGTGTTCTAAGGATGGAAGGACGGCCTTTATAGCTACTGGGGGTGAATCCAGAGGTGAGGAGAGCAGGCCACCAGGGTAGGAGCCAGATCACATGGGGCCTTGTGAGCCTGTGAGAATTGTGACCCTTCTGTGGTCGGGGAAGGAAAGGCCCAGGAGGCTCTAGGCTGGGTTCCTCTGGGCTTTGTCCCTGTCCTCACAGCCTTGTGGAAATGGAGGCTCCCTGCTAGGTGCTGAGACCCTGCTGAGGTTCAGGCCCATGGCTGTGCTTCTCTGCCTCCCCACCATACAATAAGCAGAGATCCCACTCCAGATACAAGGATAAAGGTGAGTATGGATTGCTTGTTGTCAGGTCCCCAGCAGTCATGGGCTATCTCTCTATCCCTGGATGCCTCCTCAGCCATCAAAAGAGGTGACAGTAATCTAGTGGGTTATTTGAGGTTTGAATTCTGTGATCCTTCCCGTCCCAGGCCCTGGCAAGGACACGGAGCATGCCCATTCCAGTAGATCTTGCTCTCCATTCTTTCTCTAGGCTCTGGGCAGGGGCCGGGGCATCTGCTGACAGTGGAGGAAGTGGTGCAGGAAGGGCTGGGAGGAAGGTGGCTCCCAAAGGCATGGGGAAGACACATGGCAGGGCCATCTGTGGTCCAGGGTGGCCCCAGGGCCGAGGGCAGATTGGTTAGCATGGATCTGTGCTCAGCAGCCCTAGGCTGAGATGGGGGATCTGCAGAGCATGGGTAGGGATGGGGCCGGGGAGCTGAGGGGTGGGGTTTGGGGCCCAGGGTGGGAGAATCCAAGCCCAGGACTGTGCCTGTCTGTGCTAGGAGAAGAGCAAAGCCCGGCCACTGGGCTTTGAAGCCTGGGGACCCACCCTCCCTCCTCAGTGCTCCCACAGTTTTGAGTCCCTCTGTCTTGGATCTCACCTCATGCCTCTCTCCTGCTGTTTAGGCCTCCTTCCAGAACTCCCCACAGACTGCATGTGATGGACAGGTCCTCTGGATCACCACCCCCCTGTCACTAGACCACGTGGAGACAGATAGAAGAAGCCAGCCCTCTGTGACCCTCCCCTCTGTGTCAGCAGGCTTGGAGGATGCTTGGACACGTGGAGCTGATGTCCAGCCCAGGGCCGTGAGCTTGGAGGCTGCTGTGTCAGGCTCCTGACATTTGTGGCTCTGTGTTTCCACAGCCACATGAGGCCCTGAGAAATGAAGTTCAGCTGTCTGTCCTTCTGACAGCCTTATGTGGGTTTCATCTTAAACAGTGTCAAGACCCTGTAGACACAATGGCCCCCTGTGCTATGCGGACCCAGCACTGTACCCTGGCCGTCCACATCGAGCACTGGGACTGGGAGGATGTGGCCTGGAGGGAGCTGCTGGAGCAGAGCCTGGGGATGAGCCCCACCCATATCCAGGCCTTGATGCTGGACAGGGACAAGTTCAGCCACGAAGTGATTGCTGGCAAGTGACGCCCTGGCAAGTGACGCCTGATGCTGCCCGCATGGCCCCCAGAGCTGCCCTGGATCTCAGCCGGGGATGTGCTCATTTGTTTTCTGTTGAATCAGTTGGTGAGGGGCGGGGTGATGCTGAGGTTTCCTCAGAGGGGCAATGAGGGTCTCTGGGCTGGAAAATGGCAGTCCGAGGTCCCTGACCACCACTGTGGGCCTCAGTCCCTGTTTGTGCTCTAAGAGGCAGAGGTGTGTCCAGGTCTGTATGTGGTACTTGTCTCTGTGTGTGTGTCCCCACATGTATGTGTGTCTGGCAGTGATCATGAGAGGCAGCACAACACCCAGCCTGGGTTCCCCACCCCCACTGCCTGCAACAAGGCCTGAGCAAGTCTCCTGACTCCCCAGGGGTGAGGCCCCACAGCAACACCTGTATCCTGGTAATTCGCTTGGGGACCTGATGTCTGCAGCCTCCCTGCTGGGTCCCTCTGCTCTATCCATGCAACCCATAGTGGTCAGACTGAGAGGTGCCCTTGTCCTGGTGGGTTCATGGAGTACCAGGCCTCTCCCTTTCATTTCACTCCCTCCCTCACTTGGCCTCACCCCGAATTCCCTTTGCTGAGGTGAGCCTGTCTGAAAGGCTCAGCCAGAGGATCAAGTTCACCACAGTTCCCCTCTGAGATATGGTCTTAGTCTCTAGTAGGCCTGACTGTGAATCACCTTGTTCTCCTTCTGTGTCCTGTCTTGCACACAGGTCTCGTGGACATTGGGGTCACTTTGCTGTGCTCAGAAAACCTAGGTCCCAAAGAGGTGTGGAAGTGGGAGCATCAAGCCCTGCTGCCCGACCTGTGAAGGAAGTACCTGGCCATGCTCGGCAACCCCCACTGTCTGCTGCAGCCTGTCCCAGAAGGGCTGGGAAGGGCATCTTCCAGGTGGACATCCCCGAGCACCTGATCCCCTTTGGGCAGGAGGCCTGTCCAGACTGGGCTCTCAAGTGGAAGGTGACCGAGAGACCAGCTCATGGTGACACCATCCAGTTGCCATCCAGCCCTGGATGTGCCCATCTGGTTTGGTCTGAATCAGCCCCACCCTGGGGTGCACTGCCCACTTGGTGCGGGGCTCGGGGCCAGGACTCCCCTCATGTGGTGCTGCTCTGGACTCAGCGAGAGTCTGCAGGAATTTGACCTTTACAATAACATGGCCTCGACACTCATTTTGGCCCTGCTGTGTCTGGGTGGTTGAGAGAAATGTGTTGTTAGGAAACCGCTTAGTGGTTTTCCCTCTGTGTTCTGGTCCAAACTCCCCTATGTTAGAACGGTATCTAGGGGGTGATGGAGAAGGCTGGGGGCGGGGCTGAACCTGAGCAGCCAGCGAGGCCTCTGGCAGGCAGAGAGGCCCACAGGCCCTGAAACAGGCCGCGGTGTGTCCTTGCAGGTGACCCTTGCCCTGCTCTAAAGTGTCCCTTGGCTCACAAAGTGTGTGTGTTGGTCACGGTGTCTGGCCACTCCCGGTCCAAACACAGGCTCCTAAACACAGCTGTGAGGGCAGAACGACAAGGGCTAGTGTTCACCTGGTAAAACCTTGTACTTGTTTTTGGGTTTGGGATCATGTGTTTGCAAGGCCCTTGGTGGGTGGGGTGACCCTGCTTTCTGGTGGGCCTCTTGGGGAGGCCCCTGGATCGGGAGCTGGAGACGCTCAGCTGCTAATCAGAAACTTGTGTCATCATCGGGGGGACCCAGCAGGAGCCCCTTCTGCTTCAGGGTGCATGACTCATGGAAGGTGACACCCCCAATAGTCAGGAGCCAGACTGGGTCTTCTGCTGTGTGGCGAGCAAGGACCAGGGACCAGCCCATCCTGGGCTGGCCTCAGCACTTGGCTTGGGAGCCACACTCTTGGCTGAGGGTTTGAAATGCTGCTGCTTCAGATGAAAAGGGACCATGGACCTGGACTGAGGCCTGCCTTGGGCATGGGATTCCAGCCTCATCTGGATCACCCAGCGCCATGTGTGAATAGCATGGACAGATAGAACAGAGACTCGCAGTTCTCATTCAATTCTTTATTTACTCCTGTGGAGTTTTGTTGTACTTTATTAGAGCCAGAGAGTGCTTTTGAGTGTTCCTGCAGTCTTGGCAGCTCAGGGATTGGGGTTGTTCTTGAACTGCTCACAGAGGGTACATTTGTAGTCTGAGGACTCCTCCTGCTCCTCTGCCTCAGGGGCCTCATTTTGGGCCACAACAGAAATGGCCGCCATCATGATGCAAAAATTGGTGTGGTACATAGTCATCACTTAACCATAACCTGGGTACTCTGAGGGGCTCTGGGGCAGTTCCCCTGTGCTGTCCCTTTCAGCAGTAGCGGGGGTAGAGATGTGGCCTTGCTGGATATGCCCTCACCACTGGGGCTGCCCTGTTCGCTGGGGAGATGGTTTGCCCCAGCCCACATGGCTACACTGCCCATAAACATAAGAACACAGAACAGAAATGAGCACTGGCCAGGGATTCCATGAGCAGTTGGTGTTCTCTTCTGGGCCTTCTTATCAGCATCTTTGTGGACTTGTGATGGAATCGAGGAGAGTGTCTGGTCGCCACTGCATGCTTCTTTCTCTTTGGGTTCATTGTTGCACCGATGATGGGCCGAGCAATTTTTCTGGGGTCACCTTTTCTCTGGATGTTCTGCAGGAGTAGAGGCTTGTCTCTCTGAAAGTTGGAGTTGTGATAGATCTGAAAGGAAATTAATCACTTCAGCCATCTTTGGGGAGAATAGTTGTTCCTCGCTGCCCTCCTCACTACCACCGTCCAGACCTTGCCTAACTATGAAGACAAGGTCTCTTCACTCCTGGCAGGTTATGAGGCCCTAACAAGTGTGCTCCCTAGAACTCCCCTGGGGCCAGCCTCGCCTTGAGGTGTTACTGGCACTCCCTGACATCAAGTGGCCTCTCAGGGTCTGGAGTCACCCCTGTGGATCCTGTCTAAGGGGGTTCGTGGAACACAATAGGCCCTGCTTTCTCCTCTTTCCTTTACCGGTCTCTCACAAGAAAAAAATTCTCCTAAGAAATGAAACCTGTCCAGCACTTGGCTCTTCAAGTCTAGTCTCCCCAGAAGGACTTTCTACATTACCATCATCTTCTTCTTCCCTGCAGAGCAACCCAAAGGGTGAATTTTACTGAACCCGTACAGGATCAGTTCACGGATGAAGCTCTTGATGCTGTCTGTCTCGAAGGTCCTGTTTGCGCCTATGCACTGGAGGACCTCCGTCTAGAACAGATCAGCCCTGATGACCACTGTGTCTCCCTCATCATTCCAGTGCACAGAGATGAAGTCTGCATCCTCCACGATCATCCAGAGCTTCCTGGGGAAGGACAGCCTGAGGACGGCATTGTTCTCTTCCTCACTGGCCCTTCCTGGGTTCAGGCCCTGTTGGGGTGGGTTGTCTTGGGAGCCCGGATCTGAGCCCACGGGTTGCTCCCTCTGCTTCTCCAAAGCCTCCCCTGAATCGATGTTTGGATCTGGGGAAAAAAATAATGTAAGAGGCTGTTCATCTCTCACCAAGAGAAAACTCCTGTAACATTTCAGCAAAAAGAACAAACAAACAAAAAACCCTTAAATATCTTATTTTGCAAGTTCTCGTGGGTTATACCAAAATTTTTCTCTTAATATGCAGTTGTTTTGAAAAAAAAAAATATAGAAACTAAAACTCATCCATAAATGTGTAGGGAACACCAATTACTGCACCATCTGGCCACCACACACAGGAATGCACGTGTGTGTTTTTCTTCTATGAAAGCTTTCAGTCTCCACCCACCTTCCCACCCGCCTCTGTTTTGCTCACCAAGAAGACTGAGCTTTGGCCTCATGAATGGGGGGTTTCTGTTGAACTCAGAGGGAGGTGGAGGAGTGGGACTGTGAGGTTGTGGGCACCGTCTGGCCTGAAGTGAGGAGAAGTGTGAGTGCTCCCCCTCTGGGTCCAGTTATTTCAGGGACCTCAGGGGAGATGCCCATGAAGAAGCCTCTCAAACACCTTCCCTGCAGTTTCCACACTTACAGCATGTCCCAGGTCTCGGGTTCAGCTGTTGGTTAACAAATCCTTTCCTGCTGGACAAGAAAAGTGTTTCCACAGAGAACCTGCCCAGATCTTGGCCTCAGTTGGTTCGCTTGTTGGACATGAGAAGTGTTTCCACAGAGAATCTCTCTGGGTCTTGGCCTAATTTGGTCCTCTTGTTGGATGTGAAAAGTGTTTCCACAGAGAATCTGCCTGGATCTTGGCCTCAGTTGGTCCTCTTGTTGGACATGAAAAGTGTTTCCACAGAGAATCTGTCTGGATCTTGGCCTCAACTGGAACAGATTTAACAGGCAGTATGTTCAGGGTTCAGGAAAGTTAGTTCTCAAGCGTAATTTAGGGCTACAGCACCTCCACACCTCCACCCCTCCTGTGCTCATGGAGCCTTCTCTTCAAGAGGAAGGTGTTTGGCAACAACAGCCACAAAGACGCATACTAAAGAGGAGAAAGGCCATGGCAGATGGGGCTGGGTGTCCTTGGGGGAGCAGAGGGGCCTTGGACTCTCCATGCTGGACCCCTGCCCCACCTGCTTCTCCTTCTTCTAGCTGCTCATGCAGCTATCTACTCCTGAGTGCCTGCCAGCAAGGGGCTCCCAAGACACCTCAAGCTGGGGATGGAGATGGGAGAGCTGGATGCCAGGGAAACTGAACCCTGCTGCAGGTCAGCACACTATGGACAAGGGCCCGCCTCACTGAACAGTTAGGCCCTGTCCATTCAGGACACCCTGTCTGGACTCCAGGTGGCAGTACAGCTGCCCCCAGTGCCCACCTGGCTCTCAGGAGATGGAAGAGAGACTGGGTTGTAGTTTCCACCTCCTGCCCAGAGAATGACAAAGGCCAGTTCCCCAAAGTCAGAGCAGAGTGGTTAGAGTGACTGCTTGGGTCTCACAGGGTCCCTGTGAAGAGGGGTTTACTCCTGACTGGATCCTTATTGGCTGATTCTATTTCTTTTTTGTCTTCACATCAAATCTCACAAAGACAAGTAGTCCAGGTGCCCACAACATCACTCACCTAGGTGCCGACAACCCTTCTTATTTATTATGGGCACGGAGACAGGTTGGCTGGAATGACACTCTCCTGGACCAGAGAAGAAACACCCTAGGTTGTGTCTCTTTTACCTCCTGTGACCCAGGTGGGCACTAGGGGCAGAGCACATGAACCTGGGGTCTGGAGAGGGTGTCCTGAATGGACAAGGCCTAACTATCCAGTGTGGCTTCAGTGGGTACGGGCAAGAGGGGCACTAACTCCTTTATAAATATTTCAGACAACGACTGAGTTCCTTTTGGTTTTTGGTCTCAGATCTTTTTGATATGGTCCATTTTCAGTCTTTATTGAATTTGTAACATATTGCCTCCATTTTATGTTTTGATTTTTTGACTGCAAGGCATGTGGGATTGTTACCAAGTCCAAGCTTGCCCTGCTTGCCTCACAACAGGCCAATTAATCAGAGGTGAGGTGCTGAGGCAAGGAACATGACTTTACTTGGAAAGCTGGCTGACTAAGAAGATAGAAGGCTAATATCTCAAAGAAACCATCTTGTCAGGGTCTGGATGCCAGTATCTTTTATAGAACACAGAGCTGGGGAGGTGACGAAATAAAAAGGACATTTATCTGGCAAGTATCTCCTGGAATGGACAGTCTCGGGAGGAGACGTGTTACTTTATCCCTTCCTGTAGCCATCCACAGGTGGACAGGTACTGAACAAAGGCAGAGGGGCAGGGTTTCCTGAAGCAGGCCATTATGTATGGACAGTATCCCTGTAGTAAACAAACCAACAGGAAACAAAGGTTAAAGTAAAACATTCAGCATGGAGTCAGATTTTGATCTTCCCTTTAACAATTCCCCAGTGTCAGTGTCCATTCCACAATCCTATTGAAAAAGGGGTCATGACTATTCTAATTGCTCCATTAGTTGCATATTTTTGGGAGTGTCCACCACTGGTGTCAGTGTACCAAATGTTGAGATTTGTCTTCTTTTGTTTTTCTTTGAAAGTCTCTACTTCATACGTGTAAACATAAAAATATTCATAATCTGGGTGTTGAGAGTTATGTTTTATTCAGTAAGAATCTTTTAGGATTTCAAAACCAAGAGGCAGCATCTAAAGTTTAGGAATTTAGAACTTTTCTATATATGGGAAGATGCACCAGCCATCTTACTGAAATCAATTGCTTTGATACCCACCTTACCACCTGGGACCAGTATTCTGTCTTCTTCTTCCCAAGTTTCTTCACGGCTCACCATGAAAAGTGGCTGAACCCTGGTGGCTTCTAGAGGGAAGGTATTCTCTTTCCTGAGTTTCTTCAGGGATCACCATGGGGAATGGCTGCAGTCTGATGGCTGCTAGAAAGCAGGTATTCTTTTCCTTCCCGAGTTTCCTCAGGGCTCACTGTAGCAAGTGGCTGCAGTATGATGGCTTCTGGAGAGTAGGAGGGGGGACCTGAATCCCCATAGAGATCATCTCAGCAGAGACAGCAAGCACATCCTGTGACTCTAGACAATCTTCCAATGTTCAGGGTTCAGCATTCAGCCCACAGGATGCACAGCCATCAGCTCAGCCACCATGCTCTGCACTTAGTTGCTATGTAGCCCTGAAACCTACACTGCAGGAGGCCCTCTAAATGTGGCATCCTGTCCAGCAAACTCTCGGTCACATTCTCCAAGCCTAGCCAAGGCCCAGCTTTGCTGAGACGGTCTCACTGGGGACCCAGGTTCCCCCTCCTGCTCTCCCACATTCCATACCTGACTGGGGAGATGGCAGGGGATGGGGGCACAGTTCCTCCAAGCAAGTAGGGCACAAGTTCTCCCACCATCTCTTGTGGTCCATCCCTGGGAGCACCATCTTGTGTCACTTCTAGAGGCAGGGGACACGTGTCCCCAGCTCACGCACTCTGTCTAGAGGACATAAGCAATGAGCATTAATGTAGCAAACCCCGAATGACCTGCTTAACCTGGAAGACTAGTTCCTGGGATGAGACATAAAGTAGGAAAGTAGCTTCTTGGTGGGACTGGCATTCGCCAGACCTGGCTTGGGGGCAGCAACAGTAGGCTAAGGGGCCCACAGCTGTGGCAGCCACACAGTGCCTCTCAACAGCCCTGTGGTAACTGTGTGGCCAGAGGGACCATGCACCTGCACTCAAACAAGGAATGGCCTCTGGGAGGTCTGTGACAGAACAAAGTGACCATGAGCCTGTGCTCAACCAGCAGACAGTCTCTGAGAGGTTTGTGACAGACCAGAGTGACCATAAGCACGCATTCACCCAGTGGTGAATTCTTGTCTGGAGAATCCCATGGACAGAAGAGCCTGGTGGTCTATAGTCCATGGGGTCGCAAAGAGTCAGACACGAGTGAGCATGCACACATGAAACAGAAATGGACTCATGGACAGAGAGAACAGACTGGTGTTCTCCGAGGTGGAGAGGGCGGTGGGGGGATGGTGTGGGAGGTTGGGGTGAGCAGATGTAGCTTTTAAATAGAATGGATAGCCAGAAAGATAAAGAACATTACAGCATACTAACACATATATATGGAATTTAGAAAGATGGTAACGATAACCCTATATGCAAAACAGAAAAAGAGACACAGAAATACAGAACAGACTATTGAACTCTGTGGGAGAATGTGAGGGTGGGATATTTCAAAAGAACAGCATGTATACTATCTATGGTGAAACAGATCCCCAGCCCAGGTGGGATGCATGAGACAAGTGCTCGGGCCTGGTGCACTGGGAAGACACAGAGGAATCGGGTGGAGAGGGAGGTGGGAGGGGGAATCGGGATGGGGAATACGTGTAAATCTATGGCTGATTCATATCAATGTATGACAAAACCCACTGAAATGTTGTGAAGTAATTAGCCTCCAACTAATAAAAAAATAAAAAAATAAAAAATAAATAAATAGAATGGATAAACAAGGCCCTGCTGTACAGCAGAGAACAATATTCAGTATCCAATGATAAACCATAAAAGAATGTTTTTTAAAAAGAATGCATATATGTGTGTAAGTGTATCCCTGAGTTGTGCAGCAGAAATTAACACATTGTAAACCAACCATACTTCAAAAAAAAAAAATCCTGATTAAAAGAAAGAAAGAAAGAAACAACAGACCCTAGCCAATTACAACAGAAACTCAACCCAGGAGCACAGACTTCTGAGCAGTCAGAACATGGACCAACCAGTCAGAAGAGGGGCCAACAGGAAACGGGGTCTCACAGCAGGCCACAGGCTGGCTGTGAGCCCCAGGCACCATAAGCTATGAGTGTCACTGGAGGAAATGAGAACTCTATCCACAGGACTCCTCTTCCAGCTCAAAATGAAGTGGCTCTGCTTCCCCTGACCACATAACTGAAGGGGCCCTGGGACGCCATGGCTTGGTGCTGGGAACAGGAATGTACTGGTGAGATCCCAATCCAGGGGGAGTCTGTGAGGCCAGCTCTGGTGCACGGTGAGCCAGGATGAGCGAGGAGGGCAGCAGCTCAGCCAGTTCCTCGAAGGTTGGGCAAAATAGAGTCCAGGAGGCCAGAAAGTGTTCTAATGGAGGGAAGGCCCCCCACGTTCAGTGCCTCCCCTCTGGCTGAGGCCCAGTGCTGCCCCCCCTGTGCCGGTCTGCAGCACATTCTGCACACATCCTGACAGCTCAGCTGCTGAGCCCCAAAGTGAAGTCTTGTGATCGCAGCCATGTCCACAGGCACCAACAGCACCAACCACCTGCTCTTAGTCCAACTGCGAGGTCTAGCTGAGACCAGCGGACACGTTGTTAGCTGTGCTCTAGGGTGGCCCCCGTGTCACCTGTAAATGGCAGTGTCATTATGCAGGCCAGTAAGACTCAGCCTGGAGGACTGCTAGAATCAGTGGGCACACACCAACCCATGAACATTCCCGGTCCTGGGCCAGGACCTGAGTAGAGTTTTTGCTCGCCAAGGACTGAGGTTATTGTCTGTCTCCTCACAGCTGTCCTGTGCCTGGAACACGACCTGGCCTGTCTACCTGAACAGGTAGACAACTGCAGAGAGGAGAGTCCATGGACCAGATGAGGTGCATCCGTCCCCAGGCAGGGAAGGGGCCCCATCTCAGGGGGAGCCCTTGGGATCCCCCAACTTAAGCATAATGAGGCTTCAGGCACAGGTGTTGGAAACAGACTCAGAGCCTCTTTAAGTCATGCATGGCAGGACACACAGGTGAGTGAAGGCTGGAGGGAATTTACCATAAAAAACAGAGTGTCTGGGAGAAAGACGGGCTTGGGTTGAGCTGAGCCCAAGGGGGCTGGGAGTCTCGGCTTAGAAACCCTGTATGCCTCTCTCCCATCTCTGTCTCCTAATCTACTTAACCCCCACTCTGCAGCCTGATGCCCTCTGTCTTGTGCATCTCCACACTCAAGACTGTCCACTCATTCACAGATATTTGTTTAGAACTTGTCTCTGGCCAGGTCGTGTTCCAGGCACAGGACAGCTGTGAGGAGACAGACAATAACCTCAGTCCTTGGCGAGCAAAAACTCTACCAGAGGCCAAATGCACCCCTCCTGTGGCCGTCGCCCCCAGCCTTGCCCTCCTCAGCCCACCGGCCGGCCCTGCTGGAGCTCTGGCCCTTGGAAGCAGTTCTGTCTGAAAATTCTCCCTCCTCCAAGAAGACACTTCTCTGGACTCACCGCCCGTCAGCCTCTGCCACCTTGTGCCCCGTGTCCTTCTCAGCACCTACCACCATCTGAAATGGCCTCCCCGACACCTGCATCACCTCAGTGTACCTGGCTATGGTAGGTCTTCAGTGAAGGAAGGTCCCAGCTGCCTTCAAGCCCTTTCTGTTAAGTTCCCACCACAGATTCCCATCACGGTGGCCTGGAAGGACTTTCCAGATGGGTGTGGAGCAGTGGCTTGGCAGGGTCCGAGAGGGTGGACCCACCTGGCTGCTCCAGTGGTCAAGGTAGGCAGGGACCTCCCAGCACTGGCTCATACCCGGAAGGCAGGCAAACCAGCATCCTTCTCCCTGTAACCATAACGGGGTAAGTCTCTCGTCACTGCTCAGGGTCGTAGCTGCCCAGAAGGACTGTCAGTTCCATAGTACTGAGCACCCTGTGTGCTGTTACACATTTTACCTGTGTGATCTCAACTCCCTCAGCCAGAATGCTTTGGGCTACATGCTTGGAAGAGTCAAAAGGAGTGGTTTAAGGTCACTCGAGGTAACACAATTCAGAGACAAAAGGCCTCACCACCCACCAGGAGGCCCAGGGACAACATCTGAAAGGGAGCTGCTTGTCTCATGACTTGTTTAGCATGAGTCGTGCCCTCCTGGTGCCTGGGGGGCTTCTGTGCCTCCAGCATCACATCACACAGTCAGAAGGGGGTGGGAGAAGGAAGGCAAGACCAACAACAGAGCTTCACTTTGCTCCCAGGAGCCTGAAGGTGCTGTGTAGCAGCTACCACGTGAGGATCACAAGGTGAGCATGGCAAGGCTGGCCCTGGAACTATTAAGCTGGATCCCCTGCCTGGCCTGCTCTTAGTCAGCTCACTGCCCTCTCAGGTACCTGGTGAAGCCTGCAGGATGGGCAGAGACCCTGGTGAGGACACAAGCAACTGTGGTAACACCCTGCCCTGCACTCTCCCAGGACTAGGTTCCCTCTTAGGATAGAGAAGGTGTCAGGGCTCTAGACGGAGGAGGTGACAGGCAGCCACCACAAAAGGACTGATTTTTGTTTTTGGTAGCTTGCTTCTGACACTTAATACTGGAGTGGGTTGCCATGGCTTCCTCCAGGGGATCGTCCCACCCAGGGATTGAACCCAGGTCTCCTGCATTGCAGGCACATTCTTTACTATCTGAGCCACCAGGGAAGCCCAAGAATATTGGACTGGTTAGCCTATCCCTTCTCCATGGGATCTTCCCAACCCAGGAATTCAGCCAGGGTCTCCTGCATTGCAGGTGGACTCTTTACGAGCTGACCGAACAGGGAAGCCCAGAGGGAAGGTTGCAGAGTGAAAATGATCAGCCCATTGACATTGCTCACCCTAGACGTGGTCCTGGCATCACTCTTCTGCGTCCCACACCAGAAGGTGTTCCAGCACACAGCCCCTCTGCACCTCAGCTTTGGCCTCTTGGACAAGGGGACTCTGACAGCTGTACCATGAGCCTGTGCTGGTGAAGAGATGAGCGAACCCTTCTAAAGGATTGAAAGCTGCTGCAGATTCAAACCACAAAGCTATATTACCGCTCCCCAGATTACCAGCTGGTACTCACTGCTCACCTTACACCACCAAACAGCTCACTCTCTGCATTCAGCTGCACAGCTGCCAGTGTGCGGAAATTGTCCCTGATGGTGGCAGTATGCTTCTTCTTGGTCCTGTCCCCATGTTGTTGTTCCGACTCTTTGCAACCACATGGACTGCAGCACATCAAGCCTCCCTGTCCATCACCAACTTCCGGAGTTTACTCAAACTCATGTCCATTGAGTCAGTGATGCCATCCAAACATCTCATCTTCTGCCGTCGCCTTCTCCTCCCACTTTCAATCTTTCCCTGCACCAGTCTTTTCTGATGAGTCAGTTCTTCATATCAGGTGGCCAAAGTATTGGAGTTTCAGCTTCAGCATCAGTCCTTCTAATGAACATTCAGGGTTGATATCCTCTAGGATGGACTGGTTGGATCTCCTTGCAGTTCAAGGAACTCTCAAGAGTCTTCTCCAACACCACAGTTCAAAAGCATCAATTCTTCTGTGCACAGCTTTCTTTATAGTCCAACTCTCACATCGGTACATGACTACTGGAAAAACCATAGCTTTGACTAGACGGACCTTTGTTGGCAAAGTAATGTCTCTGCTTTGTAATATGCTGTCTAGGTTGGTCGGAGTTTTTCTTCCAAGGAGGAAGCATATTTGAATTTCATGGCTGCAGTCACCATCTGCAGTGATTTTGGAGCCTCCAAAAATAAAGTCTGTCACTGTTTCCATTGTTTCCCCATCTATTTGCCATGAAGTGATGGGACCGGATGCCATGATCTTTAGTTTTCTGAATGTTGAGTTTCAAGCCAGCTTTTTCACTCTTCTCTTTCACCTTCATCAAGAGGCTCTTTAGTTCCTCTACACTTTCTGCCATAAGGGTGGTATCATCTGCATATCTGAAGTTATTGATATTTCTTCTGGCAATCTTGATTCCAGCTTGTGCTTCATCCAACCCAGCGTTTCTCATGATGCACTCTGCATATAAGTTAAATAAGCAGGGTGACAATATACAATCTTGACATACTCCTTTCTCAATCTGGAACCAGTTTGTTGTTCCATGTCTGGTTCTAACTGTTGCTTCCTGACCTGCATACAGGTTTCTCAGGAAGCAGGTAAGCTGGTCTGGTATACGAATCTCTAAGAACTTTTCATGGTTTGTTATGATCCACACACTGAAAGGCTTTGCATAGTCAATAAAGCAAATGTTTTTGTGGAATTCTGTTGCTTCTTTTATGATCTCACAGATGTTGGCAATTTGAACTCTGGTTCTTCTGCCTTTTATAAATCCAGCTTGAACGTCTGGAAGACCCTGGTTCAATTCCTGGGTTGGGAAGATTCCCTAGAGAAGGGACAGGCTACCCACTCTAGTATTCTTGGGCTTCCCTGGTGGCTTAGCTGATAAAAAATTTACCTGCAGTGTGGGAGACCTGGGTTTGATCCCTGGGTTGGGAAGATCCATTTGAGAAGGAAATGGCTACCCACTCCAGTATTCTAGTCTGGACAATTCCATGGACTCTATACTCTATGGGGTCACAGACAGTTGGACTGATCAACGTTCACTTTATAGCAATGGTTAAAGGGCAGAGTTGTTGTTAAGGAAGAGGGTGTTTATAGGGTCCAAACTCCCTTCAGCTGGCCTCAGGTGATCTCTTGGTGAGCTCCTCTGGAAGGAAGAATGCTACAATTTTCCATTTTGCCAGAGAGGGTTAGAGTTTAGAGATATTTTCATGTGTATCCCTTTTAAAAGAAACAGGACCCTTACCCAAGACAAAATACTCTTTCTTGACTGCTCTTTCCTTCTCTCTGCATGCCCTCCCTTCCCTCATTAGCACCTCTTCCAATCTGCCCTTTGGAGCTCATGGTAGGTCATGGAGCTGGGAGTCTATTCCCAGCAAAAAAAACAGGGGACATAGGAAAGGCTTCTGGGCGCAGAAGCTCAACAGGGTCCTGCTTGATTCCACTACCAGGCCCTGACCCTACACTAACTATGGCCCTAAGCTGTTTATGATGGCCTGAGTTTTCCCAAACTGTCCTCTTAAATCTCTCCCTAACTAAGGTCCTGATGCTGGTCCTAACGAAAACCCTGACAGTGTCCCTGGGACACTAAAGTGTCTTTTACTTAAGGTCTTCGAGTTTTCTCTGAGGCCCTGACACTATCCCTAATTAAGTCCTTAACTCCATCTTTGTGAAGGCCTGATGCACTCCCTCACCCTGGCACTGATACTCTTACTAAGGCCTTAAAAAAGCCTCTACTGAGGGGCTGATACTGCCTATAAATAATTCTCTGACTCTTTCCCCAACTAACATGCTCATTTTGCCTCTAAATAACACCCTGAGACTCGTTCTAATGCCATGATGATGTTTCTAATAGCCCTTAATATCCCTACTTTTGCCATGACCCTGTCCATAAATAAGGCCCTGAATATGTACCGAAGTAGGTGTCTGATGCTGTCCCTAACTAACACCCTGATGCTAGCCTTATTAAGGTCCTGACATGCAGCTCAGTAACAGCCTGAACTTCTTTAAGGCCCTCAAGTTATCTCTAACTGAAGCCTTGAAACTGTGTTTAACTAAGACCCAGAAACTGTCCCTAGCTAAGGCCTGAACTATGCTTTATGAAGGCCCTAAGCCCATCCCTAACCCTGACACTGTCCCTAATTGAGGCCATAATAATGTGCCTTATACCTTAAGCTGTCACAAAATAACATCCTGATACTATTACAAAGGCCCTGACAATGTCCCTAAGAAAGTTACTGAAGTACATCTAACTAATAGCCTTAACTATCTCTTACTCAGCCCATGAAGTTATCTCTGAGGTCCTAACACTGTTCCTAATTAAGGCCCTGTTGCTGGTCCTAAATAATGTCCTGCTGCTGAATCTGAGTCCCTGATGCTCTTCCTGTTGACCTTTGCCCTGCTAACAGAGTTCTGCCAAGAGAACACACTGGTCATAACAAACACCCTCTTCCAACAACACAAGAGAAGACTCTACACAGGGACATCAAAGATGGTCAATAATGAAATCAGATTGATTATATCCTTTGCAGCCAAGAAGCTTTACACAGGCTGCAAAAACAAGACCAGGAGTTGACTGTGGCTCAGATCATGAACTCCTTATTGCCAAAATCAGACTTATATCAAAGAAAGTAGGGAAAACCACTAGACCATTCAGGTATGACCTACATAAAATCCCTTATGATTATCCAGTGGAACTGACAAATAGATTCAAGGGATTAGATCTCATAGACTGAGTGTCTGAAGAACTATGGACGGGGTTCATGACTTTGTGCAGAAGGCAGGGATCAACACCATCCCCAAGAAAAAGAAATGCGAAAAGGCAAAATGGTTGTCTGAGGAGGCCTTACAAATAGCTTAGAAAAGAAGAGAAGCTAAAGACAAGGGAGAAATGAAAGATATACCTATGTGAATGCAAAGAATAGCAAGGAGAGATAAGAAAGACTTCCTCAGTGATCAATGCAAAGAAATACAAGAAAACAATAGAATGGGAAAGGCTAGGGATCTCTTCAAGAAAATTAGGGATACAAAGGGAATATTTCAGGCAAAGATAGGCTCCATAAATGGCAGAAATGGAATGTACTTAACAGAAGGAGAAGATATTAAAAAGAGTTGGCAAGAATACACAAAAAACTATACAACAAAGATCTTCACAATAACAATGATGGTGTGATCACTCATCTAGAGCCTCACATCTTGGAATGCAAAGTCAGGTGGGTCTTAGGAAGCTTCACTATGAACAAAGCTAGTAGAGGTGATGCAATTCCAGTTGAGCTATTTCAAATCCTCAAAGACGATGCTGTGAAACTGCTGCACTCAATATGCCAGCAAACTTGGAAAACTCAGCAGTGGCCACAGGACTGGAAAAGATCAGTTTTCATTCCAATCCCAAAGAAAGGCAATGCCAAAGAATGATCAAACTACCACATAACTGCACTCATCTCACACCCTAGCAAAGTAATGCTCAAAATTCTCCAAGCCAGGCTTCAACAGTACGTGAACCTTGAATGTACAGATGTTCATGCTGGATTTGGAAAAAGCAGAGGAACCAGAGATCAAATTGCCAACATCCGTTGGATCATTGAAAAAGCAAGAGAGTTCCAGACAAACATCTACTTCTGCTTTATTGACTATGCCAAAGACTTTGAATGTGTGGATCACAAGAAACTGAGGGAAATTCTAAAAGAGGTGGGAATACCAGACAACCTGACCTGCCTCTTGAGAAATCTGTATGCAGGTCAGGAAGTAACAGTTAGAACTGGACATGGAACAACAGACTGGTTTCAAATCGGGAAAGGAGTATGTCAAGGCTGTATATTGTCACCCTGCTTATTTAACTTATATGCAGAGTACATTATAAGAAACGCTGTGCTCACTGTTTATAATAGCCAGGACATGGAAGCAACCTAGATGCCCATCAGCAGATGAATGGATAAGGAAGCTGTGGTACATATACACCATGGAATATTACTCAGCCATTAAAAAGAATTCATTTGAACCAGTCCTAATGAGATGGATGAAGCTGGAGCCCATTATACAGAGTGAAGTAAGCCAGAAAGATAAAGAACATTACAGCATACTAACACATATATATGGAATTTAGAAAGGTGATAACGATAACCCTATATGCAAAACAGAAAAAGAGACACAGAAATACAGAACAGACTTTTGAACTTTGTGGGAGAATGTGAGGGTGGGATATTTCAAAAGAACAGCATGTATACTATCTATGGTGAAACAGATCACCAGCCCAGGTGGGATGCATGAGACAAGTGCTCGGGCCTGGTGCACTGGGAAGACCCAGAGGAATCGGGTGGAGAGGGAGGTGGGAGGGGGGATCGGGATTGGGAATACATGTAAATCCATGGCTGATTCATATCAATGTATAACAAAACCCACTGGAAAAAAAAAATAAAAAATAAAAATAAATAAATAAATAAATAAATAAAAGAAAACTATAGATCTATTGTAAACATAAAAAGAATCAGCATCAAGGATATTTTTAAAATACTATGAATACTTTGATACAAAAAGAAATAAAGTTAACAATTTATTTATTCTAAAAAAAAAAAAAAAGAAACGCTGTGCTGGATGAAGCACAAGCTGGAATCTAGACTGTCGGGAGAAATAGCAATAACCTTAGATATGCCAATGACACCAGCCTTATGGCAGAAAGTGCAGAAGAACTAAAGAGCCTCTTGAAGAAAGTGAAAGAGGAGAGTGAAAAAGTTGGCTTAAACCTCAATATTCAGAAAACAAAGATCATGGCATCTGGTCCCATCACTTCATGGCAAATAGATGGGGAAACAGTGGCAGACTTTATTTCTCAGTGTCCAAAATCACTGCAGATTGTGACTGCACCCATGAAATTAAAACACGCTTACCCCTTGGATGGGAAGTTATGACCAAGCTAGACATCATATTAAAAAGCAGAGACATTACTTTGCTGACAAAGCTCCATCTAGTCAAAGCTATGGTTTTTCCAGTAGTCATGTACCGATGTGAGAGTTGGACTATAAAGAAAGCTGAGCACCAAAGAACTGATGCTTTTGAACTGTGGTGCTGGAGAAGACTCTTGAGAGTCCCTTGGACTGCAAGGAGATCACACTAGTCAATCCTAAAGGAAATAAGTCCTGAATATTCCTTGGAAGGATTGATGCTGAAGCTGAAGCTCCAATACTTTGGCTACCTGTTGCAAGGAACTGACTCATTCAAAAAGACCCTGATTCTGGGAAAGATTCAAGGCAGGAGGAGAATGGGACGACAGGGTATGAGATGGTTGGATTGCATCACTGACTTGATGGACCTGAGTTTGCGCAAGCTCTGGGTGTTGGTGTTGGACAGGGGAGCCTGATGTGCTGCAGTCCATGGGGTCGCAAAGTGTTGGACACGACTGAGCCGCTGAACTGAACTGAAGCTCTTCCTAAGGTCTTGATGATGACTCTACCTAAGGCCCAGACACTGTCATTAATAACCTAACTCTTTACTTATATAACACCCTAATTGTGGCCCTAACTCATGACCTGACAATGGTCCTATTTCCCTGACCTTGTTCCTTCATAAGGCCAAGAACCTCCTCTTCACTAAGGCCCTGACATTGTCAGGAATAATCACCTGACTTTTTCCCTATGTAGCACCCTGATTTTGTCACTAACTAATGCCCTGCTACTGGTTCTAATTACAGCCCTGCCACTGGTCCTATTGAAAGCCCTGAGATATCCCTAAGGAACAACCTTAAGTGAAGACTTGACACTGTCCTTAGCTTTGGCTGTGATGCTATCCCTAATAGTCTATGTTGTCACTAAATATCCCTCTGATCCTGTCCATAACTAAGACCCTGAATATGTCCCTAAGAACGTATCTGAAGTGTCCCTAATGAACAGCCTGAACTGACTCTTGCTAAGGCCCCTAAGTTATCTCTAAGGCCCTGATGCTGGCACAAAATAATGACCTGACACTGACCCTTACTAAGTCCTTGCCCGGGAGTTGTCCCAGGGTGCTGGGCAACTTTCTGTTTTCCTCATCTCTTGCCTGCTGCCTGCCATTGAGCAATCTAAGATTCTGTGATGCAGTGGTCCCACATAGGATGTGCCTGAGGAGGCTTAACTACAGGAGGATGATCATGGCCATCCACCCTCCAAAGGACAGTGGCTCAGGGTGGTAATCTCTCAGCCAGTGTCTGACCTCAGCTTTTGTGTCCCTATTTGTTGTAAAACGCTCAGAGTTACTTCAGTAACATTTTTAAATGGATCTCCCCCTTGGCATATTTATAAGATAAATTTTTACTGAATTAAAATTGAGGAACAATATTATTAGAATGAGCAGGAAGACACAGGATGCCCTCCAGTGATCTATTACTTGGAGGATTTTACAATTCTCATGAGAAAACACTCACTCTCATCACCCTCTAGGCATCAGCATGAAGTAGGAATTATCTGCATTCTTTATTTATCCCTCTGATTCTTACAAAACCTTTCCTTAGGAGAAATCTCTGGGCTCTGCAGGAACTGTGAGTGGTGACTATCAGATAAAACTGAGACTGAAAAGCAAGAGGAAAAGAGGAGGTGAGGAGATGAGAATTCTTGATGGAGAAGCAGGGGCATCCATGTTCAATCTCAACCTGACAGTCTGAGTTGGTATCCAGTGAAAGGAAGGACCACCAGGACCTGGCCCCATTGGCCTTGTCACCTGATGTGGGGACTGGAGACACCCAAACTGCCCTGGCAACTTTCAGAGAAATAAACAAGGTAGGAGAACACCACAGGAGCCACACTGGAAAAGGTCACTGCTATGAAGTAAGATGCAATTTTCAAGAAAGTGAAGGATGGTCTCTTGGTTCTCAAAGACTTGCAAAGACTCTGTGTTCTTCTGGAGACACGTTGAAGCCTCCAGTCTTTGAGGGCAGTGATGAGAAGGAACCGGGCTCAAAATCATCCAGCACTCACTCCTTGAGGGTTCTGAGGATGACCAGTGTCCAGCTCAAGGGTGTTCTGGGGCCTGAAACCCCCTTATCACCTGCGACGGGAGAGGCTGCATGGGCACCCGACTGGACCAGCAGGGGGTTTGGCTGGTACGCTACAGACCTTCATCAGCTACATTATCTGCAAACATGTTGTGCTATTTTGGATGGTGGATCTCTTTCCTTACTCCTTTTGTACACAACCAATTCACCTCTTTTGTCTTTTTTTGTTTGTGCTTTTAGTAGCACATCAAAGAAATCATGATCAAATCCAAGGTCATGAAGTTTTTCTCTCATGCTTTCTTCTACAGGGTGTATAATTTTGGTTCTTATATCTAGGCCTTTGATCCATTTTGAGTTGATTTTGTATATCAAGGGAAGTAGGGGTCCAACTTTGTTCATTTGCATGTGGGATCTGGTTGTCCCAGCACCTGTGCTAATTACTGAGGAAAAATATTTGCAAGTTATGCCACCAAAAAGGTCTAATTTCCAAAATATACAAACAGCTTACACATCTCAAAAAAAAAAAAAAATGGGCAGGTCTAAATAGACATTTCTCCAAAGAAGACATACAGATAATCAACAGGCACATGAAAAGACACTCCACACTGCTAATTATCAGAGCAATGCAAATCAAAACCACAATGAGCTATCACCTCATAGTCATCAGAATGACATCAATAAAATGTCTACAAATAACAAATGCTGGTGAAGGGGTGGAGAAAACGAAATCTCCTACACTGTTGGAGGGAATTGGTGCACTCATTGTGGAAAACAGTATGGAGGATCCTCAAAAAACAAAACAGTGTTGCCATATGAACGAGCAATCCCACTCCTGGGCATATATCCACACGAAGCTATAATTCAGAAAGATACATTCACCACTATGTTCATAGCAGCACTATTCACAACAGCAAAGATGTGAAAGCAACCTACCTGTCCAAAAACTGGTGAATGGATGAAGACGTATGTGTGTGACTGTGGTGTGTGTGTGTGTGTGTGTATGTGAGTATCTCAAATGCACGCATGAGGTACACACATTATTTAACTTATTTGTGCGACTATGTGAAAGTAATTAATATCATAAAACTGTATACTTAGGCCTCCGGACTTCTCTGGGGCCAGCAGCCGCCCAAGCAGGGGCCCGGGGCCGCGGGCTCAGCCGACTACCATGGGCTCTGTGTCAAACCAGCAATTCGCAGGTGGCTGCGCCAAAGCACCGGAGGACGCGGCCCGCGCGGCGGAGGAGCCGCAGCTGCTGCACGGTGCCGGCATCTGTAAGTGGTTCAACGTGCGCATGGGGTTCGGCTTCCTGTCCATGACCGCCCGCGCAGGGGTCGCGCTGGACCCCCCGGTGGATGTCTTTGTGCACCAGAGTAAGCTGCACATGGAGGGCTTCCGGAGCCTGAAGGAGGGTGAGGCCGTGGAGTTCACCTTTAAGAAGTCCGCCAAGGGCCTGGAATCTATCCGAGTCACCGGCCTTGGTGGGGTGTTCTGTATTGGGAGTGAAAGGCGACCCAAAGGGAAGAATATGCAGAAACGCAGATCAAAGGGAGACAGGTGCTACAACTGTGGAGGTCTAGACCATCATGCCAAGGAATGCAAACTGCCACCCCAGCCAAAGAAGTGCCATTTCTGCCAGAGCATCAACCATATGGTAGCCTCGTGCCCACTGAAAGCCCAGCAAGCTCCCAGCTCCCAGGGAAAGCCAGCCTACTTTCGGGAGGAGGAAGAAGAGATCCATTGCTCTGCCATGCTCCCAGAGGCTCAGAATTGAGCCACAGTGGGTGGGGGCTATCCTTTTGTGATCAGAAAGCTTTGAGGAGCAGGCATCAATCGGCAGAGTGGAGAAAGTGGGGACAGGGTGGGTAGGGGGCAGCTGGCACTGCCATATATCTGAGGCTGGAGTCCACAGCATCATCCCCTCTTCCCTCTTGGTGGGAAGAAGGGGTGAGGCAAAGAAACTCCAATTAGCTCTTTCCAAATGCATATGAGGGCTTTGGGGGTTAACCCTCCCTGCATGCTTTGTATGAGTCTCCACCCCCAGAATCTCCAGCTTTTGAAAGTGGCCTGGGTACGGAAGTTGTTTTAAAGAATAATATGGAATAGTATTTCCCATATCAGAGTGTAAAGATTAAGAAGAACAGATTGATGGACCCAGCCAACAAGCCACCACATTCCATGGGAGGAAACATCTCGGAGGGGCGGCAAGGTTTTCCTCTTCTCTCCTCATAACCTCCTCTTGGGACAGAATGCTAAGAACTGTCCCAAGTAATGGATTATGATGACAGATAAAGGGGTGATCGAGGAAACAGCTGCACACTTGGTGCTTCTGAGCTCACTCTCACCCCATTCTGGGCCAACTGAATTTTATTTATTTGCTGCCTTGGGTGACTGTACCTTGGGTCCCACTTTCTCCAGGATGCCAACTGCACTAGCTGTGTGCGAATGACGTATCTTGTGCATTTTAACTTTTTTTTTTTTCGTAATATAAATATTCTGGTTTTGTATTTTTGTGTATTTTAATCTAAGGCCCTCATTCCTGCACTGTGTTCTCAGGTACGTGAGCAATCTCAGGGATAAGTCAGCAGCAGCTCCGGGTCTGCACGGCAAGAATGCTTTTTATTGCTGTATCATCAGAGAGAACAACTATTTGGAGTGTATAGCCTATTGAACTACCTCATTTTTGCCAATTAGAGCTGGCTCTTCTGCCATAGTGTCCTCTTAAAACCCCTCCATCTTCAGCGTTTCATGAGAGACTAGGTTTTAACTGGGTTGCCCCATGACTTGGTCTCCTTCCTGCTGAAAGATTGGAAATTGGTCTGAACAGGAAAACGTGGTGCAGAGAGGTTAGGAGAGGCTGGGCCAGGTAAGAAGTGCAGAGAGGGGAAGCCAAGATTAGGCAAAGGTCATCTGTATGTGTGATAAAGGATTCCTGTTCCAGATCTATAATCCCAGGACTCACTTTATATACCAGATCCATCCTTCATCTGACCGGGCTAGGCTGACCATGCACAACAGGGGGTGTGTGTTTTATAAAAAATGGAAGTTGGTAAGGAGAGGTTTTTAAGAACAATGCCTCTGTACCCATCTTGAGCTGCCCAAGGATGGATATGTGAAGCAAGGACAAGATCTTTAACGATTCTGGGCTTTTCCTCCTTGGCTTCTGGAGAGACCATCAGCAATGGCTTCTTTGTGGTTCCTAGAGCCAGGGTCCTACCCTGCTGCAGCAGTGATTAGTATCATGGCAGCTAAAGGAGAAAGGGCAGTGGTTGGGGGGGGAGGGTGCGTTTACAAGCTGTGAGATCACTGCAGACCTACCTCACTGTGTTGTCACGGGGCAAATGCAATAGAACGCATTGGGTGATGTGTGTCTGATCCTTGTCTCTCCCAACTGCTGCCCCCCTCTAGTTATTATATTTGTCTGGGCTTTGTAGGACTTCACAAGTAGCTGATTTGGTGATTGCTAGGTGGCCTAGTTTGTGTAAATATAATGTGTTGGTCTTCTCCATGTTCTTTTGGGGTTTTATTGTTTACAAACTTCTTTTTATATTGAGAAAAATAGCCAAAGCATCTTTGACAAAATGTTCTGCACCAGGCAAAAAGATCTGAAACATAAGCTTGGGGGCCCCTCTTCTTGAAGTTGGGGGTGGGTCTTGAACTACACTTTCTTTTGTGTTCCCCTTCCTCTATTTCCTATTTCAAACAAGATCTATCCTAAAAACTAGATTCCTACCCCCTCCTCTTCCACGTTTGTGCCCCCCAAAATAGACCATATACCTATACGTTTAATTTGTGGGGTATCTGTGATTAAGTGATTTGTGCAAAAATCCTGAAGAAGCTAAGATCTCTCCATCCCTTGTTCCCAATCTCGAGTCATGTCCATTCCTTGATGTGATTCATGCTACACGGACTGCTGTATTTGGATGGATCAAGACCAACTTTAATTTCTAATCCAAGGGTAGAGAGGAGCAATGAAGGGGGCCTTCCATGTAGAAGGTGGGGCTGGGAGACCACGAAAGGAAGGATGAATGTATATCCAAGTCACTCAGGAACTTTTATGCAGGTGCAAGAAACTTATGTCAAAGTAGCCACAAGATTGTTTAATAGCAGACGGACGAATGTAACTCCATGTTTACTGCTAGAAACCAAAGCTTTGTATGAAATCTTGAATTTATGGGGAGGGAGGGAGGGTAGAAAAGCATGTACC
>NC_057419.1:143485873-143488336 GCF_019320065.1 Cervus canadensis | reverse complement strand
GTTTCCCCATCTATTTGCCATGAAGTGATGGGACCAGATGCCGTGATCTTCATTTTTTGAATGTTGAGTTTTAAGCCAGCATTTTCACTGTCCCCTTTCACTTTGATCAAGAGGCTCTTCAGTCCCTCTTCGTTTTCTGCCATAAGGGTGGTGTCATCTGTGTATCTGAGGTGATTGATATTTCTCCTGGCAATCTTGATTCCAGCTTTTGCTTCATCCAGCCTGGCATTTCATATGATGTACTTTGCATCTAAGTTAAATAAACAGGGTGGCAGTATACAGCCTTGACATACTCCTTTCCCAGTTTGAAACCAATCCATTGTTCCATGTTCGGTTCTAACTGTTGCTTCTTGACCTGCATACAGATTTCTCAAGAGGCAGGTAAGGTGGTCAGGTATTCCCATCTCTTGAAGAATTTTCCACAGTTTATTGTGATCCACACAGTCAAAGGCTTTGGCATAGTCAGTAAAGCAGAAGTAGACGTTTTGCTGGAACTTTCTTCCTTTTTCTGTGATCCAACGGGTGTTGGCAATTTGATCTCTAGTTCTATACAAATGTTAAAATCAGTGATTAGCAGGAGTTTAGCTCTGCCCTGGAGTGTTGCCCACACATCACTCCTCCTCTCTCTGTCTCTGTCTCTCTGTTTTTTGCATTCTGACTTCAGGGGTCTGAAATGTAAAATTCTACAAGGGAACCCATTACACTTTTATCCATGTGAGTCAGGATTCTCTTAGCACTGCTCCTCCAAAACATATAAAGGGACAAATTAAGTGTTGAGGCTCACTAAATCCAGAATCATCTGTGTGCATTAAAACAGCTTTATTCTTGCTTATTTGTAGAGCAGAAACTGATGGTATTTTCTATGCCATATGATTACTGGGAGTGTCAGATGAAACAGTGAGGGTGAAATGTGTAGGCACAAATTACATGCGGAATAAACGTTAGTTGTTAGTGACCCATTGCTTCATTAATCTTCTGAAAACCATGGACACCTAACGATGAGACCAGCATCCAGCCATGTGGATATAATATGTGGTACCCAAACAATTTGGGTTAATTTTCCCACCACTTTTCTTCTTATGTAAATGTTGAGTTCATGACCTTGGCCTCCTATGAACCCACTTTTTTTTTCTTTTTTAAAAATTATTTTTTTATTGAAGGATAATTGCTTTACAGATTTTTTGTTTTCTGTCAAACCTCAACATGAATCATTCATAGGTGTACATATTTCCCCTCCCTTTTGAACCTCCCTCCCATCTTCCTCCCCATTCCACCCGTCTAGGTTGATACAGAGCCCCTGTTTGAGTTTCCTGAGCCATACAGCAAATTCCCATTGGCTATTTTACATATTGTAATGTAAGTTTCCATGTTGCTCTTTCTATACATCTCACCCTCTTCTCCACCCTCCCCATGTCCATAAGTCTATTCTCTATGTCTGTTTCTCCATTGTTTCCATGTAAATAAATTCTTCAGTACCATTTTTCTAGATTATGTATATATGCATTAGAATATGATATTTATCTTTCTCTTTCTGACTTACTTCACTCTGTATAATAGATTCTAGGTTCATCCACCTCATTAGAACTGACTCATATGTGTTCCTTTTTATGGTAGAGTAATATTCCATTGTGTATATGTACCACGACTTCTTTATCCATTCATCTGTTGATGGACATCTAGGTTGCTTCCATGTTTAACTACTGTAAAAAGTGCTGCAATGAACAATGGGATACATGTGTCTTTTTCAATTTTGGTTTCCTCAGGGTATATGCCTAGGAGTGGGATTGCTGGATCATATGGTGGTTTTATTCCTAGTTTTTAAAGGAATCTCCATACCGTCTTCCATAGTGGCTATATCAACTTACATTCCCACCAACAGTGCAAGAACATTCCCTTTTCTCCACACCCTCTCCAGCATTTATTCTTTGTAGACGTTTTGATGATGGCCATTCTGACCAGTGTGAAGTGACATCTCATTGTAGTTTTGATTTGCATTTCTCTAATAATGAATGATGTTGTGCAGATTTTCATGTGTTTGTTAGCGATCTATATGTCTTCTTTGGAGAAATGTCTGTTTAGGTCTTGTCCCACTTTTTGATTGGGTTGTTTGTTTTTCTGGTATTGAGTTGTATGAGCTGCTTGTATATTTTGGAAATTAATCCTTTGGCAGTTGTTTCATTTGCTAGTATTTTCTCCCACTTTGAGGGTTGTCATTTCATCTTGTTTAGTGTTTCTTTGCTGTGAAAAAGCTTTTAAGTTTAATCAGGCCCCACTTGTTTACTTTTGTTTTTATTTCCATTACTCTAAGAGGTTGGTCATAGAGGATCTTGCTTTGATTTATGTCATCAAGTGTTCTGCCTATGTTTTCTTCTAAGAGTTTTATAGTTTCTGATCTTCCATTTAGGTCTTTAATCCATTTTGAGTTTATCTTTGTGTATGGAGGTAGGAAGTGTTCTAATTTCA
>NC_057419.1:143476797-143485863 GCF_019320065.1 Cervus canadensis | reverse complement strand
TTAAGTGATTTGTGCAAAAATCCTGAAGAAGCTAAGATCTCTCCATCCCTTGTTCCCAATCTCGAGTCATGTCCATTCCTTGATGTGATTCATGCTACACGGACTGCTGTATTTGGATGGATCAAGACCAACTTTAATTTCTAATCCAAGGGTAGAGAGGAGCAATGAAGGGGGCCTTCCATGTAGAAGGTGGGGCTGGGAGACCACGAAAGGAAGGATGAATGTATATCCAAGTCACTCAGGAACTTTTATGCAGGTGCAAGAAACTTATGTCAAAGTAGCCACAAGATTGTTTAATAGCAGACGGACGAATGTAACTCCATGTTTACTGCTAGAAACCAAAGCTTTGTATGAAATCTTGAATTTATGGGGAGGGAGGGAGGGTAGAAAAGCATGTACCCATCTGTTTTCTTCATCCCTTCTTATTCCTGAACGGCAGGAGACAGGCCCTTGGGCTTTGGCGACCCCATCTGGGCAGTGTTTATTTGATGGCTGATTTTGCGGTGCCAGGTTCTTCCTTTCCCATTTGCTATCATTTTGTAATACACACGCTGACCCTTTTCCCTTCCCTTTCTTTTCCTTGGGAATATACAATAAATAAAAACTTATTGGTACTGAAAAAAAAAACTGTATACTTAAATGAATTAAATGGTTAATGCCATGTTTTGTATTTTGAATTGTATTTTGAATGACAATGAGAAAAAAGTGTAGTGGTCATAACTGTTATAACATAAGTGAATATTAAAAACATCCTTAGTGAGAAAGGCCATACCATAAAAGGCCACCCAGATCCCATACTCATTTTGTCTGCTTTAAATCCGTCAAAGCTGTCCAAATGAGGGGAAAACGCAGTAATGGTTCCAGGAAAAGACACTGGATCAGGATGGAAAAATATATCTTCACACAGTTGGGACAGCAGGTGAAAGTGGAAGTGGGCCTGCGTACTAAATTATAACACAGAATTCATGATTTCCTCACAGGGAGGGCTAGGTGTCATTTCCTCAGGAGAGTGTCACTGTTTTGGTTAAAACACACTGAACATTTTGTGTGAATTGGCAAATATGAGTACTTTTTGCCATTATTAAAAGCTTTCCGTACATTTTAAATTAGTGGAAAGTGAGTTACTTTTCAAAACAAGCATGATAATACCATTCAAGAAATCAGATAAGACAGGCATCAAACTTTGTTATACAGGCCAAGACTTACCAGACCAAGTGCAACCAAAGTTTTGACACTTATTTCCCTTGTAGGAGCCCATATGGTATTACTATTAAAAAGCATTGTGGGAAGAGGGTGTTAGTAGCCACTAAGTCATGGGTCCTGTGGATGATCTGGATTGCAGGAGAAACAGTGAGACAGTGAGATTTTAGCTTCACAATCTTTTACATTACTTCAAAAATATGTTGAAAGATAAATTCAGCAGTTGCAAAAAGTGGAATACACACAAATCAATTTTGTTTCTATACATGAATAACAAAGCATCAAAAAGAATAAGGAAAACAATTCCAATCACAACTCAAGAAAAAAAAAAAAACTATATAGGAATAAATTTAACCGAAGACATAAAAGACCTATAATCAGAAAACTACAGGGCATCAATAAAGAAATTGAAAACAGAAAAGAAAAATATCCTATACTCATGCATCAAGAGAAATATTTTAAAAATATTTTCTACTGGGCCCAAGAGCCTAGAAGCCCATGCTCCACAGCAAGAGAGGCCACTTCCAAAAGAAGCCCACATACTGTAACTAGGAGTAGCCCCACCACCACAACTAAGCAAAGCCTATGCACAACAAAGACACAATGGAGCCAAAACTAAAAATAAATTAAAAAAATAACTTTTAATAAACAAAGTCTATCAACAAAAGAAAAAAATAATGTGGACTTAACAAAATTAAAAATTTCTACTCTATGAAAGACCTTATTCAGAAAACCAAAAGACAATGCACATACTGCATGCATGCTCAGTTGCTTCAGTCATGTCCTACTCTTTGTGACCCTATGGGCTGTAGCCTTCCAGGCTCCTCTGTCCATGGGATTCCCCAGATAAGAATACTGGAGTGGGTTGCCACACCTTCCTCTAGGAGATCATCCCAGCCCAGGGGTCAAACCCACATCTCCTATGTCTCCTGCCTTTGCAAGCGGGTTCTTTACCACTAGTGCCATTTCCAAAACACACATCTGAAAAGGGATCTGACTCAAATTATACCAAACGACCTCATTAAAATTTGGTAAAGATTGAAATACACACCTGGCCAAAGAAGATAAAGAGAGAGTAAACAAGCATACAAGAGGTCACCCAAGAAGCTGGTGGAATGCATGAACAGTCAACTTTGGAAGACAGTTTGGCACTGTTCTCCAAATCTAAACATTCTCATCTTAGGATCCAAGAAGTGTACCTCTAGTATTTAGACAACTGCTTTTCAAAACTGTGAAGCAAAATCTAGCCTCAAGTAAAGTACAGGAACTCTATTCATAATAGTTAAAAACTTAAAGATATTAGGATGTCCTTCCACAGATACATTCATAAGTAAATTAGGACACAAACATGTCAAGGGGAGCACAAAACAGGACACCCAAAATATGCCCATTTGACAAAAGAATCATTTTGGACTGATTAATTAAAAAAAAAAAAAAACAGCAGCACCAGGAGAATCTTGGAAAACCAAGTAGAAATGCCATTTTATGAAGCAGATTTACATTTATTAATGATATCTCCATCTGTAAGGGTGTGTCCCTCTCTGAATTAGGAATTGGATGATGACAAAATATCAAGAAAAGCTTGTCTAAGGAATGGACCTGAATGTTAATCTTCAAAACCACCATACACTTATTTACTGTGCTTTACCTAATAATCTCCCTTAAATGGCTTCTTCCATTCCCTAACCTCCTCCTTTCATTCTTAGTTGATGACAGCATTTAAAGCAAAGTCTTGGGCAGTTTCTTGGACCAGTCTTGGAATGAAAAAGTCAAGAGATACCTAGAGTAACAGACAAACTTGGCCTTGGAGAACCAAATGAATCAGGGCAAAGGCTAATAGAGTTTTGCCAAGAGAACGTACTGGTCATAGCAAGCATCCTCTTCCAACAACAGAAGAGAAGACTCTACATATGGACATGACCAGATGGTCAATACTGAAAACAGATTGATTTTATTCTTTGCAGCCAAAGATGGAGAAGCTCTTTACAGTCAGGGAAAACAAGAATTGGAGCTGACTGGAGGCCAGATCATGAACTCCTTACTGCAAAATCCAGACTTAAATTGAAGAAAGTAGGGAAAATCACTACTCCATTCAGGTATGACCTACATCAAATCCCTTATGATTATCCAGTGAAAGTAAGAACTAGATTCAAGGGATTAGATCTGATAGACAGAGTGCCTGAAGAACTATGAATGGAGATTCGTGACATTGTTCAGGAGGCAATGATCAAGACCACTCCCAAGAAGAAGAAATGCAAAAAGGCAAAATGTTTGTCTGAGGAGGTCTAACAAACAGCTGAGGAAAGCAGAGAAGCTAAAGGCAAAGGAGAAAGGAAAAAAATACCCATTTGAATGCAGAGTTCCAAAGAATAACAAGGAGAGATAAGAAAGCCTTCCTCAGTGATCAGTGCAAAGAAATAGAGGAAAACAAGAGAATGGGAAAGACTAGAGATCTCTTCAAGAAAATTAGAGATACCAAGGGAACATTTCATGCAAAGATGGGCACAATAAAGGACAGAAATAGTATGGACCTAAAAGAAGCATAAGATATTAAGAAGAGGAGGCAACAATACACAGGAGAACTATACCAAAAAAGATTTTTATGACCCAGATAACCACGATGGTATGATCACTCACCTAGAGCCAGACATCCTGGAATGTGCAGCCAAAGGGACCTTAGGAAGCATCACTACAAACAAAGCTAGTGGAGGTGATGCAATTCCAGTTGAGCTATTTCAAATCCTAAAAGACGATGCTGTTAAGGTGCTACACTCTATATGCCAGCAAATTTGGAAAACTCAGCCATGGCCACAGGACTAGAAAAGATTGTCAGTTTTCATTCCAATCCCAAAGGACAATGCCAAAGAATGTTTAAACTATCGCACAATTGCACTTATCTCATATGCTAGCAAAATAATGCTCAAAATTCTCTAAGCCAGGCTTCAGCAGTACATGAACCATGAAAGTCCAGATGTTCAAGATGGATGTAGAAAAGGCATAGGAACCAGAGACAAAATTGCCAACATCTGTTGGATCATCAAAAAAGCAAGCGAGTTCCAGAAAAATATCTACTTCTGCTTTATTGACTGCACCAAAGCCTTACACCAGTTGATGCTTTTGAACTGTATTGTTGGAGAAGACTCTTGAGAGTCCCTTGGGCTGCAAGGAGATCCAACCAGTCCATCCTAAAGGAAATCAGTCCTGAAGATTCTTTAGAAAGACTGATGCTGAAGCTGAAACTCCAATACTCTGGCCACCTGATGCGAGGAACTGACTCATTTGAAAAGACTTCGATGCTGGGAAAGATTGAAGGAGGGAGGAGAAGGGGATGACAGAGGATGAGATGGTGGGATGGCATCACTGACCCGATGGACATGAGTTTGAGCAAGCTCTGAGAGTTGGTGATGGACAGGGAGATATGGCATGCTTCACTCCATGGTGTCGCATAGAGTTGGATATGACTGAGTGACCGAACTGAAATACAGAAAATCTACATGACCTTGGGTTTGTCCTGCGTATTATGAGCTTTGAGTTTTAACACACAACCTGTCAGTCCATAAAATAAAAATATTGTGGACTTTGTAAAATTAAGGAGGTCTATTCTGAAAGACTTTATTCAGAAAATCAAGAAAATAATCCCACTTAAAATTGAATCTCCCAGCAAAACTAGGAAGTCAACCAAGGACTTCAAAGACCTACAAGGTAAAAACTGCAAGACACTGATCAATGCAACTGAACAACACAAAGATATATCCCAAGCTAATGGGTGAAAATTTCTTTAAGATGTCCATTCTAACCAAAGCAATGTACACATTCATGCGATCACTACCAACATTTCAGTGACATTTTTCACATAAACAAACGCAATCTTAACATGTGTGTGGAGTCACAAAGGACTCAGAAAAGCCCAAGTGATCCTGAGAAAGGGGAACAGGCTGGCATTATCTCCCTCCTTGACTTCAATCCACATTACGCACCTAAAGGTACCACAAGATGTGTGGAATTGGCTCAGAAACAGGCAAAGAGACCAGAGAGCTCAGAAATAAATCTATAGGCAAGGCATGTGGTTAGTTAACTCACAAGAAAGGAGTCAAGAACATACACCCAGGAAAGGGCAGTCCCCTCAATAAACTGTGCTGGGAAAAATGGATACCACACACCAAGAACAACACTGGATATCATTCTATACCACAGACAAAATCTGAAAAAAAAAACCCCACAACTTTACACATCAAGCCCTAACAGTCCTGGGTCCTCTGAAGACAGACAGTCAGCAACAGCCACACACAGAAAGCTTCTTCCCAATTTTCCTCACCTTTTCCTTCAGCGGCACCACCTCAGGTCCCGAGGAAATCAGACTCCTGTCAGACTCGACAGAACCCCACAATGTACCAAAGATGAAGCCCCAGCAGGTCCTGAGGAAACCAGGCTCCTGTCAGCCTGAACTGAAGCCCACAATGTCCCAAAGCCATAATGGGTCCTGAGGGGCCAGACTCCCATCATCCTGGATTGAACCCCAAAATGTATCAAAGCTGAAACCCCAGTGGATCCTGAGAAGACCAAACTCCTATCAGCTTGAACTGAACCCCACAATATACCAATGCTAAAGCTCCAGTGGGCCCTCCATGGCCAGACTCCCATCTCTCTGAACTGAACCCCACAAGGTCCCAAAGCTGAAACCCCATTAGGTCCTGAAAAGACCAGACTCCTGTCAGCCTGAACTGAACCCCAGAAAATCTTAAAGCTGAAACACGAGCAGGTCCTGAGGAGACCAGACTCCCATCACCCTGGATTGAACCCCCAAATGCATCAAAGCTGAAACCCCAGTGGGTCTGGAGAAGAGCAGACTCCCGTCAGCTTGAACTGAACACCGCAATGTTCCAAAGTCTAAGCCCCGGTGGGTCCTCAGTGGCCAGACTCCTGTCTCCCTGAACTGAACCCCAC
Organism: Cervus canadensis; assembly: GCF_019320065.1. Lineage (NCBI taxonomy): Eukaryota > Metazoa > Chordata > Mammalia > Artiodactyla > Cervidae > Cervus > Cervus canadensis. The sequence continues at coordinate 143,479,719 of NC_057419.1, read as the reverse complement.
AATGTCCCAAAGCTGAAATCCCAGTGGGTCCTGAAAAGACCATACTCCTGTCAGCTAGAACTGAACCCCACAAAGTCCCAGAGCTGAAGCACCAGCAGGTCCTGAGGAGACCAGACTCCCATCAGCCTGAGCTAACCCCACAATGTCCCAAAGACAAAGACATAATAGGTCCTGAGTGGCCAGACCCCCATCACCATGGATTGAACCCCAAAATGTATCAAGGCTGAAACCCCAGTGGGTTCTGAGGAGACCATTCTCCCGTCAGATTGAACTGAACCCCACAATGTCCCAAAGCCAAAGCTGCAATGGGTCCTCAGTGGCTAGAACCCCTCAACCTGAACTGAACCCCACAAAGATCCAAAGCTGAAGAACCAGCAGGTCCTGAGGAAACCAGACTCCTGTCTCCCTGTAGTGAACCCCACAGTGTTCCAAAGCCAAAACCTGAGCAGGTCCTGAGGAGACCAGACTGCCTGTCTCCCTGAACTGAACCCCACAAAGTCCCAAAGCTGAAGCACCAGCAGGTCCTGAGGAGACTAGACTCTCGTCTCCCTGAACTGAACCCCACAATGTCCCAAAGCTGAAACCACGTGGGTCCTGTGGTGACCCATCTCCTGTCAGCCTGAGCTGTACCTCACACTGTCCCTAAGCTGAAGCCCCAGCGGGTCCTGAGGAGACCAGAGTCCTATCAGTGGCAACCCACAGCCACTGGAAGTGCTCCAGCAGAGTGGGGAGTTCCCCTAGGGGTGAGGGGAGTGCCACGGACGCGGGCTCTGCATTATCATGGACAGGCATGATTAAGCAGGTTTGCAGGGGCCAGGACAAGGGCGAGGGAGACAAGCACCAGCTCCGAGTATTGTAAATCCTCACTTTCTGAGACTATGTGACCTAGGTGATCCAGACTTTGCAAGAAGCAAGCTGAGTTACAGAGGCAAGTAGGCGCAGGAGGTGATGTAAAATTTTAACATTTCCTCTTCAGGTTCAGGAACACGGAGGCCTTCCAGGTTCCCATTTCCTTGTGTCCCAGTGACTGTCAGCTCCTCCTCCAGGGCACATGGCCAACTCCCACCCTAAGTCCACTCTATACCCAAGGCCCTGGCCCAAGCCTAACCCCTCCATCAGGCCCTGATGAAGCTCCCTGCCCCCACGGTGCATCTCACATCCCACTGCAACGTGGTCTTTTTGAAGTCTGAACAAGACCATGCCCCTCTACTCCCTGTGATTCCCCTCACCTGATGAAGCCAGGCCTTCATCCGTTCCAGGGGACTCCAAAGACCTCATTCTCTCCAGACCCCACCTGTGTGGCCGCTGTCTGTGCCTGTCTAATTGGGCCTGTGGTGATCTCCTAAAATGAGGGTTATTTTATACAGAGAGAATGGGGTGAATGATGGCCAACAAAGATGTGTCCCCCCAGAACAGGGCCATATCTGGACAAAAGTTCTTTGTAGATGTAGTTAAGGATCTCAATGTAAGCTCATGTAGGGTTAGGGTGACCTTCAATCCAACTGACGGAGTCCTTCGAAGAGATGAAAGAGGACACAGAGGGGAAGCCTCTTAAAGGCAGAGGCAGAGATGGGAGGGAGGGGGCCACAAGCCCAGGGTGGCAGTGAAAATGAAAAAAGAGAAATGATTTTATTTTCTTTCCTGAGAGCAAAGAAGATAAAGAGAACAGTGAGCAGGCCAGATCCCTCCTAGATTTTCGTTACTGCTCCTAATCTGTACTCTTTAACTAAGTTTGCTTTTCTGCCCCCTAATTCTACTTGACCAACACCCTGCACTTATTCTCCTTTAACCTCATGCTACTTACACCATGGTGCTTGCCTTTCCCACCCTTGTAGTTTTCCTACCCTTGTAGGCCACCCTTTGTCGTTTTCCTTCTTTTTGGATTTCAAAAAGAAAGCAGCAGTGCAATGAACCAGAGACAAACAGACCTAGTTACCAGGCTACCTGATACCAGCTCTGCTTTTTGTGGAGTTTTATTGCTGTTGTTATTTCATAATTCTGTTTGTTTATTGTCTATTTTTGGCTGTGCTGGGTCTTAGTTGCTGCATGGACATTCCTCTAGTTGAGGAGACTGTGGGCTTCTCCTGTTGCAGTGTGAGGGGTTTCTCATTCAACTACTGAGCCTGTGCTTGAAGCCTGGGAGCCACAACTGCTGAGCCCATGTGCTGTAACTATAGAAGCCCACACATCCTGAGCCTGTGCTCCACAAAAAGCACACACACGACCATGAGAAGCCCTCACACTACAAAGAAGAGTAGTCCCCACTCGCTGAAAATAGAGAAAACCTGGGCACAACAACAAAGACAGTACAGCCAAAAATAGATAAGTGAAATAAAGAAGTAAAATCAACACTTTAAAAAATGAAAGTAGTGCCCATCTTTAGATACTATATAATGATCAAAGGATCATTCTAAGAAGAAGATATAACAATTATAAATATATATGCACCCAACATAGGAGCACCACAATATGTAAGACAAATGCTAACAAGTATGAAAGGGGAAATTAGCAATAACACAATAATAGTGGGAGACTTTAATACCCCACTCACACCTATGGATAGATCAACTAAACAGAAAATTAACAATGAAACACAAACTTTAAATGATACAATAGACCAGTTAGACTTAATTGATATCTATAGGAAATTTCACCTCAAAACAATGAATTTCAACTTTTTCTTAAGTGCACACGGAACCTTCTCCAGGATAGATCACATCCTGGGTCATAAATCTAGCCTTGGTAAACTAAAAAAAACTGAAATCATCCCAAGCATCTTTTCTGACCACAATGCAGTGAGATTAGATTTCAATTAAAGGAGAAAAAATGTTAAAAAATTCCAACATATGGAGGCTGAACAAAACGCTGCTAAATAACAAAAAATCACAGAAGAAATCAAAAAAGAAATCAAAATATGTATAT
>NC_057419.1:143333229-143476787 GCF_019320065.1 Cervus canadensis | reverse complement strand
AGAATGGGAGAAAATAATAGCAAATGAAGCAATGGACAAATAATTAATCTCAAAAATATACAAGCAACTCCTGCAGCTCAATTCCAGAAAAATAATCGACCCAATCAAAAAATGGGCCAAAGAACTAAACAGACATTTCCCCAAAGAAGACAACCAGATGAATAACAAACATATGAAAAGAAGCTCAGCATCACTCATTAGCAGAGAAATGCAAATCAAAACCACAATGAGGTACCATTACACGCTAGTCAGAATGGCTGCTATCGAAAAGTCTACAAGCAATAAATGCTGGAGAGGGTGTGGAGAAAAGGGAACCCTCTTAAACTGTTGGTGGGAATGCAAACTAGTACAGCCACTATGTAGAACAGTGTGGAGATTCCTTAAAAACTGGAAATAGAACTGCCATATGACCCAGCAATCCCACTGCTGGGCATACACACTGAGGAAACCAGAATTGAAAGAGACACATGTACCCCAATGTTCATCACAGCACTGTTTATAATAGCCAGGACATGGAAACAACCTAGATGCCCATCAGCAGATGAATGGATAAGAAAGGTGTGGTACATATACACAATGGAGTATTACTCAACTGTTAAAAAGAGTTCATTTGAATGAGTTCTTGTGAGGTGGATGAAACTCGAGCCCATTATACAGAGGGAAGTAAGCCAGAAAGAAAAACACCAGTACAGTATACCAATGCATATATATGTAATTTAGAAAGATGGTAACGACAACCCTGTATGTGAGACAGCAAAAGAGACAGAGATGTATAGCACAGTCTTTTGGGCTCTGTGGGAGAGGGCAAGGGTGGGATGATTTGGGAGAATGGCATTGGAACATGTATATTATCATATGTCAAACGAATCACCAGTGCATGATACAGGGTGCTCGGGGCTGGTGCACTGGCATGACCCAGAAGGATGGGATGGGGAGGGAGGTGGGAAGGGGGTTCAGGATGGGGAACACATGTACACCCATGGTGGATTCATGTCAAAGTAAATAAATAAATAAATAAAACTGAAAAAAAAAAATCAGTCCTACCAATGAACACCCAGGACTGATCTCCTTTAGGATGGACAACACTTTTTAAATTGTTTCCAGTATACTGGGTATAAAGTGATAGCTCTTTGTTTCTCTAATTTTCGTTCCCTGACAACCAGTAAATTTGAACATGTTTTCTTGCAATTAAAAAATAAATTAAAAAATAAAAAATGAAAGTAAAATTGATAATCAACAAGGACCTAATGCAGAGCATAGGCAACTACACTGAACCCTCTGTAATAACCTATAAGGGGAAAGATGTCGGGGTAGAAGGAGGTGCAATCATCTTGTCCTGCGAAAACTCCAAAATTGCAATTCACTACTAAACAACCATTGACAGGATAATGTGGATCCCACCAAAAAAAGATACCCCACGTCCAAGGGCAAAGGAGAAGCCCCAACATTATGGTAGGAAGGGAAAAATCGCATTTAGAATCAAACCCCATGCGCGCAAGAGACACCTGGAAGACTCAAACAAAACCTTGTGTGCACCAGGAACCAGAGGCACCACAGAGACTGACCAGACCTGCCTTTGAATGTTTGACTGTCTTCTGCATAAGCACGGGTCAGCAGTGGCTTGCTGCATGGAAAGGGGCTCTGGCTGAAGCAAACCTGGGGCACATAGCATGTGGCATAAGCTCTCTTGGAGGACGTTTCCATTAGTTCCACCACAGAGCCGCTGAGCAGAGGACCCACAAACTGCAGAACAATTATACCAAAGAAATTCTCACACTGTGAAGAAAATCCTAGGATCCACAACAGATTTCCCAACCTGGGGATCTGGCAATGGGACTGAGAACCTCCAGGTAATTAGACTTTGGAAGACAGAGGGGTTAGATTACAGAACTTCCACCAGACTGGGGAAACAGACTCTTGGAGGGCACAAACAAAACCTTGTGTGCAGCAGGAGCCAGGAGAAAAGAGCAGTGTCCCCACATGTGACTGAGTTAGAATTGCCCGTGAGAATCCAGGAGCCTCTGGTGGAAGCGTGGGTCAACACTTTGGCCTCAGGCCAAACAATAGGGAGGGAACACAGCCTCCCCCATCAACAGAAAATTGGATTTAAGATTACTGAGGATGGCCCCACCAATCAGAGCAAGGCCCAGTTTCCCTCACAGTCATTGTCTCCCATCAGGAAGCTACCATAACTCTCTTATCTTTATTCATAAGATGGCAGACAGAATGAAAAACAAAATCATAGAAAACTAACCAAACTGATCCCATGGACTACAGCCTTATCTAACTTAATGAAACTGTGAGCCATGCGGTGTAGGGCCACCCAAGTTGAACGGGTCATGTTGGAGTGTTCTGACAAAACGTGGTACACTGGAGAAGGGAATGGAAACCACTTCAGTATTCTTGCCTTGAGAACCCCATGAATGGTATGAAAAGGCAAAAAGATGTGACACTGAGAGATGAACTCCCCAGGTCGGTAGGTGCCCAATATGCTACTGGAGAAGAGTGGAGAAATAACTTCAGAAACAATGAATAGACAGAGCAAAAGTGAAAACAGTGCCCAGTTGTGAATGTGACTAGTGATGGAAGTAAAGTCCGATGCCAGAAAGAACAATATTGCATAGCAACCTATAATGTTAGGTCTATGATCACGGTAAATTGGATGTGGTCAAATAGGAAATGGCAAGAGTGAACACTGACATTTTAGGACTCACTGAACTAAAATGGACTGGAATGGGCAAATTTAACTCAGACGATCATTATATCTACTACTGTGGACAAGAACCCCTTAGAAGACATGCAGTAGCCCTCATAGTCTACAAAAGAGTCAAAAATGCAGTTCTTGCATGCAGTCTCAAGAAGGACAGAATGATTTCTGTTCATCTCCAAGGCAAACCATTCGACATCACAGTAATCCATGTCTATGCCCCAATCACTAATTCCAAAGAAGCTGAAGTTGAATGGCTCTATGAGGACTTACAAGACCTTCTAAAACTAATACCAAAAAAAGGTGTGCTTTTCATCATAGGGGACTGAAATGCAAAAGTAGGAAGTCAATCAGACTATACTACAAAGCTACAGTCATCAAGACAGTATGGTACTGGTGCAAAGAGATAAATATAGATCAACAGAACAAAATAGAAAGCCCAGAGAAGAATCCCTGCACCTATGGACACCTTATCTTTGACAAAGGAGGCAAAAATATACAATGGAGAAAAGAAAATCTCTTTAACAAGTGGTGCTGAGAAAACTGTTCAACTACCTGTAAAAGAATGAAACCAGAACACTTTCTAAGACCGTATACAAAAGTAAACTCAAAATGGATTAAAGATCTACATGGAAGACCAGAAACTGTAAAACTCCCAGAAGAAAACATAGGCAGAATACTCTCTGACATAAATCACAGCAAGATCCTCTACAGCCCACCTCCAAGAGTAATGGAAATAAAAGCAAAAATAAACAAGCAGGACCTAATTAATTGTAAAAGCTTTTGCACAATGAAAGAAACTATGAGCAAGGTGAAAAGACAGCCTTCAGAATGGGAGAAAATAATAGCAACTGAAACAACTGACAAAGAATCAATCTCTTAAATATACAAACAGCTCATGCACCTCAATACCAGAAAAATAAGTGACCCAATCAAAAAAATGGGCCAAAGAACTAAACAGACATTTCTCCAAAAAAAGGCATACAGATGGCTAACAAATACATGAAAAGATGCTCAACATCACTCACTATCAGAGATATGCAAATCAAAACCACAATGAGGGACCATCTCACCCTGGTCAGAATGGCTTCCATCTGAAAGTCTACAAACAATAAATGCTGGAGATGATATGGAGAAAAGGGAACCTTCTTACACTGTTGGTGGGAATGCAAACTAGAACAGCCATTATGGAGAACAGTGTGGACATTTCTTAAAAACTGCAAATAGAACTGCCATAGAACTAAGCAATCTCACTGCTGGGCAAACACACCAAGGAAACCAGAATTCAAAGAGAGGTCCATACCACAATGTTCATTGCAGCACTCCTTACAATAGCTAGGACATGAAAGCAACCTAGATGTCCATAGGCAGAAGAATGGATAATAAAGTTGTAGCACATATACACAATGGAATATTACTCAGCTATTTGAAAGAACACATTTGATCCAGTTCTAATGAAGTGGATGAAACTGGAGCCTGTTATTCAGAGTGAAGTAAGTCAGAAAGAAAAACACTGATACAGTATATATGCATATATATGGAATTTAGAAAGATGGTAACACCAAACCTTTGCCAACAAAGTTCTGTCTAGTTAAGGCTATGGTTTTTCCAGTGGTACTGTATGGATGTGAGAGTTGGACTGTGAAGAAAGCTGAGCACCGAAAAATTGATGCTCCAACACTGTGGTGTTGGAGAAGACTTTTGAGAGTCCCTTGGACTGCAAGGAGATCCAACCAGGCCATCCTAAAGGAGATCAGTCCTGGGTGTTCATTGGAAGGACTGATACTGAAGCTGAAACTCCAGTACTTTGGCCACCTCATGTGAAGAGCTGACTCACTGGAGAAGACCCTGATGCTGGGAGGGATTGGGGGCAGGAGGAGAAGGGGACGACAGAGGATGAGATGGCTGGATGGTATCAATGACTCAATGGACATGAGTTTGAGTAAACTCTGGGAGTTGGTGATGGACAGGGAGGCCTGGTGTGCTGCGGTTCATCGGGTTGCAAAAAGTTGGACATGACGGAGTGACTGAACTGAAATGAACTGAACACCAACCCTAAACACAAAAGCAAAAGTGACACAGATGTAAAGAACAGACTTTTGGACTCTGTGGGAGCAGGGGAGGGTATGATGAATTGACAGAATAGCACTGAAACATGTATATTACCATATGTGAAATAGATGACCAGTTCAAGTTTGATGCATGAAACAGGGTACTCAAAGCTCATGTGCTGGGACAATCCAGAGGGATGGGATGGGGAGGGAAGTGGGAGGGTGGTTTGGGACCGGTGGACAAATGTACAACCATGGCTGATTCATGTCAGTGTATGGCAAAAACGACCACAATATTGTAAAGTCATCATCCTCCAATTAAAATAGATAAATTATTTTTTTAAGTAGGAAGTCAAGAGATACCTGGAGTAACAGGCACGTTTGGCTTTGGAGTACAAAATTAAGCAGGGCAAAGGTTAACAGAGTTGTGCAAATAAAACACACTGGTCATAGCAAACACCATCTTCCAACGACCCAAGACTCTACATGTGGACATCACAAGATGGTCAATACCCAAATCAGATTGATTATGTTCTTTGCAGCCAAAGAAGGAGAAGGTCTATGGAGTCCATGAGCAAAACCAAGACCACGAGCTCACTGTGGCTCATATCATGACACCTTTATTGCAAAATTCAGACTTCAATTGAAGAAAGTAAGGAAAAACCCTAGGCCATTCAGGTATGAACTAAATCAAATCCCTTATGATTATACAGTGGAAGGGACAAATAGATTCAAGGGATTAGATCTGGTAAACAGAGTGCCTGAAGAACTGTGGACAGAGGTTCCTAACATTGTACAGGAGGCCATGGTCAAAACCATCCACCAAAATGAAATGCACAAAGACAAAAGTATTTTCTGAGGAGGCCTCACAAATAGCTGAGAAAAGAAGAGAAGATAAAGGCAAAGGAGAAAAGGAAAGATATACCCATGTGAATGCAGAGTTCCAAACAATAGCAAGGAGATATAAGTAAAACCTTTTAGTTGAACAATGTAAAAAGATAGCAGAAAACAACAGAATGGGAAAGACTAGAGATCTGTTTAAGAAAATTAGAGATACCAAGGGAACATATCATGCGAAGATGGGCACAGTAAAGAAATTCTATGGGCCATTTCTGAAGCAGTAGATATTAAGAAGAGGTGGCAAAAATACACAGAAGAACTATACAAAAGAGATCTTAATGACCCAGATAACCACGATGGTGTTATTAGACTCCTAGAGCCAGACATTTGGGAATGCGATGTGAAATGGTCCTTAGGAAGCATCACTACAAACAAAGCTAGTGGAGGTGATGGAATTCCAACTGAGCTATTTCAAGTCCTAAAAATAATGCTGTTAAAGTGCTGCACTCAGTATGCCAGCAAATTTGGAAACCTTGGCAGTGGCCACAGGACTGGAAAAGGTCACTTTTCATTACATTCCCAAAGAAAGGAACTGCCAAAGAATGTTCAAACTATTGCACAATTGCACTCATCTAACATGTTAGCAAAGTAATGCTCAAAATTCTCCATGTGAGGTTTCAACATATGTGAACCAAGAACTTCCAGATGTTCAAGCTGGATTTAGAAAAGGGAGAGGACCTTAGATCAAATTGCCAACATCCACTGGATCATAGAAAAAGTAAGAGAGTCCAGAAAAACATTTACACCTTATTTATTGACTATGCCAAAGCCTTTGACTGTGTGGATTACAACAAACTGTTGGAAAATTCCCAAAATATGGGAATACCAGACCACCTTACCTGTCTCCTGAAAAATCTGTATGAAGGTCAAGAAACAACAGGTAGAACCAGAAATGGAACGACAGACTGGTTCTAAATTAAGAAAAGCATATGTCAAGGCTGTATATTGTCACCATGTTTACTTATGTGCAGAGTACATCATGCAAAATGCCAGACTGGATGAAGAATAGCTGGAATCAAGATTACCAGGAGAAATATCAATAACCTCTGATATGCAGATGACACCACCCTTATGACAGAAAGTGAAGCAGAACGAAAGAGCCTCTTGATTAAAGTGAAAGAGGAGAGTTAAAAAGCTGAGTTACAACTCAACATTCAGAAAACAAAGATTGTGGCATTCGTTTCCATCACTTCATGGCAAATAGATGGGGAAACAATGGAAACAGTGAGAGACTTTATTTTCTTGGGCTCCAAAATTCCCTGGAAATGGTGACTGCAGCCATGAAATTCAAAAACGCTCGCTCCTTGGAAGAAAAGCTCTAACCAACCTAGACAGCATATTAAAAAGCAGAGACATTACCTTGCCAACAAAGTTCCATCTAGTTAAAGCTGTGGTTTTTCCAGTAGTCACGTATGGAAGTGAGAGCTGGACTACAAAGAAAGCTGAGTGCCGAAGAATTGATGCCTTCAATCTGTGGTGTTGGAGAAGACTCTTGAGAGTCCCTTGGACTGCAAGTAGATCCAACCAGTCCATCTTAAAGGAAATCAGTCCTGAAGATTCATTGGAAGGACTGATGCTGAAGCTGAAGCTCCAATACTTTGGCCAGCTGATGCAAAGAACTGAATCACTGGCAAAGACCCCAATGCTGGGAAAGACTGAAGGTGGGAGGAGAAGGGGATGACAAAATATGAGATGGTTGGATTGCATCACCGTCTCTATGGACATGAGTTGAGCAAGTTCTGGCAGTTAGTGATGGAAGCCTGGCGTACTGCAATCCTTGGGATCACAAAAAGCCGCACACGACTGAGCAACTGAACTGAACTGATAAGGGGAAAGAATACGAAGAAGAATATATATACATATAGATACCAGACCAGCTGGAATGTAAGGGATGCTGATGGTGACTAATTCTGACTCTCAAGACTTCAATCAACTGAAGCTTGGAGTCTCCCACAGCCCAAGATCCTTAATGAACATGCCTATAAAGGTAAAGTGTTAGTCACTCACTCGTGTCTGACTCTTTGCAACGCCATGGACCACCAGGCCCCTCTGTCCATGGAATTCTCCAGGCAAGAATACTGGAGTGCACTGTCATGCCCTTCTCTGGGGATCTTCCCCACCTAGGCATTGAACCCGGGTCTTCTGCTGTGGGTGGATTGTTTACTGTCTGAGCTACCACGGAAGCCTGAACATGCCTGTTCCCATAGATTAAAGCTTCCCCACCTTTGCAGTTTAGAGAGACACTGCTCTGGAAAGCTGCATGGTGTTCTCCATGGTCCTGCAAGTAATACCCTTTTTCTTCCCATGAGCTTTGGCTGGATTGTATCTTCTGGCTGACCACCACCAAGAGGTAAACTCACTTTTCTGGTAACATTTCTCCATCCAGACTCCCAACCACCACTTGATACTAATTCTACAGTCAGTCCTCTTGCTTCTAATACATGGAAATCACCTTATTTTTCTGTGAGCAATATAGCTAAGGGCCAGAAACAGTGTCCCTATTTTATCTTGAGAAACCAGTAGGTGTCAAGCAAATTCATCTCTGTGGATCCATTGTCCTCCACTTCAATGCCTCATTTTTCAGAAAACACTTGCAAGGGTTTGCGTTTTTATTTATACCTTATTTCTGAAGGCTTTTGATACCTACATTAAACATACAGACTACTCATCAGTGCCACTTCTACTTTGAGATTAAAAATCCTCCAAGTTTTTTCTAACATACTTATTCCATGTGTTGCATTTAAATCTTTGCCCATATGTTGTTTATCTTGTGTCTCATCAGAATTTAGTTAATTACACAGTTTTCCCCTGAATAATGCAGTACTCACCACAAAGAGGAGAAGTCAATGGCACCCCACTCCATTACTCTTGTCTGGGAAATCCCATGGACGGAGGAGCCTGGTAGGCTGCCATCCATAGGGTTGCGAAAAGTCAGACACGACTGAGCGACTTCACTCTCACTTTTCATTTTCCTGCATTGGAGAAGGACATGGCGACCCACTCCAGTGTTCTTGCCTGGAGAATTCCAGGGACGGGGGAGCTTGATGGGCTGCCATCTATGGGGTCGCACAGGGTCAGACACGACTGAAGTGACTTAGCAGCAGCAGCAGCACCACATAGAATTCTTCCCCAAACTAGATTTGACCAGGTATGGCACAAGTGGACCTAGGAGAAAATCCGGGAGGATGACTACAGTCTGGTGGAGCCGAGATTCCAGTTGAGGGCACTAGAAGGAAACATCCAGCCTGAGGACAAGCCACCCACTTGAGGATCCAGTCCTAAGAGGCCATGCCTGAAAACAAAGAAAGAAATCGGCCAAGATGCGCCTGCGCACTGGATGCTTCTTAATAGACACGCCCCAAGAGCAGCCATTCCTCAGCTTTTGGGTGGGGTCCACTTCGCTCTCCACACCCTCCCGTTGCCTATTGGCCAGACTGCCTCGCTCGCAACACTGATTGGTCGCTTGTGCCTGGCACCTTACAAGACGGCTGAGCCCCATACGCTCTGCCTCAGCGCGGGAGGACTAGTTGCTGAGCGGGAGTCGGAAGCACTGCAGGACAGCAGAGAGACTGACTGGAACGCACCGTGCACAACCCTCTTAAATCCTCAGAGTGACGTCTTCTAATTCCAGGGTGAGAGGCCCCAAATCCCATCAGCTTTGGGGAACCTAGGTCCTAACCGGAAGAGAGCTTGCAGCTCGTCAGCTTCAGGGACTACAAGTCCCTTCACTGGCAGAAACACTGAATCCCCTAGTGCTGCAACTCTCAAATACCTAGAGTAACCCCAGTTCCCCTCAGCCTGCAGCATCCTCAAAATAGCACCTGCAGAGAGACCAAATTTCCTTAACCTCGCAGACCCTGAATACCTCAGCCTGGGAGCCCTTAAAACTCTTTGTCCTCAAGACCCTCACTGTCCTGCTTGTCAGAGACCTAAAGCCCCTTAATAAGAAACCTCTGATTTCCTCAGCCACAAAGATCCCAAGTTCTCTCACCCTGCACATTCTACATCAGCTGAAAGATCCCCAGTCCCCTCTGTCTGAGGATCCCAGTTCCTTCAGCCCCTGTGTCCCAGATCTCCTCGAGCTGAACGAATTGTCCCTTAAACGTAGAACTCATGTTGGCCCAGATTTTTCCGAATCCCCAGGCGGAAATCCTCAAAACACTTCTTGGAGAAATATTCCCTCTCCTGCACTGGAACAGAGCCCTGATTTCAGCCTGACCCTAGGCCAACAGTTAGGGGCTTCCTGGTCTCCTCAAGACTCCCTCTGTCACCCACAGACACATCCCTCCAAGTGCCTTTCCTCAGAGGCGCTGAATTGTAGGGCAACCAAGAAACAAAATCTAGTTCACATTAGGGTGGCCTGTCATAGCTGGTCAGGATCTGTCCACCCCAACACCTTCATTCCAACTTTTCCCACACCTTCCTGCCCTGGACACTCCACCCAAGGAAGAAAGACCAGGCTTTGGATAGTGGTCTGGGCTATCCCAGCATCTTCTCCTTCCACAGGCACCTTGGCATTGAGGCATTCCTAATGGCCATGAGCCAAAACAGGTCTCCAGAGGAGAGCACTGAGGGAGATGCTGGGAGAACAGAGTGGAAGCCCACGGTGAAAGGCAGAGGTGGCAAAGCTAGGCTCTAATCCAGCTCTATAAGGAAGGACACGGCACTCGTCCCTAAAGGACAACAGACTGCTTGCCTGGGCAGCTGAGTGAAATTCTCTGTGAACGGACACAGGATGGAAATGCCTGGTCCTGTCTGAGATGGTGGTGTGGAGAGGGACTAAACAGGACACTAGCATCATCAGCTGCTCTGTGTCCAGCAAGAATTAGGAAAAATGCTCAGTGTTTGTTCAGTTAAGTAGGACACAGGCGGGAAGGAAAGTCTTTATCCCTGTCTCACAGAGAACATCCAGTAGCTTCAGGCTACCCCTTGCACAAAAGTTGGAGGAGAAGTCAGCTCTAAGATCTGACTTATATTAGTAAGTCCCTGATTAAATCTATTATTTTCCTTAAGCCAAAGATGCTTTCAGACATTTCCATATACTTCTCCAAGGAAGAATGGGCAGAGATGGCAGAATGGGGAAAAATCTGATATAGGAATGTGAAAAGGAATTACGAAGTGCTGATTGCTATAGGTAACAGGAAGTGCTGGGTGCTTGTGAGCCTGGGAAACATGAAACAGGTCTTCACCCTCAGTGTTCACTTGGCCCGCTCTTAGGTGGTTTCATCTGCTCACAGTTCCCTTTTGTGTGGAGACTAACCTGGAGGAAATGTTTACAGTTTTGTACCAAAGTGGGCCAAAGTGGCAGAGCAGAGCTCACCTCCTGCCTTGTCCTACATTCTCCCAGCCCATCCTACTGATTTCCCTGACCTTGTGACACTTCCCATTGCTTCTGTGCTTTGTGCCTCCTTCTTAGAACGTATATTTTGCTTCTTTCCAGGTTTCAGAGCCACTCGACCAGCTCTCATGCGTCACCGCAGGCAGGTCATCAAACCCAAGGTAGATGACACTGACGATTCTGATGAAGAATGGACACCAAGGCAGCAAGGTGAGGGGCCAGGAGGATGTAGTTGTGTCTTCCTGAAACCAGCCTGGGCTAAGGTATTAACTGCATCTCAGCCATTAGCAAAGAAATAATTTTCAGCATTCTGAAGTGGTTGTGGCTGAATATTGACATAAGCCTGAATGAAGATGAATGTATAGGCTTTCCAGTGTAATTCTCAAAAGTTTTTTGTTTAAAATTTATGATTCTTTTTAAAAAGAATTATTTTTGCTAAACATTCTTTTTTTCATTTTATTTTTTTTTTCAATTATTTTTATTAGTTGGAGGCTAATTACTTCGCAACATTGCAGTGGGTTTTACATGTAACTCCATGGCTGATTCATGTCAATGTATGACAAAACCCATTGCTAAACATTCTTAATGAAAGGCAATTAAAGATAGCTTAGGCTATAAATTCACCAAAGAGATTTCTAATACTAATCTCATAATAGTTCGGTTATTGGAGTAAATCTCTTAGAAGAGGAAATCATTAATATATTATGTCAAGATACATTATTTATGTGTGTATAAAAAATAACACCACGTGATCTTCTTACCCTAAGGTGAAACTATTATTTGTTTTGATTCTGGGAAAGGGTTTGAGAGAACTATTTATTCTCCCTGATCTTTCCCACATTTCACTGATCAGACAACCTCAGGTAAATGAAAATGAAGTACACTCATTGTAATATAGAAGTGAGCAGCTCACTTCCTCTTCTGCTGCTCAGAGAGCTTAGAAGAGATATTCTGCTTAGATTGAAGAAAACAATTTAGATAGTTCTAGGATTCTCCATCGATGGATTTCTGCTCCCAGATTTTTAAAAATTATTTATTTAATTTTGGATGTACTGGGTCTTCGCTGCTGCGCAGGGGCTTTCTCTGGTTGCAGTGACTGGCTTCTCATTTCAGAGCACATGCAGAATCAGTAGTTTGTGACACACAGGCTTAGTTGCCCAACAGAAAGTGGAATCTTTCTGGACCAGCGACTGAACCTGTGTCCTCTGCATCAGCAGGCAGATTCTGTGCCACCAGGGAAGTCCATCTGTTCCCTTAGGTTATGAAAAGTAGTGTAAGAGACATGAAAACCAAAGGTTTTGACATGGAGAGAGATTTTTCATAGGGAATACATACCCCAAGGTTCACCATACCTCTACTGCTGCTAAGTTGCTTCAGTCATGTCTGACTATGTGTGGCCCCATAGACAGAAGCCCACCAGGCTCCCCCACCCCTGGGATTCACCAGGCAAGAACACTGGAGTGGGTTGCCATTTCCTTCTCAAATGCATGAAAGTGAAAAATGAAAGTGAATTTGCTCAGTAATGTCTGAATCTTAGAGACCATATGGACTGCAGCCTATCATGCTCCTCCTTCCATGGGATTTTCTAGACAAGAGTACTGGAGTGGGGCGCCATTGCCTTTTCCCACCATACATCTACACATCTTTATTTATCTTCTTAATTTCTGAGTGTATGGTACACTATTGCTAACTATGTACACCTTGCTCTACAGCAAATCTGTAGAACTTTTTCATCTTGCAGGACTGAAGCCTTACACACACTGAGCAACAATTCTCCAATTCTTCCTCCTCATAGTCCTTGGCAACCACAATTATATTTTCTGTTTCCATGGATTTGATTAATTTAGGTACCTCACAGAAGTGGAATCATGCAATATTTGTCTTTTTTTTTTTGATTGGTTCATTTCACTTAGCATAATATCATCAAGGCTCATCCCTGAGGTTGCATATAACAAAATACTTTTTTAAGGCTTCAAAACTTTCCATTGTGTGCATGTGTATATAATATATATGATATATATAATCTTTATCTGTTTATCCACCAATTAACATTTAGATTGCTTCCACATCTTGCCAACTGGGAATAATGCTGCAATGACCATAGATGTGCACACAATTTATTCAAGATCTTGCTTTCAAATTTTTATGGAAATATACTCTGTAGTTGGATTGCTAGATCATACAGCAGTTCTAATTTTCTGAGGAAACTCCATACTGTTTTCTGTAAAGGTTGCAAAATTTTACATTTCCAACAATAGTGTATAAGGGTTCCAATTTCTTCATATACTTAGCAAACTTGCTATTGTCTTTTTATTTATATTGGCCATTACAGAAGGTATGAGATAATTTCCATTGTGGTTTTAATTTGTATTTCCCTATTGATTAGTAATATTGAGCATCTTTTGGTATGTTTATTGGCCATTTGTGGATGTTCTTTGGAGAAATGTCTATTCAGGTCCTTCTTCCACCATGTTCGTCAGCTCAGGCTGCCATAATGAAACAGACTGCATGGCTTAAACCACAGAAATTTGTTTTCTTCCAGTGCTGGAGCATGTAAGTTTGATAACAGGGTGCCATCGTGGTCAATCAGGTTCTACTCCTGGCTTACAGGTAGCCTTCATATTGGTGTATGCTTATTAACCCCTTATCAGATACATATTTTACAAATATTTTCTACCATCCTGTAGGTTGTCTTTCACTCTGTTCCTTTGTTTCACTCTATTCGTCCATTTCACTTTGTGTCCTTTGCTGCACAGAGGTTTTAAGATTAACATAATCTCATTTGTATATTTTTACCTTGTTACTAATACTTGTGCACTTGGTATCATATCTAAGAAATCATTGCTGATTCAATGTTATGAAGCTTCACACTCATTTTCTTATCAAGTCTTACATTTAGGTCTTTAATCCATTCTGAGTTGATTTTTCTTCATGATGTAAGATCTTAATTGTTTTGCATATAGATATTTTGTTTCCCCAGTGCCATTCATTACAGGGATTAAGCTTTCCCTGTTGTCTTGACACCCTCCATAAAGATCCTTAGACCATGTATCCAATAGTTTATTTCTAGCTGTCTGTTGTGTTCCATTGATTGGTACATCTGTCTTTATGCTAGTGGGCTTCCTTAGTGGCTCAGCAGGTGAAGAATGTACCTTCAGTGCAGGAGACACAGGAGATCCGGGTTCAATCCATGAGTTAAGAAGATCCCCTGGAGAAGGAAATGGCAACCTCCTGCAGTATTCTTGCCTGAGAAATCCCCTGGACAGAGGAGCCTGGTGGGCTCCAGTCCAAAAGGTCACAGAGTCAACACGACTGAGCAACTAAGCATGCATTTTATGCCAAAACTACACTTTTGGTTTACTGTACCTTGGTAATATGTTCTGAAATCAAAGGCCTCCAGCTTTTCTGTTCTTTCTAAGATTGTTTTGCCTATTTGGGGTCCTCTGAGATTCTGTATTAACTGTAGAATGGACTTTCTATATCTAAAAAAAAGTTCCATCGGGATTTTAATAGGAATTGCATTGAATCTTTAAATTTCTTTGGGTAGTATGAGCAGCTAAATAGTATTAAGTCTCCAAATCCATAAATGTGAGATGCCTTTCTATTTACTTCTATCAGATTCCTTTTGGCAATACTTTGTAGTTTTCTATTTTGTGTTGTTTTTTTTTTTAATTTAAATTATTTATTTATTTTACTTTACAACATTGTATTGGTTTTGCCATACATTGACTTGAATCCGCCATGGGTGTACATGTGTTCCCCATCCTGAACCCCCCTACCAACTCCCTCCCCATCCCATCCCTCTGGATCATCCCAGTGCACCAGCCCCAAGCATCCTGAATCATGCATTGAACCTGGAATGGTGATTCATTTCACATATGATAATTTACATGTTTCAATGCCATTCTCCCATATCATCCTGCCCTTGCCCTCTCCCACAGAGTCCAAAAGACTGTCCAATACATATGTGTCTCTCTTGCTGTCTCACATACAAGGTTATTGTTACCATCTTTCTAAATTCCATATATATGCATTAGTATACTGTATTGGTGTTTTTCTTTCTGGCTTACTTCACGCAGTATAATAGGCTCCAGTTTCACCCACCTCATTAGTACTGATTCAAATGTATTCTTTTTAATGGCTGAGTAATATTCCATTGTGTATATGTACCACACCTTTCTTATCCATTCGTCTGCTGATGGGCATCTAGGTTGCCCCCATGTCCTGGCTATTATAAACAGTGCTGCAATGAACATTGGGGTACACGTGTCTCTTTCAGTTCTGGTTTCCTCAGTGTGTATGCCCAGCAGTGGGATTGCTGGGTCATATGGCATTTCTATTTTCAGTTTTTTTAAGGAATCTCTACACAGTCTTCCATAGTGGCTGTACTAGTTTGCATACCCACCAACAGTGTAAGAGGGTTCCCTTTTCTCCATACCTTCTCCAGCATTTATTGCTTGTAGACTTTTGGATAGCAGCCATTCTGACTGGCGTGAAATGGCACCTCATTGTGGTTTTGATTTGCATTTCTCTGTTAATGAGTGATGTTGAGCATCTTTTCATGTGTTTGTTAGCCATCTATATGTTTTCTTTGGAGAAATGTCTGTTTAGTTCTTTGGCCCATTTTTTGATTGGGTTGATTATTTTTCTGGAATTGAGCTGCAGGAGTTGCTTGTATATTTTTGAGATTAATTATTTGTCCATTGCTTCATTTGCTATTATTTTCTCCCATTCTGACGGCTGTCTTTTCACTTTGCTTATAGTTTCTTTTGTTGTGCAGAAGTTTTTAATTTTAATTAGGTCCCATTTGTTTATTTTTGCTTTTATTTCCAATATTCTGGGAGGTAGGTCATAGAGGATCCTGCTGTGATTTATGTCGGAGAGTGTTTTGTCTATGTTTTCCTCTAGGAGTTTTATAGTTTCTGGTCTTACATTTAGATGTGATCTACTCTGGAGAAGGTTCCGTGTGCACTTGAGAAAAAGGTGAAATTGATTGCTTTGGGTGAAATGTCGTATAGATATCAATTAGGTCTAGCTGGTCCATTGTGTCATTTAAAGTTTGTGTTTCCTTGTTAATTTTCTGTTTAGTTGATATATCCATAGGTGTGAGTGGGGTATTAAAGTCTCCCACTATTATTGTGTTATTGTTAATTTCCCCTTTCATACTTGTTTGCATTTGCCTTACATATTGCAGTGCTCTTATGTTGGGTGCATATATATTTATAATTGTTATATCTTCTTGGATTGTTCCTTTGATCATTATATAGTGTCCTCTTTGTCTCTTTTCACAGCCTGTATTTTAAAGTCTATTTTATCTGATATGAGTATTGCAACTCCTGCTTTCTTTTGGTCTCCGTTTGCCTGAAATATTTTTTTCCAGCCGTTCACTTTTGGCATGTATGTGTCCCTTGTTTTGAGGTGGGTCTCTTGTAGACAGCATATATAGGGGTCTTGCTTTTGTATCCATTCAGCCAGTCTTTGTCTTTTGGTTGGGGCATTCACCCCATTTACATTTAAGGTAATTATTGATAAGAATGGTCCCATTGCCATTTGCTTTGTTGTTGTGGGTTCGCGTTCATACAACCTTTGTGTGTTTCTTGTCTCGGGAAGATCCTTTAGCATTTGTAGAAAAGCTGGTTTGGTGGTGCTGAATTCTCTCAGCTTTTGCTTGTCTGTAAAGCTTTTGAATTCTCCTTCATATCTGAATGAGATCCTTGCTGGGTACAGTAATCTGGGTTGTACGTTATTCTCTTTCATTACTTTAAGTATGTCCTGCCATTTGCTTCTGGCCTGAAGAGTTTCTATTGAAAGATCAGCTGTTGTCCTTATGGGAATCCCCTTGTGTGTTATTTGTTGTTTTTCCCTTGTTTCTTTTAATATTTGTTCTTTGTGTTTGATCTTTGTTAATTTGATTAATATGTGTCTTGGGGAGTTTTGCCTTGGGTTTATCCTGTTTGGGACTCTCTGGGTTTCTTGAACTTGTGTGACTATTTCTTTCCCCATTTAGGGAGTTTTTAGCTGAAGTTTTCAGCTATTATCTTCTCGAGTATTTTCTCATGGCCTTTCTTTTTGTCTTCTTCTTCTGGGACTCCTATGATTCAAATGTTGGGCATTTCTTGTTTTCCCAGAGGTCCCTGAGGTTGTCCTCATTTCTTTTGATTCTTTTTTCTTTTTTCCTCTCTGCTTCATTTATTTCCATTTTATCTTCTCCCTCATTTATCCTATTTTCTGCCTCCATTATTCTACTGTTGGTTCCCTCCAGAGTGTTTTTGATCTCATTTATTGCATTATTCATTTTTAATTGACTCTTTTTTATTTCTTCTAGGTCCTTGTTAAACATTTCTTGCATCTTCTCAATCCTTCTCTCCAGGTTATTTATCTATAACTTTATTTTGTTTTCAAGATTTTGGATCATTTTTATTATCATTATTCCAAATTCTTTTTCAGGTAGATTCCCTATCTCCTCCTCTTTTGTTTGGCTTTGTGGGCATTTTACCTTTACCTGCTGGGTATTTCTCTGCCTTTTCATCTTATTTAGATTGCTCTGTTTGGGGTGGCCTTTCTCTATTCTGGTAGTCTGTGGTTCCTTTTTATTGTGGAGGTTTCTCCCAGGGGGTGGGGTTGGACGATTGGCTTGTTGAGGTTTCCTGGTTAGGGAAACTTGCGTCAGTGTTCTGGTGGGTGGAGCTGGATTTCTTCTCTCTGGAGTGCAATGGAGTGTCCAGTTGTGAGTTTTGAGATGGGTCTATGGGTTTGGTGTGACTTCGGTCATCCTGTATATTGACGCTCAGGGCTATGTTCCTGCATTGCTGGAGAATTTGTTTGGTATATCTTACTCTGGAACTTATTGACTCTTGGGTGGTGGTTGGTTTCAGTGTAGGTATGGATGTTTTTGGATGATCTCTTATTAATTAATGTTCCCTGTAGTCAGGAGTTCTCTGGTGTTCTTAGGTTTTAGGCTTAAGCCTCTTGTCTCTGGATTTCAGTCTTATTCTTCCAGTAGCCTCAAGACTTCTCCATCCATACAATATTGATAATAAAACTTCTCGGTTAATGGTGAAAAGATTCTCCACAGTGAGGGACACTGAGAGAGGTTCACAGAGTTACCTGAAGAAGAGGAGAGGGAGGAAGGAGATAGAGGTGAGCAGGAGGAGAATAAGGGGGATTCAAGAGGAGAGAGACAGATCTAGGCAGTACTCTGTTCCTTAAGAGTTCTCCACAGCCCAGAACACCCAAAGAGATTCACAGAATTGGATAGAGAAGAAAAGGGGGAGGCAGGAAATAGAGGTAATGTGGGGGAGGAAAAGAGAGTCAAAAGGGGGAGTGAGTAGTCAAACCAGTAATCACACTCCTGAGTACAAATGGGTACTGAAGTTTGGATTCTTAAATGTCCAAAATTGATATCAAATACTGAAAAACAAAGATTAAAATTCTAGAGTAGAGGTTAGACTCTTAAAAATACAATATTAAAAAAAATTTAAGAAAAACGTATGAAGTTCGATTTAAAAATAGGGTCCTTTTTTTTGCAAGGTTATAGTGGGTTATAAAATGAAAATTAAGGAGTAATAGAGGAATAATAGAAGACTTTAAAAAAAGAAAAGAGAAAAATTTTTTTATTAAAAAAATAATAATAGTAAAAATATCTAGGAATTTCTCTGGAGCTGTTGTGGGCAGTGTGTGTTCGGTTCAGTTTCAGATAGTTCCTTTTTCTAGCTTATACTTCTCAATATCTATAGGCTCCTTCCAGTGCAGTCGTTGTTAACTACAGGGATTTTAATCTGTTGCACCTGTCACTTCTAAAGCGATTCCTTTTGTTTATTTGGCTTCTGTTTGCAGGTCTCTACAGTGTCTAATTTCCGCCCTGATACAAGGGGGCGGAGGTGGTCTCTTGTTTAGTTTTGCTTGTTCAGTCGTGCTGTGGGGAGGGAGGGGCACTGCAGACAAATATCTCTGGCGTGTGTGGGGAGCACTCGCAGTGTTTCGGCCACACTGGGTTTGCCCCTACTCACAGCATGTGTGCTTTTCCTGTCTACACTGCTCAGGCTCCAGGCTGCTCCACATGAGCGGGCCCTGAGTTGTGTGCACTTCCCAAGTCTAAGACGCTCAGGTTCAGGTTTTCAGGTATTCCACAAAGGCACAGGCTCCGTTGGGTCTGTGTTTTGTGCCTTCCCCAGCCAGAGCAGCTCAGGCAACCAGCAGCTTGATGAACACCCTCTCTCCAGGTGCAGTGCGCCTTATCCCTTCCGTGGTCCCAGCCTCAGTTTCCGGTGCGCTGGTCCGGTGCATGTTGTGTCTCTTCTGGGGAGCTGATCTCTGACTGTGACCCTCCTGGCAGATGTCAACCATCCAGAATCTCAGGAAGTCTTTGGTTAGAGACTGGAGGCCTGTTTGCAGTTTGGTAGGGGATGCCGTCTCTGGGGCCAAGTTTGCCCCTTTCCCCTCCCCACTGCCTCCTGCCTCTGGCGGGGGATGGGCCGGTCCTCAGCTGTCTAGCTCTTCTCTGGTATTTGCTCCGTCCTTTGTTCTGGGAACTGGCGGGTAGTGCCTTAGTTTAGGGCTTTTTGCAGGTTAGTTCTCTCTCTCTTGCTATCCCACAGTTTAAGTTGCTATCTCACGTTAGCTCCCTCCGATTGCCCTCAGGGCTTTCAGGCCCGGTTCTTACCCTAAGCAATGCTGCCTCCTTCTCTCCGTTCAGCCCCCACTTGCTGGTGGTAGATGTGAGCGCCTGGGGTACTTTTCTGCTGGGAGTTGCTTTTAGGCATGTAATCTGTGGGTTTTATTTATTTTTCCTCCTGGTTAGGTTGCCCTCTGAGATTCAAAAACTTCCCCCAGACCTGCCAGTGAGAGGGTTTCTTGGTGTTTGGAAACTTCCTCTATTAAGACTCCCTTCCCAGGAGAGATCTCCATCCCTAACTCTTTTGTCTCTCTTTTTATCTTTTTTTTTTTTTGCAAGTAACTTTTAAAAATTTTTTTAAATTTATTTATTTTTTTCATTTATTTTTATTAGTTGGAGGCCAATTACTTTACAATATTGTAGTGGTTTTTGTCTCTCTTTTTATCTTTTATATTTTGTCCTACCTCCTTTTAAAGACAATGGACTGCTTTTCTGGGTGCCTGATGCCCTTTGCTGGTGATTAGAAATTGTTTTGTGGAGTTTGCTCAGCGTTCAAATGATCTTTTGATGAATTTGTGGGGGAGAAAGTGGTTCCCCATCCTATTCCTCCGCCATCTTAGCTCCTCCCCCCAACTTGTCTCTTTTTTAAGACTGCCTTCCCAGGATGGATCTCCTTCCCTATCTCTTTTGTCTCTCTTTTTATCTTTTATATTTTGTCCTATCTCCTTTCGAAGACAATGGGCTGCCTTTCTGGGTGCCTGATGTCCTCTGCCAGCAATCAAAAGTTGTTCTGTGGAATTTGCTTGGCGTTCAAATGTTCTTTCGATGAATTTGTGGTGGAGAAAGTGGTCTCCACATCCTATTCCTCTGCCATCTTAGGACCGCCCCCTACTTTATAGTTTTCAATGTATAAGTCTTTCATCTCCTTATGTTTACTCCCAATTATTGCACTCTCTTTGATCCTATTATAAATAAGAGTATTGGGACTTCTCTGGTGGTCCACTTGCTAAGACTCCACACTCCCAATGTGGAGAACTTGGGGTCAATTCCATGTCAAGGAACAAGATCCCACATGCCACAACAAAGACCTGGCACAAATAAATATATAAAAATAATTTTTTAAAAATTCAAACTTAGCTCTTGACTACAGCTTTAAAAAATAAATAGGATTGTTTTCTTATTATCCTTTCTGGAACTCGTTGTTCATGCATGGAAAGGTATTTGAATATTGATTCTGTACTGTGCAACTTTCTGTGCAGGTTTTTTTTGCCTGTGGAATCTTAAAGATTTTCTGCACGTAAAATCATGTCCTCTGTGAACAGACATAATTTTACTTCTTTCTTTCCAAATGGAAGTCCTTGGTTTCCTTTAAATATTATGTTGAATAGAAGTGTTGAGAATGGGCATCCTTGCCTTCTTTTCCTTAATCTTAGAAGTTTTCAGATTTTCACTGATTACTGTGATGTTAGAGATTGACGTTTCATATGACTTTTATTATACTGCAGTCACTTCCTTCTATTTCTACTTTGTGGAATATATTTGTCATGAAAGGCTAGTAAATTTATTAGATACTTTATGGACCTCAGATGAAGCACAAATGGAGTTTCTTTTTTTTTAATTTTAAGAAAATTTTGTAATGCTCCCAGTGGAAGCATAGGAGTTGATGATACAGAAATCAGTTTCCATTTCTCCTTTGCTAAATCCTTGTCCTTGTCACTCTCTGGCTCAGAATTCTGTGTCCTTAATTAGAATGCCCAGAGGTTGGAAACATTTACCAACCAAAACACTGTTTCTCACCATTTTCTAGGTAAATCTTCTAGGATGGCCTTCAGAGTGTGGCACAGTAAACACCAGAAAGTGAGTATTTCCCAAATACTGTTGACAAAAAAATCCTTCTCATGGATCCAGTCACAGGTGAGAATAGCAGAAAACAGAGATCCTGGAGACTACTGCCTTCCTGTCCTGAATCTTTAGCACAATGTCTGATATCATCACCATCTTTATAGTTAGTAAGAATAGCAACAACAGTAGGCTGTTCTATTTGTTACATTATTTTCACAATATTTCAGACTTTAAGCATTTTATGTGAATAAACTTACTGAAACCTTAAAACAATCCTACAGTACCTATAAGTAGGTACATAGCTATCACCATTATAGATCAAGAAACTGAGGTAAAAAAAAATGTTTGATTATGTATCATTGGTAGTGCAATCTAGTCCAAAGGACCTTCTCTAAAACCTTTATAATCTGGTTAAAACTTTCATAGCTTAATAAAGTTTATTCATACATCTTTATATAATTCATCTGAAAGATGTTTTCAACCTCAGTTTTTTTGTTCTGTGCTAGTGAGGGTGGACTCCGGCAGTTGGTGATGGACAGGGAGGCCTGGTGTGCTGAGGTTCATGGGATCGCAAAGAGTCAGACACGACTGAGCGACTGAACTGAGTGAGGGATATGCTAAGACATCTGACTAAGGGAAGCCTTAGGACATGTTGGGCAGTTTGTAGAGTGGGCGGTCCAAGATGGAGAAGGTGAAGGACATGTTGGACAGTTTGTAGAGTAGATGGTCCAAGATGAAGAAGGTGACAGACATGATCCCTATCTCAGAGCCTCCCACTCCAATAAGAGGAAGCAACTCGCAGCCATGACAAACCTCAGGTTTATGACTCAAAAACAATAAATAAAAAAATAACTGAGGGACTTCACATAGGTTACCTGATTTTGAGTAGAAACTCATCATCTGGACATGATTTCAAACACTCATTCTTGTAGGAGGAAGTAACAAGGCATTCCTCTGAGCTTTGATTGGGCAACTCTC
Organism: Cervus canadensis; assembly: GCF_019320065.1. NCBI lineage: Eukaryota > Metazoa > Chordata > Mammalia > Artiodactyla > Cervidae > Cervus > Cervus canadensis. The sequence goes on along the minus strand of NC_057419.1, from coordinate 143,454,357 downwards.
TCGTTTGGAATCATTTGTTTAGCTTGCCCCTGTGTTGTGAGCTTTGAGAGTCTACCCCATACCCATTAATTCTCAGAAGTCGAGGCTCAGCTCAAAGCCCCTGAGGGCCCCGTGAATGTTTTGTGAATGACTGACTCCACATTTAAACATTAATCTAGGAATAAGAAGGTCAAGGAATGCTGAAGATAGTATTTGTGAGCTAGACTTCAATTATAGAGGCAGTTGAGGGGATATATTGATGGCAAGGGTGTACGCTCAAATTCATATTCTATTAAATAGCACACACAATGATTTGTTGAAAGTTATTAAATTTCATGTCCACTGTAACATTGAGAATTAGAATGTATACCTATTTATGGATCAGGAAACTGAGGAGAACCAGCTGGTCGTACAGCCTTCTTCAAGCAGGATTGATGAGGCCAGCTATTTTAATTCAAACATTGTTTCTAAGACATGGCAACCTGCAACATTCAGCTCATTTTCTTTATTGTCTAAATGTGCTTCTGCCGATTGTCTTTTCTCTTCTCAATCTCACTGCTTTGTTACCTTACTTTCCAGATGTGTTTTGTCCCCTCTGTAATTTTTCATACTTCTTTGACCATCAAAGATCCACTAATTAATAGAAAAAACCCAGGATTTCTCTATGAGCCCTTACCCTCTTCTTTCCCTGACCTCCAGCTATGCTCCCTGCCTTGCTCTTACTTTTACACAGAATGTTGAAGGGGAAGAACCTTAAGATATGAATTCTAGTTTTGATTCATTACCCACTTAGGTCCTTGTTTTACACTCCAGTGTTCAGACCTCCCCTCCACCAGGTATTTCCAAGAATTGTCAAAGTATTAACTAAAGTCATGCATGTGAAAACACTTCGTACAGTCCTAAAGAACTAAAGAAATGCGTGTTGTCTTTTTCTCACACGGAAGGGAATGTCCCGGGGACCATTAAGTAAGGTGTCCAGTTTGAAGAAATTGCCGGGAGCGGCAAAATTGTTGAAGAAAAGTGGCTCCAAGTGGGCTCAGAAACCAGTGTACACTCTCCAAGAAACAAGGACCCCTGGACAGCACTCCAGACAAAAAGTCGGTAAGAGAAAATTTGGGGAGTTGCTCTAATTAGTTCCTCTAATCCCTGTAGAAAAGGTAACAAGTATAGCCTAGGTGTATGGTGTGGACTTTGGGTAGGCATGGGTTTAAGGTGGATTGATCTGAGACATGAAGTTAGCAGTGGGGCCTGAGGAAAATGTTATACATTTTCTGAGGTCCTGATTGTCCATCTGTAAAGTGAAGATAAGGATACATAACTCATACAGTGTTTGAAAGCATTACATTAAATGCAAAACTGCTGACACATACAAGTGGTTCAATAAATCCAGCTGTGATAATAGGTACCATGCTTTGTTAGTGTTTATGCCCAGACCTCTGCTCAATGCCTCATGTGTCATGTGCCCTTACCATTTATCTTCTGAGTAGATGTGTCAGTGAGCTATTTCCTAAGTAAGAAGTTTGGCAATTAAAAGCTACTAACAGGAAGTACAGGAAGCTAACACTGAACTGGGCATCTGTGTAGCCTCAGTCTCCTGAACCAGTATTTAAAGACAGAACAAACAAAGTATAGAGAAGGGATTTCCTGGTGGTTAAGTGGTTAAGACTCCATGCTTCCACTGCAGGAGGTGTGGGTTCCATTCCTCGTCAGGGAACTAAGGTCCCACAAGTCATGCAGTGTGGCCAATAAATAAATAATGTAACATCAAACAAAAAAATACAAAAGTAAAAGTTTGAAAAATAAATGGAAAAAAAAGGTTTTGACAAAGTGTATAAATGGACAAGTATGAGATCTCATAGTTTCTGATAAAACCATGACTAACTCTCCATACCCCACCAGCCTTGCTTAGCTTCTGTTCTCCATCTTAGAACTCAGAAAAAAGGAGACTGGAGTGAAGAGGTACAGTTTACGGGAAAGAAAGGACCATGTGTACCAAGAGGTCAGCGAGCCTGAGGATGATGACTACCTCTGTGAGTGACCCCGCTGGCCCACTCACGTAGAAGGGGTTATGAGGCCTTGATCCAATAAACTTACTTCACCATTTGGTTCCCCAATCATTCCCTTCTTCTATGACTTGGGGTACAGGATCGAGGCCAAATTCCGTGAGTGCCCCCATTCTTTCTGAAGGTCTTTAAGACCACCAACATCACTATACCTCCCCTCATCCCTGTTGCTCTTATCTCCAGATTGTCAGGAATGTGAGGACTTCTTCATTGACAGCTGTGCTGCCCACGGCCCCCCAACTTTTGTTAAAGATTCTGCAGTGGAAAAGGGGCATGCCAATCGCTCAGCCCTTACTTTGCCCCCTGGGTTAAGTATCAGACTGTCAGGCATCCCTGAGGCTGGGCTTGGAGTATGGAATGAGGCATCCAATCTGCCTCTGGGCCTGCACTTTGGTCCCTATGAAGGCCAGATCACAGATGATGAAGCGGCCGCCCACAGTGGATATTCCTGGATGGTGAGAAATAACCCTCTTTCCCTGTCCTCTGGCCGCTAATTGCTTGTGTGTGGTGGGGGTACTTCATATCTACATGCAAGGACGTGGATGGTGATGACATGGTCAGCAGTGACACAGTCAGCCCTGTGTACTGTGTGCACTGGGCATGAACACAGATTCAGTTCAGTTCAGTTGCTAGTCATGTCCGACTCTGCGACCCCATGAACCACAGCACGCCAGGCCTCCCTGTCCATCACCAACTGCCAGAGTCTACCCAAACCCATGTCCATTGAGTCGGTGATGCAATCCAACAATCTCATCCTCTGTTGTCCCTTCTCCTCCTGCCCTCAATCTTTCCCAGCATCAGGGTCTTTCTAAAAGAGTCAGCTCTTCGCATCAGGTGGTCAAAATATTGGAGTTTCAGCTTCAACATCAGTCTTTCCAATGAACACCCAGGACTGATCTCCTTTAGGATGGACTGGTTGGATCTCCTTGCAGTCCAGTGGATTCTCAAGAGTCTTCTCCAACACCACAGTTCAAAAGCATGAATTCTTCGGCACTCAACTTTCTGTATAGTCCAACTCTCACATCCATACATGACTACTGGACTACATGAACACAGGATTTCTATCTAAAGATCAGAGGAGAAGTGGGAGACAGTGGTACAGGCATACAGAAGTGACTCTTCCCTTGTGGAGCCCTTGCCTTCAATGTGCCAATAGACTCAGACTTAAAATTATGATTAAGGAGCTTACCATGTGGTATGACTGGCAGCTGAATCCCTGAGGAACAGAATGACAGCAGAGGGAAATAGTTCTTCTATTACTTCTACTAAATAAATAAATAAATAAATAAATGAATGAATGAATGAGAGACGAAAGCTTGTATCTCTTTTCTGACACTCAGATCACCAAAGGAAGAAACAACTACGAGTATGTGGATGGAAAGGACACGTCTTTGGCCAATTGGATGAGGTGAGTGCAGTGAGTCTGCAGTTTCTAGACATTGCTCCTCCCTCAAGCCCACACTCTTTTCCTTCTGAACCCATCTCCTCAAATAGCCTTCACATCTTCTTTTCTCTTTTCCCTCCATATCATGCTCTTTCATTTCAAAATACATTAGAAAGAAAGAAAGAAAAATATAGCATGTGCCCTCAAAATATAAGTCTATATGCTCAACAAAACTGAGGTGCTTGAAAACAACTTGTGGAGTCTAGATTCACCAGGGACACTTTAACTCACTTAGTTGACACTTACCTAGCATCTTATGTCCCAGGTTAGACAGTGAACTTCATTATTGAAGCAGATCACACAACCCATGTCCTTTTGGAGAAAATACTGAAGACAGGCATGAACCAGTTGATTTTAGGGATAGTTTCCTTAATTTTTCTATTTTTGAATAACTGCACAGCACCAGGATAACCTAACATGGGAGACTTTGAGTCCATGTGGGCAACAACCTCCCTAGGCTCGGTTCCAGTGAGAAGTGGGCCCTGAGGCCTGGGAAGGAATGTCGGGCAGGATGGCTGTGAGCATGCTCCTTCTCTGAGGGCCTCTCCTTTCATCAGGGCAGGCAGAAAGTGAATAAACTTTTACTGTTGTGTGTCTCAAGCTATGTCAGAACACTCTCCAAGTTTCCATGGGAGGGGGTGGGCAAGTGAATAGGACCCTGGATACACATGGGGAGATTGGAGAAAAGCCTTGGGAGAAAAAGCAGGTTGGGGTGAGTGCTGAGGGGTGCATGCTAGCCTAAGAGCACCAAGTCCTGTGGAATGAAAGAGAACTTAATTCAGAGTATAGAGGAGCTGGAGGTCACCAGTCTTACAGATAGTCCAGGTGGACACAAGTCTGGAACTGGGCTCTGTACAATGGCTAATTAGGTAAGGAGAGAAAAGCATTCCAGCCAGGAAGAGGACCAGAAACAGGATCTGGACATAAGAATTCACACGCCATGGTCAAAGGTGTGAATAGATGGTCCCCATGAGGGGCGGTAGGAGCCATGGTGGCCTCAGAGCCTGAAGGCAAGGAGCTGGGCATGGTCTGGCAGTGGAGGGGACTCATCACCTGTGGTTTCTTTCCCTTTCCTGGCCTCGACCACAGGTATGTGAACTGTGCCCGACACTATGAGGAGCAGAACCTGGTGGCCTTCCAGTATCACGGGCAGATCTTCTATAGAACCTGCCAGGTGGTCAGGCCTGGCTGTGAGCTGCTGGTCTGGTACGGGGATGAATATGGCGAAGAACTTGGCATCAAGCGTGAAAGCAGGGGGAAGAGCATGCTCGCAGCCAGGAGAGGTGAGGGCCACCCCTCTTCCAGCACCCCACCCCATCCTGGGGAGCTTACCTGGTCCAATTCTGAAGCATAGTACAAACCAGTTTAAAGTCAGTGAAGTCGCAATTGAATGCATCAGATTTGATTCATTTCATATGACTGTTATGAAAAATATTTATATTAAAAATGTTCTAATTTTCAATATTTCATGCAAAAAATATGTAACATCACCTTCTGCTGGAAGGCTTAGAAGCTAAAAGCAAGTTTTCTAGCACCTACCAGCTCTCTCACCTTTACCTGTTTCTTCCTCATTTCCTCCACATTTCTAAGTGACGTGTACAGTAGTTTGTATTCAGTTACTTTTTCAAGTTGTTGTCATGTGAGTTCATACTCTGTGCCAGACAGGGCTTCACGCACTGAAACGGACAGAACCACTGTCTTGGGGCAGCATGGGTTCATACCAGACAGGAGCTGGTGCTCTGAGCAAAACTGGTGCAGGAAAAGTGCCTCAGATTAGCATGAGCAGAGGGTGGGGTGTGGAGGAGAATGGTGGAGCAGGATCTCTGCAGAGATAACACCTCTGGGAAAGGACTTCATGCAGGGGAGCAGCCAGTGCTGCAACCCCAGGGCTGGGAAGAGAGGCCATGGCAGTGGTCATAGGAAGAATACAGAGGGAGAGAAAGGAGGCTGGAGAGAACACCAAAGCCTCAGTGCCCGTGTCCATGTGCAGGCCCCAGGGGTGTTCCTGGGTGGCACAGAACAACCATGTGGCTTTCAACTGCAAGCAGTATATTCTTTGTGCTAAGATGATGATTCAGTTCATTTTTGGGAAGAGACAGCAGCGGGGAGTCCCCTCAGAGGTCAGTTCATCACCAGACATGAGGGGAGAGTGGGCTGGCTGAAGATATATGGGACTGAGGGTGTGAGGAGTCTGGCTGGAGATGTATATTTAACCAGGGCTTCCTAGTGCATGTTAAATGGACTAAGACCGAATCAAATAAATGAGCCTTCACCCAGCAGTCACCCAGCACATGGCCTCTAAGATGTCTATGACAGACCAGAGTGCCCACGAGCCCACAGTCACCCAGCAGACTGCCTCTGAGAGGTCTTTGACAGACCAGAGTAACCACGAGGCTGCATTCCCACAGCAGATGGCCTCTGAGAGGTCTATGATAGACCAAAGCGACCATTATTCTGCATTCACCCAGTGAATGGTCTCTGAGAGGTCTGTGACAGGTAAGAGTGACCACAAGGCTGCAGTCACCCATCTTCTTAATATCCCAGCCTTAAGGAGAGAGTTTGCCCAGTGGTTAGTGGTACAAACAGGCATGTACAGCTTTTTAGAGCACATGGCATGCCAGGGGATAATTAAGCAGGACACACCTCAGTGATTGGCGTCCTCAAGATAATATCCATCAAAGAAAGACCCCGTGGAAAGAGCCACCCGTTGAAGCCAAGTGGATCAAAGTCATTGAGTCTCCACCCTCAGGAGTGTGGGTCCAGGTGAGTAGGTGACAGACTACCCAGCTCATCTGGATGGTAGCCAGTGGTGTCCCTACTGCCCAGAAGAAGTTTGGCCCAAGTCTAAGAACTTCACAGGGGGCTACCAAATCACTTCATGTGTGGGACCACAGGTAATGTCCCTGATTTATGGCAGGGGAGTCTGAAGAGGGGGTGCACTCAGAGTTTCTGGTCCCCTCCGGCATTTGTCACTCAGACTCACTGTCCCTGTCTGAGAAAAGCTGAGATCTGGGTAACAGTGCTAGCAGGACCCATGCATGCAGGAGCTCTGTCCCCCAACTCTTTCAAAGGGCGTGTTTCACAAGGTGCTAGTAAGGCTTTCAAGAGCAGAGAATGTTACATGCTGAGAGTCTGGCCTGACTCAAGAAGAAAACTCAGAGCGACCCCTTGTCCCCAACACAGTCAAGACAAAGTGCTTGGAGCTGAGAGGAAAGGGAGAGCAAGGGCCAGGCTCCAGGAGAACTCAGGGGCTGGACCCTGGCCCTCCTCCTTCTCTTGGTTTCAGCCCTCCCAACAATCAGATGTGGGTTATGTAAGATCCCCTGAGAGCCACATGCACCCAGTTCATGGCTCTAATTCTGTGCAAGGACATATGGGGGTTCTCAGAGTACCAGCGAGTGGCCAATGGGGCAGGGAATCCCAGAAAATTTAGTCACCACAGAGTGAGGGCCCATGAGAGCACTGCCTTAACCTGGGGCTCCAAGACCCAGGGCTCTTGTCTGAGTCACACTCGTGCGGTGTCTGCTGTCTGCAGGCTGCACTGTATCTATGTCCCCACAGGCCAAGCTCTGACAGAGCTGTGGGCTTGGCCGGGGAGCTGGGGATGCTCAGTACAGAACAGATGGTACCAAGGTCAGAGCACTGCACAGGAAGTCTCTGTGAGTGGTTGAGAAAGGCCAGAGCCCCACCTGCCCCTGCTTGGAGGACATGGATGTTCACCTGAGAGACCAGAGAGGACCCCACACCTCTGACAATGGCCCCAGAGGACAAGCTAGCAGCACACTGCCAGAACAAGGGTCGCCCAGGACACCAGGCAGGATGTGCACTGGGCAGTGGTAGCAGAGACTCCAGCCACAGGCAGGCCTAGTGACCCTGGGCAGGCATAGATGGCTTCAGACTGTGTCAGCACCCTGACTTTAAGATCAGGGGGCTCCTGCGTGAGGGAAGGGTGGGGTCTCCCAGCACCTTTCAGACCTGGGCCAGCTTGTACTGCAGATCCTTTATGGTGCTGTTCTTCTATTCCAGAATGAGAAGAGGAAGGTGTGGCCTGGCTCCACCACAGGGACATCCACACAGGAGGGACTGCCGTATGAAGGCTTTGGAGGGAGACACTGGTGTGTGTCCACCCCCAGAGCCCGAGGGGACCTAGCCTTGGGGCTGGCTGCCTCAGGTCACCTAGCTGGCCAGGACCCCAGAGCCAGGCCTGACCACACCAGAGACCCCTGTCCACATCACCCACTCTTTCTGTGACATCTCCCAGGTCAGAGGGCAGAGAGACGAGGTCTGGCTCCAGGCAGGGTCTCTGCCAAGTGTGGTCCGGCCTTCCAGCTCCTGGGCACTGAGGCCTCGTCTGTCCCTTCCCAGCAGTGCCCAGTGACTGGGACACCCCAGCCCAGGGGAATGCCACACACCACCACGGACACACCAGGGAACAGATGCTCAGCCTGTGACCAGAAGTGCCTCCCAAGGAAGCCTTCCCAGCACCCACCACACAGGCCACTGTGGGCCTTCCTCTCCTGCTGTGGCCTCTTCCAGGTCATCTTAGTGTCCAGGCAGACAGCGGCTGTGGCCTTGGCTAAGAGGCCAAGCTGCAGTGGGCTCAGGCTAGGACGGCTGGAAGGCCAGGGAGGGGCTGGGGAGACCTTGAAGACACTAGAGCCAGGAGACCACGGCACACACAGGCCTGGGTGCTCTAGCCAGGAAACCACCACTGCCCCTCCCCGAGGCTGACTGAAGGTCTGCACTACAGGGATGGAGCCCCAACTGCAGCCCTCAAGGCCTACCTCCAGCTTATGGGACATGAGTGTCAGGACTGAGGGGTCCAGGTTGGAGGCCGCCAGCACCTTGCTGAACTGCACCTCCTCCTTCGAAAGGGCGGGGGCCCGTACCTAGATCTTGAGCTCCAGGATGAGGTCCTTAGGCCTCCCTTCTGTTGAACCTCCAGGATGCCCACAGTGAACATCCAGGGACCCTTTCTTCCTTCCTTCTACATAAACACAGAAATCCATATCTCTAACCCAGAAATGTGTAACTCTAGGAAAGCATCCACAGAAATAATGTTTCATTGTACACACAAAACCTGAATCTCACATGCATAATCCACAAGGACCTGATACTCAGCCATCTGCTTGACTTCTAGGGCCAAAAATCTAGGAAAGGATATAGATCTCCCATAGATTCATTATACCTGAATCAAGTGGCTGTATGCTGACAACAGTCACATCATTGCAAATCGACCATACTGTAACAGCATAGGCGTGATATTAAAGAGAAGGAAAGAAAACCAGTCCCTACTTTATTCCCCCTGGCTTCCTGAACTGGGGCTGCTACCCCATCCCTGGAGCGTAACCAGGCTTGGATCCCACTGCTTGACTAGGGTGGGTTCGGGAGAGGCTGGCAGGGTACCCAGCTTTGAACCCTTTTTAAACATTTACTTTCTGCTTTGTTCCGGCTTGGACCAGCCTCCCCAGTGGGATCCAGGCCTCCAGGGACTGGGAAAAAATACTACTAAGCCACCACGTGCCTTGGTGCTGGGCATTCCAGCTCAAGCCTCCTTCCCAGAAAACTGTCACCCCTCATTTTTTTGAAAATGAAAAATACCTTCCATGAAGTTGTGATGCTGTGTGTTGGAAATATAACTGAAAATTCTGTGATAAATGTGCTGATTATGGAACACACTTAATCCAGCTTTCTATGAAACACCAGTGACAACAATGCTTTACATTTGTTTCACACTTTAGTTTACATCAGGTTTTTGTTTGTAGTCTTTTCAGTGCTGCTTCCTAATAACCAATTTCAGAGGTTTTTCAAGAAATCCTCTGCGCTCCTTCTTCAGAAGCTCTGGTCTGGCCTCTGGCCCTGGGACCGATGGCCTCAGCTCCTTGGAGCCAGATTAACCCCAGCCTTTCAGTCCACTTTCCAGAGTTGTAACCAGTCATTAAGAGCACTCCACACCTCACACACACCTGCAAGCAGACAGCTGTGTCTAGAGCCAAGCAAGTACCACAGTCTAGACCCCAGCACTCCTGGAAAATGTGGAGCAGGGCAGACAGACGGCAGGGAGAAGGGGTGCTGGGCAGTGTCCACAGCCAGGCCTGGGGACTGTGGTTCCTGCCAAGACCTCATGTAAACCTGAAGCTTTCTGACCCTCATCCCATCCTCGTGGGCCTTCCCATCCCTCTGTCCTCAGAGGTCTCTGTCCATGTACTGTTTCCCCAAACCTGGCTTTTTTTTGTGTGTGGCGGGGGGGGGGGGTGGCGCTTGGAAATCTCATGGATAGAGGAGCCTGGTGGGCCACAGTCCATAGGTTCACAAAGAGGCTGACATGACTTAGCCACTACTCTACAACAACGAGTAGATGAGAAAGCGAAGGAAGGTTAAAAAGAGAGAGAATACAAAGCAATGAAAAATCCTGTCACTATCTTTAGTAAGTAATTTAGGACCTGCCATCAACCGTAGAAACTCTCAGATGAACACACAGTTGGAAAGTGTACTGTGTTCCTACATCCTACCATACACATTCCTGCTATAATCTTGACAGCAAAGACTTGTGAAATAAGAACAATAATCGTCATGATAATCAATCTCTGCTATTCATGACTATACTCTTCATTTTCAACATGTATTTGTTGGATATAATCAGTGTTAGGCATTCTCTAGGGGCTTCCCTGGGGGGCTCAGACAGTAAAGAATCTGCCTGCAATGCAAGGGACCTGACTTCAGTCCCTTGGTGGGGAAGATCCCCTGGAGAAAGAAATAGCCAAAGGTTAATGACTCTAGGACTTCTGATCACTAGAGAACTGCCAACCCCACAGAATATTAATAGGCGAGCACCCTCCCAAAGGCCTCCATCTCAACACTAAGACTAAGCCACACCCAAAAGCCAGCAAGCTGTAGTGCCAAACACCCCTCGCCTATCCTTCAGCCAAATAGGGGCACAACCTTGCACATCAGCAGACAGGCTGCCCAAAGCCATACTGAACCCATAGACACCCCAAACCACACCACTGGACCCAGCCACTGCCCTGCAGAAAGACAAAATCTAGCTCTACCCACCAGAACACAAATAAAAATTCCTCCACCCAGGAAACCTTCACAAGGCATTTGTCCAACCCCACTCAGGTCAACACTAAAACCACACCAGCTTTGTCCATGCCAGGTCAGCACACCAACATCCGACCTCTATTCATACCAGGTCTTCACACAGACGACCCAATGTCCATCCGTGCCAGGTCAGTACACAGACCACCGAACCTCCATCCAGCAAGGTCAGCTTACAGACCACCCGACCTCCATCCATGCCAGGTCAGCACTCAGACCACCCCACGTCCATCCAGCAAGGTCAGCTCACAGATGACAGCACCGCTATCCCTCTGACTGATAATGATAAGAGGCTTATAGAAGCTTCCTCATGGGAGAGACTCACTGTAGGGGAAACAGGGTCTTGTTTTGATAGGTGGGGCTATGCTTAGTAAATCTAATCCAAAGTGACAAAATGGCAGAGTAGAAGGGCATGTGCCCAACTTCTCCTGTGGGAACTCCAAAATACAACTCACTGCTGTACAACCATCAACAGGAGAATATTGGGTCCCACCAAAAAAAGATACCCCACATCCAAGTGCAAGGGAGACGCCCCAGCAAGACGGTAGGAAGGGTGAAATAGTGTTTAGAATCAAACCCTATACCTACCAGAGAAACTCAGAGTGCTCAAACAAAACCTTGTGCAATCAGGAGACCCCACAGAGACTGGCCAGACCTACCTTTGAATGTCTGAGTGTCTCCTATGGAGGTACAGGTCAGCAGTGGCCTGCTGCAGTGGCAGGGGCTCTGGGTGCAGCAGTCCTGGGTGTGGCATAAGCTCTCTTGGAGGAGGTCACCGTTAACCCCACCATAGAGATGCCAAGCAGATGACCCAAAAACTGCAGAACAATTACACCAAAAAAATTCTTGCAGTGTTAAGAAAGTCTATGACCCACAGCAGATTTCCCAACCTGGGGATTGGGCAAAGTGACAGAATCCCCAGGGAATTTGAGTTTGGAGGCCAGTGGGATTTGATTACAGAACTTCCACAGGACTGGGGAAACAGACACTTGGAGGGTACAAACAGAATCTTGTGTGTACTAGGACCCAGGACAAAGGAGCAGTGTCCCCAAAAGAGACTGACCCAGACTTGCCTGTGAGTGTCTAGCAGTCTCTTGCAGAGGCGTGTGTCGGCAGTGGCCTGAGGCACTGAGTGCAGCAGTGCGTGCGTGGGATCTTTTGAAGGAGGTCGCCATTGTCTTCATTACCTTCACCATAGTTTGGTCTCAGGTCAAACAACAGGGAGATCCATAGCCCCAACCATCAACAGAAAACCATGTTGATGGGCATTCAATATTCACAAGGTCCAAGGGTTTCTAAGTAAACAACTGATCTCCTGGAGTCTCCTGGGGAGTCATCAAAAAGAATTCATAACTGGGTAGACCACCACAAAACCAATTTTAACAGGTACCTTTAACTCACACATTAAAAAAGAAAAATCACATGAAAAGATGTCAACATTGTTAAATATTAGGGAAGGGCGTTCAGTCTCACATCACACCACCAATCAGAATGGTGACTGTCAAGCACTCTATGAAGGTTAAATCCGCCAGATGCCATGAAGAAAAGGGAACCCTCCACCTTCGTTGCTGGAAATTAAAATAGGTGAAAGCCACTATGGAGAAGAGCATGGACGTGCATCAACAATGAAAATGAGAGTGAAATTAGAATATCCCTCAAACCATACACAAAAGTAAATGTCAAAGAAGATAAAGATCTAAATGTAGGATGGATACTATGCAAATTTGAGGACAATATGGGGGGGCAGGCTGTAACCCCCATCAGGAGGGGTCAGAGTCATCACACGTCTGTTATTTCCTCTTGGGCTACTGGGTTCTTCTGCCTCCCAGACAAGCTACCACATGTTGACAGGATATTTTACTGTGTTTTAGAATTATTTTCTAAACCAAGTTTTACTTCCATAAATAAATCAAAAGTCTCAAAGGTAGAAAGCCTTAAAGAAGAATTAACAGAAGCCCTCCTCCCACCCAGGTGCCCCATCTTTCCACATCAAAGAAAAGTGAAAGTGTTAGTTGCTCAGTCATGTGGGACTCTTTGTGACCCCATGGGCTACAGCCCACCAGGCTCCTCCATCCATGGGATTTTCCAGGGAAGAATACTGGAGTGGGTTGCCATTTCCTTCTCCAGGGGATCTTTCCAACCCAGGGATCCAACCCGTGGTCTCCTGTATTCCAGGCAGATTCTTTACTGTCTGAGCCACCAGGGAAGCCCAGATCTGCATCAAATGTCCTCACAAAATATGTACCTTTGTATTTCATCCCTCCCTTCCTTCCTCTTATGTTTCCCTCCAGAGATTTTTTTTTTTGAGTGCACATACAACATTTTATAGAAACGTATTTTCTTTAGTCCCAAGTTTTTGCACAAATGGTAAAATACTCTATGTACTATTTTACACTTTTTCACTTAAGGATATGTCCTGGAGAGCTTTCCAGATCAGTAGAAAACTGCATTTTTTCCTTTTAGCCAAACATTTCATTACAGTACCATCGTTTGCTGTACATTTCAAATGGCTGCTTCCAAACTTTTGCCATTATAATGTGGCAGTGAGTCATCTTGTGTCACACAGCTGTAATGGGTATCACTTGCAGGGTGATTGCCCCACAGTGGAACTGCCAGGTCAGAGGGTATCAGGCTGGTACTGATAGGCAGTGCCAGGCTGTCCTCCATAAGGGCTGTGCCAACTTTAATTTAAATAACCTCTGCCTTTCCTATTAATTAAAAACAAATACATTGGATTTCCTTAAGAAAATTTCAACTTCACAGAAACAGAGACAACAGAGGGCGAAGAACCACTCTGTACGGTCTCCATAACGCCTCTGGAGGGACCTTGTTTAGGTCTGAAAGGCCTTTTCACATTATCCCCACCTACCCCTCTCTGCTTGTCTGGTTCCCTCCACCTCACCCTCCAGGCTGGAGCTGCGTGTCCCCTGCCACACTGACTGACTGATATCCCCACTGGAGTTGGAGGAAAGGGTGAGTCTTCATCTCAACAGCAACCCTACGCAGAAGGGCCCGTGCTCAGGGCATCAGAGCAGCCAAGTGTGCAGGGCAACTGGCGCGTGGGGCTGGTGTCTACTCTCAACCCTGACACGTGAGGCCTGGCAAGGCCTCAGCCATCAAGGATGTGCAGAAGACAGAGGCAACACCAGGACAGGGCTGAGGGTAAAGACGGTGGCCTATGCTGGTCACGGTAAAAAGGGCAGCTGTGGCCTAGTTGCTCACGCCTTCATCCCTCTCCTTCCAGCTCGGGGCACTGCCTGGCGCCGTATATGCATCGTGCTAGAAATATGCCCCCAACACTGGAAAACCAGGAGAGTTCAGAGAGAAATCTGGCTGTTTGGTTCCTTGCAAAAACACCTGCTGACCCTGGGCCCGCAGACCCAAGGCAGCCTGGGTTGCCTGACCCCACCACCCCCTGGCCTCACCACACAGCCACTGTACCCCAGCCTGCCTTGGAGCCATCTCGGCATGCTGCTAGGCACTGACCTAAGGCTCTGGACACTTCCTCTTCCCACACGCCCTCTGTCATCTCTGGGCTGAACCACAGCAGTTATCTGAGTGTCTCCCTGTGTCAGGTTGGGCACCATGGAAACAAACCCCATGTAACCTCTGCCTGCTCTGATGCCACCATCCAAAAGCAAGCAGCTCAGCTCCCAGGGCTGTTGATTTACAAACCTGGGCCACAAGCCAGTGCCCCGCACATGACACCTTGACCCACGAGGGAGGAGGCAGGTGTTTGCTCAGCGAGGACTTGTTCCATTAGCAGCTCAGTCAACCAGGGTGTGCAGGGCCAGCACTGGGGTCTCCTCCACACACCTGGGGGACTGTCTTTAGTGATAATTGATAATGTTCAATGAGACCAGAGAGCTGATGTGGTCCGCAAAATCAGCACCTCCACAATGAGCAAAGGCAGTGCCTCACTCAGTGAGCAGAGCTTCAGGCTGAAGACTGCCTGGACTGAACTAAGACAGTCCAGAAAAAGTACCCATCCCTCCCACGACCTACCGCGATACCACATGCACACTTCCCAACTTCATGGCCTGCTGGCTTTCCATTCGGCTGTGCCCATGGCTTTGGCCCACCTGGAGCTGAATTTGTATTCTGAAAGAAGGAAGGGAATGAGAACAGGGCCAGCCCAGCAGCCTGCTCTCCACGCCCCGACCATGTCAGAGCAAGGTGCCCCAAGGCTACACTGCTGTACCCACTAACACCAGCCAGGCAGGACCCAACCACACGTGGTTGCCACATATCCTTCCACTCAGGAAGCAGCCCAGGCTCAGGAAGCACTGGCCACATGACAGATGTAGAGCAGGCCAGAGGGCAAGCAGCCAGCCCAGGGTCACACCCTGGAACAAGTGCCCCCACAGAGCTCTTCTATCTTGTTCCAGGGACAGGACCAGACCCCAATTCTAGTGCATGCTTTAAAAACTGTGCTGCTGCAAAGAGAACACGTGTGGGAAAGCTAACATTCCTGCTGTGTTGCTGGCCAGCCCGGCACCACTTCCCACGGCTACTGTCATCCTCCAAGGCCCAACTCTGCAAGCCCAGCCTTCCGCTCCCCCTTCATCTGGGCTCGCCAGCTTGGTGCACCTTTGCTGAAAGCTCCCTACATGCAGGCCAGTTTCCAGGCACACTGGGGTCACCTGGGTTAGACACCTAGCTAGGGAGGGAGGACCAGGACTTGTTCCCACCCTGCCTGGGTCCAAAGCCCCTTCATGTCCCTAACCACTGAGCTCAGCTGCCTTTCCCAGCAACATGCCTTAACAACTGAAGGTAAAGACACACAAAACCGAGCTGATGCAGCAAGATGTCTCATCACTCACTGGATTGCATCCCAGATGAAATAATTCCCTCCTCCCATCCTCCCCCCACTGCCACCTCCACCCACACTCAGGGCAGACAGCGGTCTCTCCAGCCTTCAAGGCAGAGCTGACCAGGAGCAACAACACATTTAACATAGACTTGCCCTGAGTAGCCTGGAATGCCCACAGGCCCTGGTGGGGATGAAGAGCTGGGAGTGCAAGGGTGGGCCCCCAGACCAGGAGGCAGAGGCCCCGGGTCACTGTTATCCCACACCCACCCCTTGGGGTCTGCAGTCACAGGACCCCTGGCCCTCACCCACCAAGGGCACTAAAGTGGAAGAGAAGGCCTATAGGGCCAGCCAAGGAAGGCTTAATTACTATGCCCAGAGTCGAACTGCCTCTGAGATGAGGTTTCAAAGCTAGAAAACAATGGGGGTCTCTTCCCGTCACCATCTCTGCAGGCCAGGAAAACCAGGAAGCACCAGTCTAGGGGCCATGGGTTGACTCCAGGACAGGGCCTGATCCAACTCCTGACAGTCCCATAGAACCCGTTCTCCACAGGAGGCCAGGCCCTGTGTGATGGGGACACAGTGAGCTCATCTCTAACAGACTCACAGAGCCAGCTCTGGTGTAGAGCCAGGGCTGCAGAAACAACCAAGGCCCCTTAACTGCACTAGGTTTCAAATCTGGGCAAGAAACACAAACTCCACGCTACCCACTAATTCACAGGCCCCAGTGGACTTAGGCCAGTGAACATGGAGTCTCACACACATGTGGATGTTTTTCTTCTTCTTTTCCTTTGACTGGAAAGCACAGTTCAGCGTTGGCTGGAGGAGGGTGTCCCTCTGGCAAAGCCATGAATGATCCCCCCAGAGTGGTTCTTTTCTAGAAAGCCAGTGAGTGCCCGGTATCTGTCCAGATTTCTAGCTATCACCTGCTGGCCTCTGTAACCCACAGATGCTAACAGACCGAGTACAATACGAGCTCTTGATTAAACCATGCCTTTCTGTTTAGAGAGGTGTCTGAAATGCATGGAGAAATGAAGGATTAGAGCTCAATAGTCCACAAAGCTTGTTCTGAGAAACACTAGTCCCCAGAGATAGTCTGTTAAAAGATATTTCCAATGACAAGTAAATTTGGGGACTGCAGTCCACAATGTCCTTCCCCTGGAGACCCACAGGACATACCAGCATACTGAAGACACAGAGAGAAAGTCTGACACTAAGAAAACCCAGTGAAGGTGCCTGCTTTGTTTCATTTTCCAGACTCACCAGACTGTTGAACCTCCTGTGGCCTAATGCTGGCTATCTCCTTATGGTTCTCGCTCCCAGGGAGACACTGAGGGCCCCGATTTAGCATGCAGCTGCCCAGGCTACTCACCTTGAGCTATGCCAACAGGAGTCAAACTAGACATCTACATTCTATCCTGAATCTGGGGTCCTTCTTGAAAGTCATTCTTCAGGTTGGCCTCTAGAATGGGCACCTCACATGGAGCCATCCTTCTCAGTGATGGGGTCCCCAGCACCTACCTCCTGACTGATCGACTGTGTCGGCTTCTGCAAATTGGAGACAGATTTCTGCAAACCTGGCTGTGACAGCAACTCCAGTGGCTGAGAGGCCATCACACTGGAACTGGTCAAAGGCAGGACACACGTGAGGATCAGACAGGCCATGGCCTCAGTGTCCCTCCACATTCCAACCTCCTCTGGCGGATAAAAATGCCTCCCCCCAGCAGACTACTAGGCTGGCCAAGAGAATGAGAAACTGGACAACATGTGAGGTCTGCTCACCAACCCCTAACAGGACTACCAGTCTTTTGCCTTCCTGCAGAGCCCTCTGCCTGCAAAGACTGAAAGCTCACTGTGAACAGCAAATGGGTGAACAACAAAGTGAAGGAGGATCTCCCATGAGGGCGGCTATAACAGTGGGTGGAAGGGCCCCAGACTCTCCCTCCTGATCAAGGGTTCACAGCTCCTCAGGGGCTGACCACTCTGAAACAGGAGACTTTTTTTTAACCTTCTTTTGGTTTATGAAAAAAAAATATATGCTCAAGGTAAAAATAAACACATACAACACAGAATGTGTCACCATCTCATCCTCCAGAGAGAAACTCAAGTAGATTCTTTCTACACACATCAGCATAGTAACACCACCCATACACCTCAGTAACTTGTGTTTTACTCAATCCCCGACATCTTTCTATGACAACACACGTGGATCCACCGCTTTCTTCTAACAACACAGGAGGATGGCCTAGAATGTGCCAATCTCCAGATTCTCTTCCATGACAGATAAAACCACAATGGACTTTTCTGTGTACTTCTCTGTGCACACTGTGTGTAAACAGTCCCACAATCTAAGTTTTCAGAACTGGGACAGCTGGATTGAAAGACATATTAAAGTTTACAAGATTCTGTGGGGCTGCCCTCCAGCAAAGGTGCCTTATTTTTTGAGTGATCAACACAAAAAGGTTCTGAAGGAAGGTTTCTGCTGACTTGTGGCCATCTGGTCACTCTTTCTTTTCAACCTTCTACCCGACAAGCTTCAAGGAGGGGAGCGAGCCCCTGGCCAAAACTCCACCCTGTGCTGGTGGCTCATCTGTAAGTCAAAGCCAAATTCTAGGCAAATCCAAGGTTACTCAGCCCAGTCATCACCACAAGTGAAGGCCAGGGACGCTCTGCTCACATCACCTTCTATCTGAAATAGACACTTCAATGTGATGTCACTTCTGGGTTCTCCAAACACGGAGTCGCAGCAGGTGAGGCCCCCGCACTGGGCCACTTCCCACACCGCCAGGGAGGGGGCAGCAGAAACACAGTGCCAGCATCTGCTGCTGCCACTAGCACTCTTCACCTCTTGCAGGCAAACAAGCTTTAGCACACTGGCCTCATTCAAGTTGCCTGATGCTATGCTGATGGTGCGTTAAGACTGGATACAAGGAGGGAGCAAGGTTTTATCCTCTCTCTCTAGAACCAGCAGTAGCAGAGGCATTTCACTGCTTACATGGAAACATGTAGCATCGGTTTCATTAGAGGCTGCAGTGTCTATGATTGACAGGAATGACAACAGTAACACTGACATCTGCCACCCACCAGGCCCTGTGCCAGGCCCCGTGCCAACCATGTGACCGTGTCTTCTCATCCATTTCCTGTAGCCGCCCCTGGAGCCAAGGGTTATTTGTACTTCACAGGAGGACACTGATGGTCAGAGTCAAATGGTTCCCCAGCTTCCACAAAGCTAATAAACAGCCTGGCTAAAAATCACACAGCAGTGTCTGATTCTACAAGTCACACTATACCATGAATCATGACGATCCCTACACAGACTGTTAGGAAATGTTTACAATTTTTGGTCATTACTGATCAATCACCTGGATGAATTATCTGTTCATTCTCTACATCTTGTCTGAAGTAACTACAGGAAGCTTTGGGCCATTTTCAATTAGAGAAAAGGACCCTGGTTGGCAGGCGGTGATCTGGGCCACCTTTACTTTCTGGGTCCAGAGTATCAGCAGAAGGACCTCAGGGACACAGGGCACAAAGGTGGATGAGGCCAGACTGCTCCATTTCCACATTCTTCACATGGCCTCTCTCTCTCTGTGTGTTCACATGGCTTTCTTATAAACACACCAGTCATTGGATTATAGTCACTGTAAAACAGTGTGACCTCATCTTAACTAATTATATCTGCAAAACCCTAATTCAAAATTAAGTCATATCCACAGGCTCCAGGGATTGGGACTTCAACATCTGTTTTGGGGGGACACAATCCAAACCACAGCAACCCTCCACCACCTCCCACTTCACTCTGAACACAAGCCCTCAGCATGTCCCGAGGCCCTACACATTCAGTACCTGTCAGCCCTCAGGCCCTGTCCTGCTGCTCTCTTCTTCACCCACTCTGCTCCAGCCACACTGGTCTCCTCACACTCCCAAACCTCCTTCAAGTCTTCACTCAGTCTCTGCTTCACAATGAAGCCGACCCCAACCACCCGGTTGAAAATGGAAAACCTCTCCTCCCCGTGCTCCCTCTCTTTTCTCCTGCTGCACTTCCAACCAGATTTCTCACCACCTTCCCATAGGCTACCTAGTGTAGTTGTTTTTTTGTTTCTTGACAGTCTCTCCCAGTTGGATTGGAACCTCCATGGGAGAATGGAATGGTGTCCAGCAAAAAATGTTCCTTGAGTTACCAAATAAATAGAACTACTATACAAAATGTAGTAAAATATCCTTGTAAGTTAGGAGTGGGGAAATACTTCCTAAATATTGTTTCAAGCTCATAACAGATTAATATCAAGAATATACCAATATTTTTAATAATCTGCTGATCATCAAGAAGATAACTACAATTCTTAGCTTTGGAAATGAAAAAAGGATACAAATAGGCTAGTTATAGAAGATAAAATCCCCAAAGGTCGCAGGATATGGTAGGAGTTCAGATGGGTGCAGCATGCCAGGGAGCAGCCTGGCACAACTGAATCCAGTAAAGCCTGCATATCCCTGAACTCCAGCAGTTCTGCTCCTGGGAAACTGTGACCAGTCCCCTCAGTGGGGGTGTATGAGGGTGTCCTCACAGTGTCACCTGTAAAGGCGGGAGTCAGAGCCACCTAGACGTTCCACTGACTGTCCTTCTGCCCTAATATCTGACCCTCAGGTGAGTCTGCTCAATTCATGAGTTTCCATTTATGTATGGATGACAGCAGAAGTCAACATGCTAGAGCCTTGCTCGGTACTTTCTTTGGGCTTTCCTCGCACATGTCTGACCAGAATGTCCACACCTACTCTATGTACCCATGTGACTGTGGTTTTGCCTTGACATGGTGTTTCTCCAGGGATGATGGTGAAAATCTATTAATATTTGCTAAATCTACAACTAAAACCATTAACAATGTGTGCTCATGGTTCCCCCTTTGTAGCACCCACAGGAGAACCTGGGACAGAGAGCTCATTTAGTCATCTGTAAGCAACTGCAAGGCTTTACTTCCCACTTGCCTTTCATATAGGATCCTTAGCCCAGCGCCACACTGCCCTTAACATGGAGAAGCTGGCCTGCTCTCTGCTCATCATGTTGACTTTATTTATATATTTTTGTCTGTGCTTAGTGTTTGTTGATGCACATGGCCTTTTTCTAGTTGTTGCCAGGGGCACCTACACTCTAGCTGCTGAGCACAGGCCTCTCATTGTGGTGCCTTCTCTTACTGCAGAACATGGGCTCTAGAGCACAGGCTCAGTAGTTGTGGGGCATGGGCTCAGTTGCTCTGTGGCATGTTGGATCTTCCCAGACTAGGCATTGAACCATGTCCTTGCACTGGCAGGTGGATTCCCATTCACTTAAACCCCAGGGAAGTCCTCCTCATGTTTTATCTCGCTCTGTCATGAACTGTAACCACTTCTCTAACCTCTGCTTTCTCCTAAATTAAAAGTATATGTGTGTATGGACTCAATCGTGTCTGACCCTTTGCGACCCATGGACTGGAGCCCACCTGGCTCCTCCGTCCATGGGATTTTCCAGACAAGAATATTGGAGTGGGTTCCCATTTCCTTCTCCAGGGGATCTTGCCCACCCAGGGACTGAACCTGTGTCTGTTGCATTTCTTGTGTTGGCAGGCAGATTCTTTACCACTAGCGCCACCTGTCTTTCGAAAGCCTGAAATAAAGTGTGTGGCTTTATAAATTGGACAACCTGAATCATTTCCTCTACAAGTTCACTGAAACCATCCACTCACACCAGCTGTAAGTCCTTTCCCACTCCTTTCAAAGCGGTCCAGCTAAGCATCTGCAGCCTTTGACACATCCCACTTGACATGTATTTCAACCTAAATATCAGCTTTATTACTGATGAAACTGATTGGGAAGAACGTGGCTTGGACTTCTGAGCCAAGTCAAGTTTCTGACTTCCTCCAGACTGGCTGAGACCTGGGGATGGCTGCCCTCAGGGAAACATGGGCCCTGAGGATTTATCCACCTTTCCAGGCTGCTGCCTCCCATGGTCAGCTTCATTCCCTGTCACACTCTGACATGTGTGCCAGACCCATTTTTTTTCCATACATATTATCTCTCAGATTTGCTTTCTCGTACTGAGTCAGATTATCTGTCACATGCACCCTTTCTGTCATATTCCCGTGTCACTCTATAATGCTTTTTCCATCACATTTATTCTCTCTCACACCCGATCTCTCCTAGATTCTGACACTCTGTGTGCCACACACTCACTCTGTCATGGTATCTGTGAGAGGGTTAACTTAGGTTGCTAGGGAGACCAAGGCTCTTTAAGGAGGAGGTGAATATGAACATTCTTTGTTTTTCACATTCTTTTTCCTTAGACACGGAGGCGTGGTAGGCAGCAGAATCTCTTGCTCAAGGACATGCTCTTTTGAGCTCTGAATGTATGTTATGGGAGGTCTGGGTAAAACTTCCATGGCCTTGAGCTCTGGGTTAACCCATTTCTTCTGGTTAATATCCTGCAAGTGTCATCCCAGGATGTATGTTACAGAAAAGGGTCTGGGCAAAATTTTCATATCCTTAAGACATTATTTCATCTGTTCTCAGCAGCTAGTAGAAAAGTATATAATGCTCTGCTTAAACTAGAGAATACTGGAGTGGGTTCCTATTTCCTTCTCCCAGGGATCTTCCCCACCCAGGGACTGAACCTGTGTCTGTTGTGTCTCTTGCATTGGCAGGCAGATTCTTTACCATCAGTGCCACCTGTCCTTTGAAAGCCTGCAAGAAAGTGTGTGGCTTTTCAAATTGGACCACCTGAACCATAGGTACTATTTCTGTCCCGTTCTGATATCTATGTCAGAAGCTTTTCCTATCATTATCACTAATAAAATTTCTACTACACAAAGCTCTGAGTGACTGAAATTGTGTCTCTTTGTCTGGGAATTAAATTGTGTCTCTTGGTTCCGGAATTAAATATTCTCCTTTGGAGACCACAAATCTGGTGGCAGCGTTCACCATTCACTGTACACGATAAGTTATCATCTATCATCTTGGGGGCTCGCTACCACTATCACTATCATCTGCATCTTAGTCGCTTCCCATCATACTCTGTCCTTTGAAATTCCTGTCCCAATCATACATCCCCTGTCACACTCACTCAAAACCATTCACCTGTCACCGTGGTAAACTCCCTGAGAAAGTCATTCTATCATACACTGTCTTTCCTTCATACTTATTTCACTCTCTTGTCACACATATTATTTGTCATTGGCATTATCATTTTCCTTTGCAGATCTCACAATTCAGACACAACTTAAGTCCCATGCCTAATGGAGCACTGCAGTCATCAGTTTTGAGAAATGGAGAAGCCAAAATGCACAAGACTTTGAGCCACTGGTGTTGGTGAATGAGAGGGTGTGTGTGATTCGTGTGGAAGAGAGTTGCATACCAACATGGCAATACTGTCTGAAAATTGACTTGATGGATGAACACATGGAGAGCACATGCATGGACTGTAGCAAGTGTGAGCTATCACTATGGATGAAGAGCACAGGTACAGATGTGGAGTAGGCAGAAGGAGGACACTAGTGGGTTGTTTGTCTTGGCCTCTTGCCCTCTACCCCACTGTAGTCTAGTGAACTCCCTTCTACAGCACGGCTATCCTTACAAATGTCCCCCCAGCCTGGCAGTGGGGCCCCTGAGGGAGAGATGTGTCCAGGCCCCCTGCTGGAGTCCTCGTGACCACAGAGCAGGGGACAGACACAGGCAGTAGACCAGGTCTTCGCACATCCTAAAACTGACTGGGACTCAAAATCGACAAAAACTGGGAGGGTGGGAAGGTGGGACAGGGATGCCCCACCCACAGGGAAGGGTCAGCCACTGCTGATGCCTCTCCCCTTCCACTGGGGGTTGGGGAAGGCTGCTGGCCTTGGATTTGGAGGGCCAAGAGGACTCTCCAGCCAGGGAGTAGGGCTCCGGGGCCAGATTGAAGTATAGCCCCTGATGCAGTCACCTCCCGTGGCACCAGTGGTTCCTGGCAGATGTACCCCATGCCCAGGCAGTGCTGCCCCAGCCTCATCGTCACTCCTGGCTGTACCTTGCCTGTTGACTTGACCCCCTTCCAGACCCAGAGGCAGACCAGCACCCAGCAGGCCAACAGAAACAGGGTCACCTCCCAGTTGAGGGCCCCTGGCACCTCCAGCCCTCTGGAGAGCCTCAAGTCTATTCCTGGACAGGGAAAGCCCATAGGCATTGTGCAAGCAGAGGGCAAGAGATTGGGCAGTGTTTAGGGGGGCCCTTCCCTCAGCCCTGGAGTCTAGCCAGTTCCTCCGGTGCTTCTGAGGGGCTCAGGGCATGCCCACAGCCTGGAGTCCTTGCAGTCTGTGTGCCCAGAACCCCAGGAGGCCCTGCCCCATGCCATCCTCAGTGGGCCCAACAGCAGTCCCTGCTTCCCTCCCCAGGTGGGCAGGCACAGCCTGCTCTGCATCCCTGGTCTCAGGACTCCAGGGCCGGATCCCAGTGCACACCCATGTGCATGTACCTTTCTACCGACTGACTGCTGAAGATGATGGCCAGCTCTGAATTTCTATCATTTCCTGTCTCAAGCAGCTTTTCCTGTTGCTTGGGATCAACCAACCAATTACAGGGCACTTTGTGCCCCTGGTTATCCCTAAGCCTAGGCCAAGAAAGAGCACCTAAGATTAACCTAGGCAGTGCATCCTTCCCCAGGGCATTGATTCCTACACTGGTTGCTGATTTATTATGGGGGCCTAACTGTTTGCTTATATTGGCTTTTGGTCACTCTTGGCCCTGTTGTTTTCCTCTGGCTGGAGGAGGAGGGTGTTTCAGTATTTCTTATAGCAAAAAATAAAGCTGAACTATCATTCTGTGTCTGAATATATTTTCGAATACTGCACCTCCACAGTTTGCTGCCTTTTTCCTTGGTTTCAAGGGAAGGTTCTGGGTTTCAGATAGTCTAGTAGTACACTGTAATTGAAGACAACTTAAGAAATGGGAGAAAATTAAAATGTACTATGTCCTGTCATTCAGTATTAATTGCTGTCAGTATTTTGGAACATTTTCTTTGTGGCATTTATATGTAACAATAATTAATTTTTGCAAGTTCAGGATGAACTTTTTCATGAATTATTTTTATTTAACATATAAGCTTTTTCTAAAATTTCTTCAAAAACAAGTACTTGAGTGCATAAAAGAAGTTTCATAATTTAAGAGTTAAACGGTTAATGTTTCCATTTTTCCCTATTAATGATTCAGTGCAATTCTTCTGTATAATCCTCTGCCTGACTGGTTATGTCCTCAAGATAGACTGCAAAGGGTAGAATAACTTAGTTAAAAATTCACTTTTCTATTGCTTTTTTTAAAGTCTATTGGTCTAGAGTAGGTGGTTGCTACTCAAAAGTGTGCCCTCCCACCAAAATTCTAGTTTGCCCACCACCATTTACCAGTAGGTCTGATTCCTCCCAAAGTAAAAATCTTAACTTGCAGAAGGTCAAACAACTCAGAAACACTAGAGCTGTAACTTTATGACCTACTGATCTTGTTTTAGATCAATGTAGAAAAGTTTGGGGACAATTAGTTAAGTCTTTGGGGGAGGATTTAACTCCCACCAATGTTAACTGTTTCCTGCTACCTCACCAAATTTGCTGATAATTTTAGTAGTTCTGTGAGCTACATCATATTATCTACAGATATGATCAAGTTATCCCCTGAAGAAGGGGGAAAGGCTACCCACTCTAGTATTCTTGCCTGGAGAATTACATTGACTGTATAGTCCACGGGGTTGTAAAGAATAGCATTAAAATGTATAAAGCTAGGACACTGAAAGATGAAGTCCCCAGGTGGGTAGGTACCTAATATGCTACTGGAGATCAGTGGAGAAATAACTCCAGAAAGAATGAAGAGAAGGGGCCAAAGCAAAAACAACACCCAGTTGTGGATGTGACTGGGGATGGAAGCAAGGCCCGATGCTGTAAAGAGCAATATTGCATAGGAACCTGGAATGTTAGGTCCATGAATCAAGGCAAATTGGAAGTGGTCAAAAGGAGATGGCAAGAGTGAATGTCAACATTTTAGGAATCAGCGAACTAAAATGAACTGGAATGGGTGAATTTAATGCAGATGACCATTGTATCTACTACCGTGGGCAAGGCTCCCTTAGAAGAAATGGAGTAGCCCTCATAGTCAACAAAAGAGTCCAAAATGCAGTACTTGGATGCAATCTCAAAAATGACAGAATGATCTCTGCTTGTTTCCTAGGCTAACCATTCAGTATCACAGTAATCCAAGTCTATGTCCCGACCACTAATCCTGAAGAAGCTGAATTTGAACAGTTCTATGAAGACCTACAAAACTTTCTAGAGCTAACACCCAAAAAAGGTGTCCTTTTCATTATAGGGGACTGGAATGCAAAAATAGGAAGTCAAGAAACACCTGGGGTAACAGGCAAATTTGGCCTTGGAGTACAGAATGAAGCAGGGCAGAGGCTAACAGAGTTTTGCCAAGAGAACACACTTGTCATAACAAACACTCTCTTACAAGAACACAAGAGAAGACTATACACATGAACATCACCAGATGGCCAACATCAAAATCAAATTGATTATATTCTTTGCAGCCAAAGATGGAGACACTCTATTCAGTCGACAAAAACAAGACCGGGAGCTGACTGTGGCTCAGATCATGAACGCCTTATTGCCAAATTCAGACTTAAACTGAAGAAAGTGGGGAAAACCACTAGACCATTCAGGTATGACCTAAATAAAATTCCTTATGATAAAACAGTGGAACTGACAAATAGATTTAAGGGATTAGATCTGATAGAGTGCCTGATAAACTATGGACAGAATTCTGTGACATTGTAGAGGAGACAGGGATCAAGACCATCCCCAAGAAAAGAAATGCAAAAAAGCAAAATGGCTGTCTGAGGAGGCAGTACAAATAGCTGTGAAAAGAAGAGAAGTGAAAAGCAAAGGAGTAAAGGAAAGATATACCCATTTGAATGCAGAGTTCCAAAGAATATCAAGGAGAGATAAGAAAGCCTTCTTCAGTGATCAGTGTGAAGAAATGAGGAAAAAAACAGAATGGGAAAGACTAGAGATCTCTTCAAGAAAATTAGAGATAGCAAGGGAACATTTCATGCAAAGATGGGCTCAATAAAGGAGAGAAATTGGATAATAAGGAGAGAACATGGACCTACCAGAAGCAGATGATATTAAGAAGAGGTGGCAAGAATATATAGAATAACTGTACAAAAAAGATCTTCAAGACTCAGATAATCACGATGGTGTTATCACTCAACTTGAGCCAGACATCCTGGAATGTGAAGTCAAGGGGACCTTAGGAAGCATCACACAGAACAAAGCTAGTGGAGGTGATGGAATTCCAGTTGAGCTATTTCAAATCCTAAAAGATGATGCTGTGCAAGTGATGCACTCAGTATGCCAGCAAATCTGGAAAACTCAACAGTGGCCACAGGACTGGAAAAGGTCAGATTTCATTCCCATCCCAAAGAGAGGCAATGCCAAAAAATGCTTAAGTTACCACACAATTGCAGTCATCTCACATACTACTAAAGTAATGCTCAAAATTCTGCAAACCAGGCTTCAGCAATATGTGAACCGTGAACTTCCAGATGTTCAAGCTGGTTTTAGAAAAGGCAGAGGAACCAGAGATCAAATTGCCAACATCCACTGGATCATTGAAAAAGTAATAAAATTCCAGAAAAACATCTACTTCTGCTTTATTGGCT
Organism: Cervus canadensis; assembly: GCF_019320065.1. Lineage (NCBI taxonomy): Eukaryota > Metazoa > Chordata > Mammalia > Artiodactyla > Cervidae > Cervus > Cervus canadensis. The sequence continues at coordinate 143,427,259 of NC_057419.1, read as the reverse complement.
ATGCCAAAGCCTTTGACTGTGTGGATCACAATTAACTGTGGAAAATTCTGAAATAGATGGGAATACCAGAATATTTGACCTGCCTCTTGAAAAATTTGTATGCAGGTCAGGAAGCAATAGTTAGAACTGGACATGGAACAACTGACTGGTTCCAAATCGGGAAAAGAGTACTTCAAGGCTGTATATTGTCACCCTGTTTATTTAACTTAAATGCAGAGTACATCATGAGAAACATTGGGCTGGATGAAGCACAAGCCTGAATCAAGATTGCTGGGACAAATATCAATAACCTCAGATATGCAGATGACACCACCCTTATGGCAGAAAGTGAAGAAGAACTAAAGATCCTCTTGATGAAAGTGAAAGTGGAGAGTGAAAAAGCTGACTTAAAGCTCAGCGTTCAGAAAACTAAGATCATGGCATCTGGTCCCATCACTTCATGCCAAATAAATGGGGAAACAGTGGCAGACTTTATTTCTCGGGGCTCCCAAATCACTGCAGATGGTGACTGCAGCCATGAAATTAAATGACACTTACTCCTTGGAAGGAAAGTTATGACCAACTTAGATAGCATATTAAAAAGCAGAGACATTACTTTGCTGACAAAGGTCCATCTAGTCAAAGCTATGGTTTTTCCAGTAGTCATGTACTGATGTGAGAGTTGGATTATAAAGAAAGTTGAGCACCAAAGAATTGATGCTTTTGAACTGTGGTGATGGAGAAGACTCCTGAGAATCGCTTAGACTGCAAGGAGATCCAACCAGTCCATGCTAAAGGAAATCAGTCCTGAATATTCATTGAAAGGACTGATGCTGAAGCTGAAACTCCAATACTTTGGCCACCTGATGTGAAGGGCTGATTCATTTGAAAAGGCCCTGATGCTGGGAAAGAATGAGGGCAGGAGGAGAAGGGGATGGCAGAGGATGAGCTGGTTGGATGGCATCACTGATTCAATGGACATGAGTTTGGGTAAACTCCAGGAGTTGGTGATGGATAAGGAGGCCTCTTGGACAATTCTGAAATGACTGAACTAAACCGAGATGATCAGGTTATCTGCAGATAAGGTGTGCTCACTCAGTTGTGTTAGACTCTATATAACCCCAAGGATTATAGCCTTCCTGGCTCCTCTGTCCATGGAATTTTCCAAGTAAGAATACTCGAGTGGGTTGCCATTTTTACCTCCAGGGCATCTTCCTGACCTAGGGATCAAGCTTGTGTTCCCTGCATTGGCAGGCGGATTCTTTACCACTGTGCCACCTGGGAAGTGGTGCAGTGTTAAAATTGAAAGAAAGTAAATGTGCATCTTCACTGATTAAAGGTTCAGTAAATCAGAGTAAGCACATCCTTTGTTGACTCAGGGGTAAAGAACCCACTTGCTGATGCAGAAAACTCGGGTTCCATCTCTGATTCTGGAAGATCCCCTGGAGTAGGTAATGGCAATCCACTCCAGTATTCTTGCCTGGGAATCCCATGGACAGGATTCTGGTGAGCTACAATCCATAGTGTTGTGGGGTAGAACACAACTGAGCAACTAAACAACAAAGCAATAAAAGAAATCATACACGTTGATAATCCGTGTGAGGATATGATACATTCCTGTTCTTAAGAGTATGTTCACACCATGTGATTGTGGGTATTACTTTTGACATTTAAAAAATTTGACTGTGTGGGTCTTAGTTGCAGCATGCAAGATCTTCAGTGAAGCATGTGGGCTCTTATTTATTAGTTGCAGCATGTGGCATCTAGTTGGCTCACCAGGAATTTAACCTGGGCCCCCTGCACTGGGAGTGTGGAGTCTTAACCACTGGACCACCAGGGAAGTCCCTGACATAAGTATTTTCTTTATTTTGGAAAATAAATAGTCTGCACTATTAGATTAATGGGCTTTCCGGGTGGCACAATGCTAAAGAATCCGCCTGCTCAGGCAGGAGATGAAAGAGATGCAGGTTCTGTCCCTGGGTGGAGAAGATCCCTTGGAGAAGGAAATGGCAACCCGCTCCAGTATTCATGCCTGGAAAATTCCATGGACAGAGGAGCCTGCTGGGCTATAGTCTATGGGGTCTCAAAGAGTTGAAAATGACTGAGTGACTGAGTATGCACGCACTGTTAGGTTAAGAAATAATCTTTCGCACAGCAACAGTGAACATAAAGATTCTGAAAAGAAACACAAAGAGAAGGAGAAAACCAAACACAAAGATGGAAGTTCAGAGAAGCATAAAGACAAACACAAAGACAGAGACAAGGAAAAACGAAAGGAAGAAAAGATTAAAGCTTCTGGGGATGCAAAAATAAAAAAGGAGAAGGAAAATGGCTTTTCTAGTCCACCACGGATTAAAGATGAACCTGAAGATGATGGCTATTTTGCTCCTCCTAAAGAGGATATAAAGCCATTAAAGAGACCTCGGGATGAGGATGATGCTGATTATAAACCTAAGAAAATTAAAACAGAAGATAACAAGAAAGAGAAGAAACGAAAACTAGAGGAAGAAGAGGATGGTAAATTGAAAAAAACCAAGAATAAGGATAAAGATAAAGATAAAAAAGTTCCTGAGCCAGATAGCAAGAAAAAGAAGCCGAAGAAGGAAGAGGAGCAGAAATGGAAATGGTGGGAAGAAGAACGCTATCCTGAAGGCATCAAATGGAAATTCCTAGATCATAAAGGCCCTGTATTCGCTCCACCATATGAACCTCTTCCAGAGAACGTCAAGTTTTACTATGATGGTAAAGTCATGAAGCTGAGCCCCAAAGCGGAAGAAGTAGCTACGTTCTTTGCAAAAATGCTCGACCATGAATATACTACTAAGGAAATATTTAGGAAAAATTTCTTTAAAGACTGGAGAAAGGAAATGACCAATGAAGAGAAGAATATTATCACCAGCCTCAGCAAATGTGATTTTACCCAGATGAGCCAGTATTTCAAAGCCCAGACAGAAGCTCGGAAACAGATGAGCAAGGAAGAGAAACTGAAAATCAAAGAGGAGAATGAAAAATTACTGAAAGAATATGGCTTTTGTGTTATGGATAACCACAGAGAGAGGATCGCCAACTTCAAGATAGAACCTCCTGGGCTCTTCCGTGGCCGTGGCAACCACCCCAAGATGGGCATGCTGAAGAGACGAATCATGCCTGAGGATATAATCATCAACTGTAGCAAAGATGCCAAGGTTCCTTCTCCTCCTCCAGGTCATAAGTGGAAAGAGGTCCGACATGATAACAAGGTTACTTGGCTAGTCTCCTGGACAGAGAACATCCAAGGTTCTATTAAATACATCATGCTAAACCCCAGCTCACGAATCAAGGGTGAGAAAGACTGGCAGAAATATGAGACTGCTCGGAGGCTGAAGAAGTGTGTGGACAAGATCCGGAACCAGTATAGGGAAGACTGGAAGTCCAAAGAGATGAAAGTCCGGCAGAGAGCTGTAGCCCTGTACTTCATCGATAAGCTTGCTCTGCGAGCAGGCAATGAGAAGGAGGAAGGAGAAACAGCGGACACTGTAGGTTGCTGCTCGCTTCGTGTGGAGCACATCAATCTGCACCCAGAGTTGGATGGTCAGGAATACGTGGTGGAGTTTGACTTCCTGGGAAAGGACTCAATCAGATACTATAACAAAGTCCCCGTTGAGAAACGAGTTTTTAAGAACTTACAACTATTTATGGAAAACAAACAGCCTGAGGATGATCTTTTTGATAGACTCAATACTGGTATTCTAAATAAACATCTTCAGGATCTCATGGAGGGCTTGACAGCCAAGGTGTTCCGTACATACAATGCCTCCATCACGCTACAGCAGCAGCTAAAGGAACTCACAGCTCCTGATGAGAACATCCCCGCAAAGATACTGTCTTATAACCGTGCCAACCGAGCTGTTGCAATTCTTTGTAACCATCAGAGGGCTCCACCAAAAACCTTTGAGAAGTCCATGATGAACTTGCAGTCTAAGATTGATGCGAAGAAGGAGCAGCTAGCAGATGCCCGGAGAGACCTGAAAAGTGCTAAGGCTGATGCTAAAGTCCTGAAGGATGCAAAGACCAAGAAGGTTGTAGAGTCAAAGAAGAAGGCTGTCCAGAGACTGGGGGAGCAGCTCATGAAGCTTGAAGTTCAGGCCACAGACCGAGAGGAGAATAAACAGATTGCTTTGGGAACCTCCAAACTCAATTATTTGGACCCAAGGATCACCGTGGCTTGGTGCAAGAAGTGGGGGGTCCCCATTGAGAAAATTTACAACAAAACCCAGCGGGAGAAGTTTGCCTGGGCCATCGACATGGCTGACGAGAACTACGAGTTCTAGCCAGTCTTGAGGGGCAAGAGTTCTGTGAAAAGGAACAGTGTGGTTTGGGAAAGATGGATAAACTGTGAGCCTCGCTTGCCCTCACACCTGAGGGAGAGAGGCAGCAAGTCTTAACCAACATCTTTGAGAAAAGATATTATAAGGGAGAGCTGAGCCAGTTGTCCTATGGACAACTTATTTAAAAATATTTCAGATATCAAAATTCTAGCTGTATGATTTGTTTTGAATTTTGTTTTTATTTTCAAGGGGTCAAGTGGATGGGAATTTGTCAAGAGTTCTGCCAGGCAAATTCACTGTTTCACTGAAACATTTGGATTCTCTTAGCTACTGTATACGAAGTCCGATTATATTGGTGCGTTTTTACAGTTAGGGTTTTGCAATAACTTCTATATTTTAATAGAAATGAATTCCTAAACTCCCCTGTTCCCCATTTCAGGAATTTAAAATTAAGTAGAACAAAAACCCAACGCACCTGTTAGAGTTGTCACTATCTATTGTCATGGGAATCAATTTTCATTAAACTTGAAGCAGTCGTGACATCGGCAGTGTTTTGGTTCAGACACCTGTTCACAGAAAAGCATGATGGGAAAATATTTCCTGACTTGAGTGCTCCTTTTTAAATGTGAATTTTTATTTCTTTTTAATTATTTTAAAATATTTAAACCTTTTTCTTGATCTTAAAGATCGTGTAGATTGGGGCTGGGGAGGGATGAGGGGTGAGCGAGTCTAAGGATAATAAATAATCAGTGACTGAAACCATTTTCCCATCATCCTTTGTTCTGAGCATTCTCTATGCCCTTTCAGATACCCATCTTTTTCATTTAAAACCCCAGTCTTTCACTTGAAAGATTTTATTGTATAAAAGTTCCACAGGTAAAAAATTTAGAGGAAAATGAGTATTTGGTCCAAAAAAAAAAAAGGAAAAATAATCAAGATTTTAGGGCTTTTATTTTTTCTTTTGTAATTGTGTAAAAAATGGGGAAAAAAAAACCACATAAAAAGCAGAATTTTAATGTGAAGACATTTTTTGCTATAATCATTAGTTTTAGAGGCATTGTTAGTTTAGCGTGTGTGCAGAGTCCATTTCCCACATCTTTCCTCAAGTATCTTCTATTTTTATCATGAATTCCCTTTTAATCAACTGTAGGTTATTTAAAATAAATTCCTACAACTTAACGGAAAAAAAAAAAAAAGAAATAATCTTTCCCAGTCTTTTTCCTTTAAACATTGGAATTTGATTATGAATTTGATGAAAAGTCTATACCACTGTCGAGGACTTGTATGGGTTTTGTAACCCAGTGTCCATTTTCCTTCTCTTTGTACTGATATACTGTCACTCTGGAAAATTGCCGCTTTCCTTTTCTCTAGGCCATTGTGATTCTGAGAGAGTTGACTTCACATTTGATTCCAGAAGTGTGCCTGTGGCTCAGGCCTGGTCATTGGAGGACCACTTTCCTCCAGTTGTGGTGATATCAACCAACCAGTGACATTTTGGTTCTCTAGGGGACGCAGGCTGGCAAAGGACAAAGGGGGAGTTGGAGCAAGAAGGCAAATTTCAAGGACAAAATTCTGGATTCCAGCCATGCCAGAAGACAGTGGCTGTCAGAAGGACAGACAGCTGAACTTCACCTCCCAGGGCTTCCAGGGCCTCATGTGGCTGTGGATACACAGAACCACAAAGGTCAGGAGCCTGACACAGCAGCCTCCAAGCTCACAGCCTGTGCCAGACCTCAGCCCCACATGGCCGAGCATCCTCCAAGCCTGCTGACACAGAATGTGGAGGGGGGGTCAGAGAGGTCCAGTTCTTTCCATCTGTCTCCACGCAGTCCACTGATAGGGGGGTGGCGACCCAGAGGACCCGTCCATCACACGCAGTCTGTGGGGAGGTCAGCAAGGAGGAGGGCAGGACAGTGGGAGAGAGGCACGTGGTGAGTTCCAAGTCACAGGGCACCAAAACCCTGTAAGCACCGAGGAGAGAGGGTGGGTTCCCTGGCTTCACAGTGCAGTGACTAGGCTCTGGTTCTCTCCCAGTATAGATGGGCACTGTCCTGGCCTTGGCTTCCCCCACCCCCAGCCCCCGCCCCACCCCTCAGCTCCCGTGCCCATCCCTGCCATTCCAGGCATCCCTGGAAGTGCCAGGGCTCAAGAAGAGGACCTTGAGAGAGGACACAGGGCATCCCAAGGTCCCAGAACCTGCTGTCATCCCAGGGCAACTCTGGTGGCTGCATGAGCACAACGTCTCAAGGACACTGGAGACTTGATGTAAGGGGCAGGGCCTCAGAGACTGGAGAGGAGATTCTTAGGTTCTGAAGCAGTTTAGGTGAGGACCCGGATGGAGAACTTAGGGGACCCCTCAAGAGGAGACTTTTAAGTTGCCTGTGTCAAACCATCCTGGGTCTGACCCTTCTTGGCCAAGGCCCATGGTCCTGATCTGTTCCCCTGTGTCACTCCTGTCTGTGGTTTGATCCCAGGCATCATGCTTGTGGTCAAGATGAGTGACCCGAGTAAGCCAAGCAAGGCCAAGGAAGACCTTCAGGACCCAGGCGAGGCCCAGGGCCCTGTGGAGGTGTAGCTCTTGGGGTTTGAGGCAGTGGAGGCTGCATCCCCCTCAGCCTCCTCTGCCCCTGGGGAGGGCAGCCACTCTGCCTGCTGTGAGTTCCTGTGGGGTCCGCAAGCCTAGGCAGAGACCAGCAACTGGCAAGTCATGGTGTTTCTGCTCAGAGTCAAACAAAGTGCTTTGGGGGCCTTCCCACCCCTGTCTGCAGTGGTGACAAGGGAGGAGGAAAAGGGGGCCTGAGTCAGAGCAGCAGCCAGGCAATCCTTCCCTCTGTGACTGAAGACTGAATGGATAGCCTCCTCAGAAGCGAGGGCCTGGGCCAGTTGGCAGAACCACTGTGTAGCATCTTTGGGTTCCTGTTCTCTACGATGACATGGAGATTCGTCTCTGCTTTCTTTAAAAAATTTCCAAACTTTGATAGTTTAACAGAAGGCTAAATAACCTTTACTGTCCTAGTTTGTGAATGATGAGGATCAAAATGTGTTTGTGGTTACCCAGTTCAAGTACAAGAGTTTTGCTCTTTTGTAAAAGAGATTGGGCACTCTTCCATTTTGATTTGTGACCCTGAAAGGGGTACATTGGAATTAGAATTAGAACGTGTGCTTACTTAGCAGCAATATTGATGGGGAGAGATTTAGATACTAATAAAGGTGATCATAGTGAATTCATGTTACTGTCCTTTTTGGGTATCAGTCTCAAAAACTAAGTTATCTCTGTTTCTTTGGATTTGTCTGGGTTATTTAAGGGCATAGCAGACAATTAATCTGAGCCCTGTGCCCACTGGCTCATTTATTCCGAAGACTTTTGCTGAGCCTCTGCTCCCTGAAAGGCCTTGTTAGCAGTGGGGACACTAGGAGAAGCAGGACACCCCCTACTCCTACAGCAATGGTCTAGGAGCCAGAGTCACACGGGGAAGTTGGAGAGACATCCCCTAGTCCCATAGAACAAGGCAACACAGGGCAGGGCGGTGGGGCTACAGGAGGGACACCCTGGGGTTTGTGCTTGAGCCAGGGTGGTCTGGGGCTTTGGGAAGCTGGGTTCTTCTGTGGGATGTGATTGTGATGAGGTTGGGTGGTGGCACCCCTCAGTACTGCATTGTGTCTTGGGGGTGATGGGAATGTCTGAAATGGATCATTGCTGTGAGGTGTCCTTTTGCATCTTGGATAAAGCCCAGAGAGATCTCTTTCTGGGGCAGGAAGGAAGGGGCCCTGGCTCTTGTCACATTGCTGTTGACCACAGGGGCAAAGGATGTGTTTTCCACCCCATATCTGCAAGGAATCCTGCAGAACTTTGGTCACACTCCCTTGAAGTGATGCCCCAAAAATTCCATGGAACTGCCCTCTCTTTCCTGGTACCGAGGATCCAGAACCTAAGGTGTTATTGAGCTTTAAATGATCTCTTTTTGTAATTGGCCATTAATCAACAACTTGATCTTTGTTGGGGCTGCAATGAAGGAATTTAATGGTTTGGATGGAGGACAGGCTGGGACAGAGGCAAAGAGTGGCTCTTGCTTTTCCTGGAGCAGCTTTCTCCTGCTGGAACACTCCTCAACAACCAAATCTAACAGGCCCTCTAACTGGAAATGGGGCTGCTGGGGTAGCTAAAAGGATAAAAATCTGCTTGCATTGAGGGAGACCTGGGTTCAAGCCCTGGATCAGGAAGATCGCCTGGAGAAGGGCATGGCAACCCACTCCAGTATTCCTGCCTGGAGAATTGCAAGGACAGAGGACACTGGTGGTCTACACAGTCCATGGAGTCTCAAAGAATTGAACACAACTGAGCTAATAACACGATGGTCCACTATGGTCTAACTGGAAAAGTTAACTAGTTTTATTTATGAATCATGATGTTTGGCTGATTAGCTATTCCACATCCTATTGAAGTGCATATTCTCTGACATGGCCTGGACCGCAAAGCAATCAACCACTTCCCACAGTGGGGAGTGGAGGAGTGTCTGCAGGCAACAGTGTGAGAGATTCGTGCCCCACCATCACAGTGCCAACAAAGGCCAGGCCCTGCCAGCTGCACTGCGTCCCTCAGGCGTACCCTGCAGCCCAACACATGGGGCTCCTCACACCAGCTGTGGTGAGGGTGGGGAGCAGCTGGAGGGCCTCTGGGCTGGGGACATCAGAGTGGGGACGCCAAGGGCAGGGGCAGTAGAGCGAGGCTGAGAAGGGCAGGCCTTTGACGTCATGAGGGCTTGTGTGTGCACAAAGCATGTGTCTGAGCCACAGCTGACAAAACTACTTGGTGCCACACAAACCCACTGCCAGGGCCCAAATGGTGCCTGGAGGAGGGGGACCAGAAAAGGCAGCTTCCTCTGGACCCAGGGAGTGAGGAGGGGCCCCAAGTTGGGGGGAGTGGGGGCAAGAAAGGCCATCTAGCCAGGCTGCAACAGATACCATGGTCTTCGGTCTCCTTCAGAGGAGCCAGGGTTCCCCACTGATGATCACAGCCTTTAGGGTCGTATCCCAGTCAGATGAACTGACCTGAAGGAATGCTTTGTCAACCTGTTTAGCAGCGCAAAGGCAAGGGAGCAAGCACCAGTCGAGGCCTGCAAGCTCCATTCTGATCTCCAGTCCTCAGGCTGAAAGGCCCCTGGGCGAGCCTCTTACACACCCTCTTAGCTCTCCCCTTTCAGACACCAGGCAGTGGCCCTCACACTGGGCAAACGACCCTGCTGAGCAGCAGAACTGGGAGAACACTGTCTCTAGGGGGACAGTACCATAGGGTCCTCACACACGGGCCTCTCCAAGGTGCCGGTCTGTTCCCTGCACAGTGATTTTGAAGAACAGTGTCCCACCAAGGTCAGAGAACACACATCTCCAAACCCACTGCCCTATCGCCCATGTGCAGTGAAAACAGGTGACTCTCACTGGAGTTTTGTCCACTCCCACACCTGGGCTCTCATCTATTTTCAAATACAGGTAGACGGGGGCTTCCTCTGGTCACATCTAGCTCAACAATCAGACATGTCTCTGGGAGTGAGTGTCTGCAAAGGACGCCCCTTGAAAGGCACCTAACCAGTGCCAACAAAATCATTCGATGTACCTGCCATCTGGGTAAGGGAGAACAGGTCCACAGTGGTGGTGGAGACAGGGGCAGGGGCGGAGAAATCAGAGCTGGCTTTGGAGAGGACCAGTGAAATGCTTGCTTTCAACAGGACAGGCTGTACCTTGAGCCCCCACTCAAGTCCTTCAAGGGGCAGGTGTCCATGGACACCCAAGTTGGACATGGGAGGCCAGGATCAGGGGTAGCAGAAGCCCAGGCAACCCATTGATGAAGGAAACAGTAATTTTGAGGCAGCCTCCAAGGAGACTGAATTTGAGGCTCTGGGCAGGGGATAGGAGGAGCACACACACAGGTCTTCCCAAAGTGAGGACTCTAGGGCCAGGAGAGCAGTCTTTATGGGAAGAAATGGAAACTGAAGACAGCAGCCTGTGATCTGCAGTGGGATGGTATCTGGGGGTGGGCAGAGCTCGGGAAGCCGCAAGCTCAGCAGAGCACCTGGCTGTGCCCTCCTACAGGGCATCCTGGGGAGTCTGTGTCTCAGGTGCTTGGGGAACAGTCAAGTGGAACGTGAGGTCCCTCTACTGTGCTCCAGCGCAGCCCTACTCTGGGGAGAGCTCAGCTTGGGTGGCAGGACAACAGGACTCTGACTTTGGGGCCATCTGAGCGGGACCTAACAACCGGCAGCACCAGCCAGAAGACAACAAAGCCAGAAGAGGGGCAAGGCCATGGCCGGTGGGGTGCAGAGGTGGGACCACCAACACAGGCTAGGCTAACCAGCCTGCTATGGATCCCATCTTCTGGGAGGGACAGCTGCCAGGGGCCCATCTGACCCCTGGGATCTCTCTCGGTGGTGGCCAAGCCAGGACTCGCCAAGGCCTGGCCCTTAAGCAAAAGCCAGCCACAGGCCTGCCCATTGGTAGGGAGGGGGGTGGGGCCAGGGGCACTTTTGTCAACCCATCCAGGGCCTGGCCCCCTGAAACAAAGCACCTGGCAGCAGATGGGAGCCTTTGCAGGCAACCTGAAACATACTTTTCTGTACTTTCAGACAAGAGATCAGCCGGGGATCCCATCTCTGTCACCAGATCCCCTCACCCACACTGAGACAGGGTTGCCTCTCCACATCACCTCTGTGACATCATGAAACAATTAAGGAAGCTGACCACTTAATTAGCTGCCTGGCCCATGACCCAGATTCTAGAATGTCCAGAGAGTATTTATGGGCCACCCGAACCCTGGCCTGAGCCCCTTCTGCCCTGAGCATTCACTGCTGGGGTAGAGAATGCTCCTGAGCTAGACTGGTTCCACGGCTAGTCAGAGTTCCCAAGAGTCACACACGGCCCTGCTGGCCCCATTAACTTATGGGGAGCCCACAACAGGAGACCCCTGTGATTCCTCCTCAGATCCAAATGTTGATTCAGGGGAGGCTTTGGAGAAACAGGGTGACCAACCCGAGAGCCCAGATCCAGGCCTCCATGACAATCTGCCTCCACAGGGCCCGAAGCCAGAAATGGCCAACAAGGAAGAGAACAATGCCGTCCTTGGGCTGTCCTTCCCCAGGAAGCTCTGGAGGATCGTGGAGGATGCGGCCTTCACCTCTGTGCGCTGGAATGATGAGGGAGACATGGTGATCATCGAGGCAGATCTCTTCCAGACAGAGGTCCTCCAGCGCAGAGGTGCAGACCAGATCTTCGAGACAGAAAGCATCAAGAGCTTCATCCGTGAACTGAACATGTACGGTTTCAGTAAAATCCTCCCTTCGTGTCACTCTGCAGGGAAGAAGAAGATGATGGTAATGTAGAGAGTCCTTCTGGGGAGGTGAGACTAGATAAGCTGAGTGCTGGATGGGTTTCATTTCCCAGGGGAACGTTGTTCTCGTGAGAGGGTGGTTAAGGAAAGAGGAGAACACAAGGTCTGTCTTGTTCCACCACCCCCCTTAGACGGGATCCACAGGGGTGACTCAAGACCCTGAGGGACCACTGAATGTCAGGGACCGCCAGTAACACCTCAAGGGAGGATGGCCCCGGGGGAGCTCTAGGGAACAACATGCTAAGGCCTCATAACCTGCCAGAATGAAGAGACCTTGTCTCTATACATAGGCATGGCCAGGATGGTCATGGGGAAGAGGGCGGAGAGGAAGGCTTCTTCTCCCCCTTGCTGTCTAAAGTGATTCATTTTCTTTCAGATCTATCGCAACTCCAATTTTCAGAGGGACAAACCTCTCCTCCTGCAGAACATCCCAAAGAGAAAGAAGCGACTGATGGCGACCAGACACTCTCCTCAACTCCATCACAAACAGTGCACCCAAGAGGTGGGCAAGAAAGTCCAGAAGGGAACCCCACCTGCTCGCAGAACCCCCAGGCAATGATCATCTGGGCTCTCTCGCATTTGCTCTATGTGCAGTGTAGCTGGGCAGGCCGGGGTAAAGCATCTCCCCAGCGAGCAGGGTGGCCCCAGTGGAAAGGGTACGTCCGACAGTGCCATGTCTATACCCTCAGCTACTTCTGGGAGGGAGAGTACAGGGCAAATGCCCGAGAGCCCCCCGGAGTACCCAGATTATGATTCAGTGATGGTTCTGTACAACACCTGTTACTCCATGCTGATGGCAGCCCTTGCCGGCAGAGCCCCAAACGAGGCCCCTGAGGCAGAGTAGGAGCAGGGAGAGCTCTCAGAGGTCCTCTGTGAGCAGGTCAAGGACAAGCCCCATCCCTGACCTCCCAGGTTCCTAGGGACACTCCAAAGTACTCTCTTGTAATCAAAAATTGATTTTTGGCTCTAATAAAGAGGTGCAAAACTACACAGGAGTAAATAAAGAATCGAATGAGAATGACCAGCCTGTGTTCTTTCTGTCTGTTCACGCTATTCAAACGGCACAGGGTGAGCCAGATGAGGCTGGAAGCCCATGCCCGATGTGGGCTTCAGTCTGGTCCACGTGGTCCCTTCTCAACAGAAGTAGCAGCATTTCATATGCTCGACCAAGGGTTTGGCTCACTAGCCGAGTGCTGAGGCCAGCCCAGGATGGGCTGGTCACTGGGCCTTGCCTGCTGCTCAGCAGATGGCTCAGCTGGGCTCCTGACCTTGGGGGTGTCACCTTTCATGAGTCATGCACCCTGAAGCAGAAGGGACTCTTCCTGGGTCCCCAAAGATGCCACAAGTTTCTGCTCAGCAGCTGAGCATCTCCAGCTGTTGATCCAGGGGCCTCCCCCAAATAGGCTGACCAGAAAGCAGGGTCACCCAACCTGCCAAGGGCCTTGCAAACACATGACCCCAAACCCAAAGACAAGTACAAGGTTTCCACAAGGTGATCACCAGCCCTTGTTGCTCTGCCCTCACAGGTATATTTAGGAGCCTGTCTTTGGATGTGAGGTAGCCAGGCACCGCATCCAACACACATGCTTTGTGAGCCAAGGGACACATTAGAAAAGGGCAAGGGTCACCTGCAAGGACAAACCACAGCCTGTTTCTGGGCCTGCGGGCATCTCTGCCTGTCAACACTCAGCCAATCCCCCAGCCTTCCCCATCACCCTCTGGTCACTGTTCCAACATCGGGGAGTTTGGACCAGAACAGAAAGGGAAAAACACTAAGCGGTTTCCTAACAACACATTTCTCTCAACCATCCAGACACAGCAGGGCCAAAACGAGTGGCGATGCCATCTTATCGTGAAGGTCAACGTCCTGGAGACTCATGCTGAGTTCCGAGCAGCACCGCACGAGGAGTGTCCCAGACCCCCAACCTGCACCAAGTTGGCAGCACACCCAAGAGTGGGGCCAATTCAGATGGAACTAGACGGGCACGTCCAGGGCTCAGTGGTGACTGGACAGTGTCACCATGTGCAGGTCTCTTGGTCACCTTCCTCTCAAGAGACCAGCCTGGACAGGTCTCCTGCCCAAAGGGGATCAAGTGCTAGGTGATGTCCACCTGAAAGATGTCCTTCCCGCCCCTCCCAGGGACGGGCTGCTGCAGCCGGTGGGGCTTGGCAAACACAGTCAGGTATTTCTGGAGAAGGTTGGGTAGCAGGGCTTGATCCTCCAGCTCCTCTACTGCATCGGGATCTAGGTTTTCTGGGCACAGCAAAGTGTCCCCAATTTCCACAAGACCTATGTGCAAAGACAGGACACAGAAGGAGGACAAGGTGATTCAAAGTCATGCCTGCTGGAGACTAAGACCATATCATGGAGGAAGCCCGAGGTGAACTGGGTCTTCTGGATGAGCATTTTCAGATGGGCTCACCTTGGTGAAGGGAATTCGGTGTGAAGCCAAGCTAGTGAGGGAGCGAAACAAAAGGGAGAGGCCTGGTGCTCCACAAACCCACCAGGCCACGGGCAACTCTCAGTCTGACCACTGCAGGCCACAGGGACAGAGCAGGAGGGCTCTGGTGGGAACCAGCAGACATCAGGTCCCCAAGGGATTTACCAGCAGAGAAGTGCTGCTTTGGGGCCTTAGTCAGGGGTCTTGCTCAGGCCTGGCTGCTGGCACTGTGGGTATTAAACCCAGGCTGGGTGCTTTACTGACTCTCATGGTCTCTGCCGGGCACACAGACACACGTGGGGACACATACACACACACACAAACACACACACACACACAAAGTGCCATGTGCAGACCTGGATCCGCCTCTGCTCAAAGCATAAACGGGGACTGAGGCCAGGGAGGTGGTTAGGCACCTCATGCCATTGTCTCCCAGCCAAGGGACCCTCACTGTCCCTCTGAAGAAATCTCAGCCCCTCCCCCACCAACTGGTTCAACAGAAAACAAACGATCATTTGGGAAAGCAAGCTGAGATCCAGGGCAGCACCGGGGGGCATGCAGGCAGCGTGGGGCAGGGCCTCACTTGCCTGTGATCACTCTAAGGCCGAACTTGTCCCTGTCCTGCAGCAAGGCCTGGATCTGGGTGGGGCTAATCCCCAGCCTCTGCTCCAGCAGCTCCTTTCAGGCCACATCCACCCAGTCCCAGTGTGCATGTGGACGGCCAGGGTTCAGTGCCAGTGGTCACATAGCACAGGCCACCACTGCCTCTCCAGGGGCTTGACACCATTTAAGATGAAACCTGCATAAGGCTGTCAGAAGAACAGACAGCTGAACTTCACCTCCCAGGGCTTCCAGGGCCTCACATGGCTGCAGATACACAGAACCACAAAGGTCAGGAGCCTGACACAGCAGCTTCCAAGCTCACAGCCCTGGGCCAGACCTCAGCCCCATGTGCCTGAGCATCCTCCAAACCCGCTGACACAGAATGTGGGGGGTGGTCAGAAAGGTCTGACTCTTTCTATCTGTCTCCATGCAGTCCACTAATAGGGGAGTGGCGACCCAGAGGACCCATCCATCACACGCAATCTGTGGGGAGGTCAGCAAGGAGGGCAGGACAGCGGGAGAGAGGCACGTGGTGAGTTTCAAGACAGAGGGCACCAAAACCCTGGGAGCACTGAGGAGGGAGGGTGGGTTCCCTGGCTTCACAGTGCAGTGACCAGGTTCTGGTCCACTCCCAGCACAGACAGGCACTGTCCTGGCCTTGGCTTCACCCACCCCAAGGCCCTACCCCATCCGTCAGCTCCCGGGCCCATCCCTGCCCATGCTCTGCATATACCCCATCTTAGACCAGGGCTGATGAGGGCAGATCTGTGCTAACCAACCTGGCCTCGGTCCTGGGGCTGCCCTGGACCTCAGACGGCCCTGCCAGGTATCTTTCCCATGCCTTTGGGAGCCACCTTCCTCCCAGCCCTTCCCACACCATGGCCTCCACTGTCATCAGTTGTCCTGGCCCCTTGCCCAGAGCCTAGAGAAAGAACAAAGAAGAGAAGGAACCTCTGGGATGGGTGCGCTCCTTGTGCCAGGCCCTGGGACAGGACCACGCAGGGATCCCAGAATTCAAACCTCAAATAACCCACTAGGTTACTGTCACCTCGTTTGATACCTGAGGAGGCACCAAGGGATAGAGAGATACCCCATGACTGCAGGGGAGCTGACCACACACACCTCCATCCTCACTTCTTTCCTTGTACCTGGAGGGGGGTCCCTGTTCACTGGAGGGGGCTGGAGGCAGAGGAGCAGAGCCGTAGGCCTGAACCTCATCAGGGTCTCAGCACCTGGCTGGAAGCCTCTGTTTCCACGTGGCTGTGAGGATGGGGACACGGTCCCAGAGGCACCCAGCCCAGAGCCTCCCAAGCCTTTCCTTCTCTGAGCACAGCAAAGCCACGGTTCTCACAGGCCCACGAGGCCCCACGTAGTCTCACTCCTGCCCTGGCAGGCTGCTCTCCTTGCCCCTGGATTCACCCCTGGCAGCCATGAAGGCCGTCCTTCCATCCTTGGAACATTCCAGTCTGTTCCTACCTCTGAGCCTTTGTGGGGTGTGAGGAGTCACATCATGTCCCCTAAAATTCAGGTGCTGGAGTCTCAATCCCAAGTACCTCAGTGTGACCTTACAGACAAAGGAAAGTTCTTCACAGAGCTGAGGGGGGTCAAGTGAGCTCAATAGGAGGGACCCTCCCCTAATAGGACAGCTGTCTTCATACAAAGGACACATTTAGAGACAGACAGGCACACAGGAGAACTGGGGTGAAGAGGAAGGCGGAGCTCTCCAAGCCCAGACACTCTCACCATGGCCAGCCACGCCCGGGAAGAGAGAGGGGAAGAGATGGGACAGACGCTCTCCACAGCCCTCATGACAGCCAACATCAGCCTCGACCTCGGCTGCCGGCCTCCTGAACCAACAAGGTTCATAGTTTGAGCCACCGGGTGCAATCCTGATGTGACTGCTGGCAAATGAATACAGAAGGTCAGTCCTGTCTGGACATCTCTCCGCTGGGGCAAGGGGGGAGTGGGGGGATGTCTTCTTCACTCCCAGGACCTTGGGCACATTCCTCTTTGTCTGTACAACTTCATGTGTATGTTTTCACCTTACACGGTGTCTGTTTTCATCTCACAGTTTCAGGGATCCAACAAGTTACTGATGCTTCCCCCTGATGGAAGGGAAGTGAAAACTCATTGTGCCAATACAGCCACTCATCATGACCACACACTCACTGAAGAGCCATGCAGGAGGAGGCCCAGGGCAAAGGACACACACCCGAGGTGCTGACACACACCAGCAAATGGCCTTCTGCAAAGGCATCCCGTTTCCACTCCACCAACCACAGGCAAGGGTGTCATGTCCTCATGCCGTGGCTGGCCCTGGGCATCATTTGGTTGAACCTTTGCCCACCTGCTGGGTGACAAAGGGTCACACTTTTCACTGGGTCTGACTTGGTTCCCAGGGAGCCTGGCTGGCCCCTGGGGCTTGACCAGTGCTATGTCTTCTACTGGGGTATGTGACTGGATCCCAGGCTTGCCCAGTTTCCACCATTCAGTTTCTCAACCAACCCATCCCCTCCTGGGTGCCTCCAAATCTCACCAGTGTGGGTGGAATCCCTGAGCAAGAAGGGGCTCAAGTGCTTCTACCACTCGAAGCAGAGGGTTACTGCTTGGTGGCCAGAGGAGAAAACACACTTCCGCCTGCTTGACTGGGCACCTTCACCTGCACAAGGACCAGAGGAACAAGAAGAAAATTACGTGACAAAACACCAATCTTGGACAAGCCACCACGGTCTTCTCCTCAGCAGAGGACTCATACCATAGGGACACAGGAGGGCCCAACTGATGTGAAACACACATGCAGGTTCCCTCAGGGTTGGTTCTGCTCATCACAGCAGCTGGCCTGTCCTCACATGGCTGGGCAGGGACCCCATGATGCCTCAGCCCACAGCACAGAAACCCATCCCCCAGGAGTGATGGTGATTTACAGCCCAGGAGACCCCCACAAGGAACCAGAGAAAATGACTCCTCTCCTGTCACTGCCACTCTGGAAGGATCCAGGGGTCGCCGTAGTCAGTCAGCTGCCCTCCATGGACTCCTGGTTGGGCCCCACCAGGAGGGGAACCGTGAGCAAGCAGCTGAGCCCTGCAGGGTCAGGCCTGGGCGGGGGTGGCTCGTAGGGGGTGGGTGGGGCTCGCATGAGGTCACAGTCCAGGGGTGGAGTAGGAGCCTGGAAGGAGGTCGAGGACACCTTCACATGTGTCCCAGGGCATTACCAGGACACACAGGAGGAAAGAAAGCAGGTGGGGACTGTGGCCATAGAGGGGACCTGGAGGTGCTGCTTGGCCACCTGGCAGTCGCTCCTGGTCCCAGAGCCTGGAAACCCCTGCCTGGAGGTACCTTCCATGCATGAAGCAGGTCCTCCCTTCCTGCAAACACAGCGAGTCGCAGGTGCTTTAGGATGGCTGGGCTGCGGCCACTAGGCAGGACAGTGGTCCACCACTGGGACCGAGACTGCTGACAGCGTCGGCTGGCCTCAGTTGTATCGTGCCCACAAACACTGACACCTGTCATTTCCGGTGTGCACGGCTGCCCGTACACATACAGGTACGCATACACGGATTTTCATAGTCACGTACGTACGCAGACACGCACGTATGAACAAAGGTGCATTCCCTCACTGGCCCTGTATGCTAGGAGACAAAACAGGATCCGCCACACTCTGAGGCACCTGGAAGGTCAGGCCAGGAGGAGCCTCCAGCCTGGCGGCAGGGAGCAGGACCCAGAGGAGGACCAGGAAATGAGCGGCCGGGCAGAAGAGAGGGGCAGAGGCAGGAGGAACAGGGCAAGGAGTCTGGGGCTGAAGTGTGGGAAAGACCTGGATGAGGAGGAGCTTCTGAAGAAGGAGGCAGGGTGGGGTGGGGCTGGGGCGGGTGGAACCACTGGAGGTGGGGTGGGGCTGACAGGATTGAAGTTGTGGGCCCAGGGAACCCACAGAGAGTGGGCCTGTCCAGCTTCATGGCGGAGGCCAGACTGTGCCCTTTTGAGTCTTTGCCATAGGCGTCCAGTCCGTGAGATGGCGAGAGTCAAAGTAACCACGACCCAGGGTCTTCAGCAACTGCATCTGAGCTTCAGAGTGGAACCCAGGGGCCAGTGAAGCAGGTTAGAGGCGCAGCCTCTGGGCGCAGTTTCCCATCTCTGGGCTGAAAGCCCATGCTGGCTCCCCTCCAAGGCACCCTGGGACTGCCTGCCCAGTGCTGAGCAACAGTCTATCTGTTTTTATTTTGTTTTGTTTTGTTTTTGCAGTTGCAAAAGAAAATCCTCACTGTGTTTCCTGCTGCCCCTGGGACCTGAGATGTCTCAGAGAAAGGCAGTTTCACCTTCAAAACCGTTTCCTGTCCTCTTCCTCTCTTCTGGGGGCTCAGCCCACCCAGAGCAGCCACCTGACTCTGCTCCTGAATGCCGCCCTGCCTGCTGTGTCCCTGCCTCCCAAGTGCCTGATCAGAGTAAATGCTCCTTTTCCTGTCCCCACTGCTACTAGCTGAGCTCAGGCCATGGCCTGCGGCTGGTGCTGTCAGCCTACGGCCCCCTACTGGTCTGGACCCCTCTTGTCTCTCCTCCTCCAGCCACTATTGCACACACCATTGATTCTGTGTCACACCGCAAGCACATCTGTCCTCAACTCCAGATGGAAAAAGCACAGCGGAGCCCTCTCCTATTTAAACCCCAACCCATCCGTGGTACCCTGGGGGGCTTCCAGTGGTCCCAGGTCTCCTTCCTTGTCGCCCAGCACTCTGGTGACTGTGCTGGTCCTGGGCTCTGTGTAGAGCTCATCCAGGACCCCACACTTTCTCATGCAGTTCTTCCCCTGGACTGCTCATTCCTCTTGCCCTGCCCCTGGACCTCTGGCTCCTCTTGTCCTGACCACCTACTGTCCTCCTTCCAGGCACAACTGTAACACCCCTTTCTCCATCTGCCTGAGTGTCAGGCATTCTCATCTGGGAGTTCTGGGGCTCCCTACATCTTCCTGCTGCCAGCCTTTGCCCCCCTCTTCCTCCCAGACTGTGGCTGCTGTGCACAAGTCTGGACCCCCAGAGGGTCGCCAAGACCCAGGAAGGCAAGGTCAGTGTCTCCCTCGTTCCTGTTAGCTGGGTACCCACACAACTGCTGCTGCGGGAATGTTGAGATGGGGCAGTGCTTTCCCTTCCAGCAGGCAGCCTGCTGTCTCCTTGCAGAAGCCTCCCGGCCACAAGTTGAGGGTCAGGGGCTGCCACCTGAATTGGAGGCCTCAGCACTGCAGGGACCCAAGTGATAACCACACCCAACTCACTCATGCTGGCGCCCCACTCCTTTCCTGAAGACTGGTTACCAGCTGCCTCCAGACACACCAGGCACATCTGAAACCAGTAATGGTTTCAGATCATGAGGAAGGGCCCTATGAACAGTGGGTGGGCTGCTGCTGTTCCTCCCGCATCCTGGTTTTGAACTAGACCTTGCCTAGTGAACTGGACACCTATGAAGTGTGGCTACTGATGGGGGCAGCTGTGAGGCCCTGCTCCGTGGCATTTCTCTGCACCTGTCCCTTCCCTGCTGCTGACCCCAGCTCTCCTCACATGCCAAGATGTGAGGACTGAGCCATGGAGAGTGCTGCCTCCCACCCCACCTGGGTCTCTGAAGCTTGATGCACTTTGTTCCTGCTGTACGTTTGCAGGCAGCACTGACCTGGGACAGGCTCAACCCAGGTTCTCGGTTTCCCTCGTGTACTCCTTGGGCAATGTGGTTTCCTCTCTGAAATGCCTGTTTCCCATCTCTCCGCTGAGCTGTGTGTCCTTTCTGTGCCGAGTTGTGGGCACTTCTTGTGGGGTCTGGGTGCTCATCCTGCCCTGATGTTTGTATTGCAGATTCGTCATCTTCTCCTTGCAAGCTAGCTACGGATTCAGTATTTACCTGGTGTCTTGGAGCCATAAGTGCCCCACAGGTCAGCATGTTTCTGTCAGGCCCTCCCACTGGGGGCCACCGTCCACCCCCAGGCTTGGCACCTGGGGTGAGCAGTCCCTGAGGAGACGCTGCCCTGGTGTCCAACACTCCGCCCGTGAGAGAGGGCTCCTTTACATCCATGTCGGTCCCTCGGTACCTGCGTAGCTTTGGTTCTGGGCCTTAGACCCCACATGCAGGACAAGCCCAGGGGCAGCCATGTAGCTCTGGGATGTCAGCCAGACCTACTTCTCCTCTGTCCCCAGGGCAGCTCCTGTTGACCGCACCCCTCTCCATATGGCCCAGATGGAGGGTCCAGCCTGAGAGCTGGATGTGATTCTGATTTCATCTCAGCTCTGCTGCAATTCTTCCAGAGGATGTGGCACACATGGGACCTGCGGACATGGGTGGCCATTCTGCTGCCACTCCTCAGGGTGCTGACTGCCCAAGGGATGGGGCACCACCCAGGGGGACTGGGAGATCTTCTGTGAGCCTCTGATGGTGCCCTGCTCGCTTTCACATCACAGGCCTTTATATCACCTCTGACCAGGGAGTGGGAGATGCTGGTTTCCACGTGTCCATCACTCCGAAGCTCTGGGGTCTACATGCCCTTCACTGTCCTCCATCTCGGCAGGTTGGCCACAACCCAGGTGCCACAACCCCCAGGACTGGAGGTGTCTTCTGGACACCAGGCTGCAGCCCACAAAATGGATCCAGCTGTTTAGTTTGCGAGAATGAGGAGCAGGGAGGGTGGACTGGAGTGTGCATTGCCATCCCATACTCATGGTGATGAAAGGTTGTTGTTGAACGATAAGACACCGGGATTCTTGGCCTCCGGAGGAGACAAATTCAATCCGAGGCCAGAGACGAGGCTGGATCGCTCAGAGCTTTTGTGTAATAAAGTTTTATTAAAGTATAAAGGAGATCGAGAAAGCTTCTGACATAGGCGTCAGAAGGGGGCAGAAAGAATACCCCCCCTCCCAGTCTTTAGCTGTAAGTTATATAGTCACTCACAGTCTGTTAATGAAAAGAAAGGAATGTCTTAGAATTTAGAATGGCACCAGATAATTCATCCCTGGCCATAAAATGATCTACTTGAATCTTGTAGAAGGGCAGATTACCAAACAAATAGTTTTGTTTACATAGATTAGGGAACAATATCTGAGTAAGTAGGTTGGGCCATTTGGCGGAACTTACAGAGTCTGGGGTAAATTAACATAGCTTTATGATAAACATTTCCATAAAAAAATGCATTGGTTAACTCAAGGTTTGAGAATAGTTAGCTTCAGATGAAACCCGGTGTCATGGCAACACAGCATTTTAAGAGAAACCTCCTTTTAAATTTGTATAGAGAAGGAAAAACATATCGCTGGTTTGTTTCCTCCTGCCGCTTAAGAGAGATAAAAATGTCTGGCACTTGCAGCCTATTTCCTCTGTTTGGAGACCCCTGGCCTTCCTGCCTGTTACCCTCTCAGTGAGAGGACTTCAGTGAGTGGACTCTCATGTACTGGGCAGGAGCCCCGTCCGGCTACCCTGTGAGAACTTGTGTGCCCACCGTGGTAACTTGGCCAAGCACAGAGATGGTGTGAGGAGTCAGGAGCAGAGGCCGCCCATGAGGCGCCACCAGAGGTGAGAAGATTCTCCAGTTCATGAGTAGGGCGAGTATCCCCCTCTTTTTCTGTGTGTATATATAACTAATGGTTTCCCAGGTGGTAATAATAGTAAGGAACCTGACTTCTAATGCAGAAGTCATAAGAGATGCAGGTTCGATCCATCAGTCAGGAAGATCTCCTGGAACTAGGCATGGCAACCCGTTCCTGTTTCTTCACCTTGAGAAACCCATGGGTCGAGAATACATGACGGGCCACAGTCTGTGTGATGCAGAGTGTCAGGCAGGAGTGTAGTGACTTAACACATGAAATATCACTTTAACAGATTGCTAATATGTATAGTACACCTGTCCCTTTCATATACTGCCATTAACATGCTCAGCAAAACAGTTGATACACTACAGCATAAAAACATATCCAGTTCTATGTGCTTATTTATGGACAATGTGATTACCAATTCAACCTTTTTTTATGAGTCTATTCATTTTATCCAGTTTTTAAAATTGTTTTAGTCTCTCTATTATTCTAGCAATTTGACTGCTTCACATAGCTTGAGACTTTTGTTGACAGAAATATCTGTCCTAAATACCTACAATTCCTCTTTATTTAGTATGTCTAATAGCAATGGCATCTTATTTATTCTCATTTCAGTAACTAAATCTTCTTTTTGTTTGTTTAATTTACCTAATATTCTTTTTACTAATTTTGTATTTTTGTTCAATCTTCTCTATTCTTTTATTATATATATTATTATATACCCATACAAATATTTGTTGATTTCCTCTTTCTCCTTGCTGTGAATTTAGATTTTTTTTAAGCTTCTGAGGAAGACATTAGCTTCTTCACAGGATTGGAGAGCTTTCTTTTTTGTAAGCTTAAATTTATATGGGTTCTTCTTTTGCTGTATCTGATGACCTGCTACATTGTGTTTTCATTTTGATTCACCTCAGAATATGTTTTCATTTCCCCTGTGAGTTATTCTTTGCCTCATCAGGCCCTTTGGAATGTATTGTTTAATTTTCCACACATTGCATTTTTCAAATTTTCCTCCATTGTTGATTTCAATTTACATATTTTACATGCCAGAGACCATATTTGGTATGAGTTAAATTATTAATGGTTGTCTCATGGCTTAATATAAACCCAATTCTCGAGAATATTCTGGAGAATATTCCAAGTGCAGTTGAGACAGATGTGTATTCTTCCATTCTTTTTGGGTGGAATGTTCTGCACATCTGTGTTTGGTCCATGGGTTTGTATTGTCATTTAGGTTTTCTCTTTCCTCAGTGGTCTTATGTTCTCCTTAAATTATTTGGATATTTATTGTTGAACTATGCTTCTTGCTCATGTTTTGCAGTTTTTACATGTCATGTTAGCCTAAAGGTAGAGAAACAATTCAAATATTAGGTAACTCTAACTCTTTGATGATGTGAACTTGTGTGTGTGTGTGTGTGTGATAAACACATATATCATTAATATAAAATATGACAAAATATATAATTAATATAATCATTAGAATGACCGATGCTGAAACTGCAACTCCAATATTTTGGCCCCTTGATGTGAAGAACTGACTCATTTGGGATGACTCTGTTGCAGTGAAAAATTGAAGGCAAGAGGAGAAGGGGACAACAGAGGATAAATGGTTGAATGGCATCACCGACTGAATGGACAAGAGTTTGAGTAAACTCTGGGAGTTTGTGATGGACAGGGAGGGCTGGTGTGCTATAGTCCATGGGGTGGCAAAGAATCAGATATGACTGTGTGACTGAACTGAATATATTTAATGTCATTTGTTTCATATCATTTTTTATTTAAAGTCTGTTTTCTCTACTATTAGTATAGTAACTATGGCTCTTTATTGCTTATTATTGCATAAAATTTTCCTTACAATGAAATGTTGAAAATCTATTCAAGTGTAAGATTTGTCCCTTTGACAGTCTATAGTTTCCATATTAAAAAAAATCCTTTATCCCATCTTCTAGTATACCACCTTATTGTGTTGGGGTTTTTTGTTATTTCTTTTACTAAATAGATTTTAGAGTGATTTTAGGAAGTAGCTCTTAAAATATTTTGATTGCTGTTGACATTTTGATATTTTGATTGCTGTTGTTCACTCATTTAGTCACGTCCAACTCTTTTGTGACTCCCTGGACTGCAGCACAACAGGCGTCCCTCTCTTTCATTGTCTCCCATAGTTTGCTCAAACACATGTCCATTGAATTGGTGATGCCATCCAACCATCTCATCTTCTGTCACCCCCTTCCCCTCCTATCCTCAATCTTTCCCAACATCATGGTGTTTTCCAAAGAGTTGGCTCTTTGCATCAGGTTGGCAAAATCCTGGAATTTCAGCTTCAGCATTAATACTTCAAAAATATATTCAGGGTTGATTTCCTTGAGGATTGATTGGCTTGATCTCCTTGCAGTCCAAGGGACCCTTAAGAGTTTTCCCCAGCATCACAGTTTGAAGACACCAGTTCTTAAGCTCTCAGCCTTATTTATGTTCCAATTTTCACATCTATATGTGACTACTGGATAAACCATATGGGTTTGTGACTGAGGGGACCTTTGTTAATAAGCTGATGTCTTCTTTTTAATACAAGGTCTAGGTTTGTCTTAGCTTTTCCTCCAAAAAGCAAGTGTCTTTTAATATGATGACTGCAGTCACCATTCACAGTAATTTTTGAGCCCAAGAAAATGAAGTCTGTCACTGATTCCACGCTTTCCCCTTCTATCTGACAAGTAGTGATGGGACAAGATGCCCTGGTCTTGGTTTTTTGAATGTTGAGTTCTCAGCAAGGTTTTTCACTCTCCTCATTCATCCTCATCAAGACACTCTTGAGTTCCTCTTCACTTTCTCTTTTTACAGTGTTACCAGCTGCACATCTAAGGTTGTTGAAGTTTCTCCCAGAAACCTTTGTTCCAGCTTATTACATCCAATGAGGCATTTTGAATAGTATACTCTGCATATATTTCACATAAGTAGAGTGATAATCTGCAGTCTTGTCACTCTCCTTTCCCAGTTTTGAACTGGTCAGTTGTTCCATGTCTTGTTCCAACTCATGCATCTTGACCTGCATACACATTTCTCAGGTGACAGGTAAGAAGGTCTGTTACTCCTGTCTCTTTCAAGCTGTCCATGGTTTACTGTGATACACACAGCCAATGTCTTTAGTGGAGTCACTGAAGCAGAAGTAAATTCTTTTCTGGAATTCCCTTGTTTTCTCTAGGATCCAATGAATGTTTCCAAATTGTTCTCTGGTTCCTCTGTTGTTTCCAAGTCTAGTTTTCACATCTGGAAATTCTTGGTTTATGTACTGCTGAAGAATTTTGAGTATTTCCTAACTAGCATGTGAAAGGAGCCAAAGTGCATGCTTGTTTGTACGTTCTTTGGCATTACCCTCCTTTGGTGTTGGAATGAAAACTGACCTTTTCCAATCTCATAGCCGCTGATGAGTTTTCCAAATTTGATGACATGTGAACACACTGCCTGAGTTTAACAGCATCACTAACAATTTAGCAGTTTCATGTTAATGAATGCTCACAGTTGTTGCTTAAAACATTTGCTTTCTCCTTCATATCTGAATGAGATCCTTGGTGGTTTTAGGTCTGGCTCATTCATCATTTTGTGAATGTGCTACCATCTCTACTGGCCTGAAGAGTTTCTATTGAAAGACCAGCTGCTTTTCTTATGGGGATCCAACTGTATATTATTTGTCTTTCCTCTTGCCAAACTTAATGTTTGCTTTTTGTGCTTAAATTTTCAGTGTTTGATTAATATGTGTTTTGGGGGTATTTCATGTTGGATTCATCCTGTTTGGGACTCTCCAGTGTGTTGGGATTCAGGTAGCTATTTCCTTCCCCATTTAATGGAGGTTCTCAACTTTTATCTCTTCAAGAATTTTCTCAAGGCCCGCCCTTTTTTTCTTTTTCAGTCTTCTCCATTTGGACACCTATGATTCTCATGGTAGGGCATTTAATATTGTCCCAGAATTCTCAGAGCTTTTCCTGTTTTCCTTTTTTTTTTTTTTTTGCACACCCCACTGTGTTTCATTTATTTCCTCCTTTCCACCTCCACCTAATTAGTTCTTTCTCTGTCTGTTATTCTACTATTGGTTCCTTCCAGAGTGTTGTTAATCTCAGTTATTGCACTGATCATTACTGTTGGACTCTTCTTTATTTCTTCTAGATCCATGGTAAACATGTTTATTTCTTCTCAGTCTGGGCCTGCAGTGTATTTACAGGTGATTCCACTTAGCTTTCAAGATTTTGGTCATCTTTACTATCATTATTCTGAATTCTTTTTCAGGAAGACTTCCTATCTCCTTTTCTATTGTTTGTTTTGGTGGGGTTTTTTCATGTACCTTCACCAGCTGCATATTTTTCTCCCTTTTCATTTTGTTTAGATTGCTGTGGTTTGGGTCTGCTTTCTGCAGGCTGGAGGGTTATGGCTCCACCAGCTGTGGAACCTGATCTTTGTGTGTGGGACTGGACCAGTAAGCTGTCAAGGTTTAATGCTTGGGGTATCTTGTGCTTGTGCTCTGTTGGGTGGAGCTGGATCACTTCTCTTATGAAGTGCAATGAATTGTCCTGTAACGCACTTTGTGGTGTCTGTGGGCTTGGTATGGCCTTGGGCAGTGCCTTTTGTAATATTCATTTCTGAGTTCCTGCTTTGCTGGAGAATAGGTGTGGGTGTCTTGCACTGAAATTGCTGGCTTCAGCTTGGGGCTTGATTTCCATGTAGGCATGGAAACTTTTGTGTTTCTCTTTTAATGTTCACTGGTGCCAGGAGTTCAACAATGATCTAAAGATCTGGAATTGACCTCGTGGCCTCTGGGTTTCGGCTCCTGAGTGACAGTAGCATCAAGAATTCTGCATCCACAGAACAGAAGGTAAAACCTAAGGTTAATGGTGAAGCAATCCTCTGTGGCCAGAAACAGCCAAAGGATTCACAGAATTATACAGAGCAGAGAAATGTGAGGAGGGAGATAGACGTTTCTAGGAGGGAAATAAAAAGGGAGATTCAAAAGGGGGAGAGCACAGCTAACTCAGGAAATAAATCTGTAAGTAAAAATAGATTCTAAAGATTGAATCTTTAAAGGTAAATACATTGATAAAAAAAATAAGTTTCAAAAAGCAAACATTAAGAACCTAGAATAGAATTTAAACTACTATAAATACTAGAAAAAAAGATAGAAGACAAAATAGCTCTCAGACTTATAATGTAGATACAGAAATGAAAGTAAAGGAATTGATAAGGAACAAAACTGTTTAAATTTTTTAAAAAATGTGAAAATGATAAAGAATAATCTAACAATTTCTATAGAGTTGCTGTGAGTTTAGTGGTGTCAGATCAGTGTCAGATAGTCTCTTTTATCTGCTTCTCAGTTCAGTTTAGTTCAGTCCTTCAGTCGAGTCCGGCTGTTTGCGAACCAATGAATCACAGCACGCCAGGCTTCCCTGTCCATCACCAACTCCCGGAGTTGACTCAAACTCATGTCCATCGAGTCGGTGATGCCATCCAGCTATCTAATCCTCTGTCATCCCCTTCTCCTGCACCCAATCCCTCCCAGCATCAGGGTCTTTTCAAATGAGTCAGTTCCTCACATCAGGAGGCCAAAGTATGGAGTTTCAACTTCAACATCAGTCCTTTCAATGAACACCCAGGACTGATCTCCTTTAGGATGGACTGCTTGGATCTCCCTGCAGTCCAAGTGACTCTCAAGTCTTCTCCAACACCACAGTTCAAAAGCATCAACTTTTCGGTGCTTGGGTTTCTTCACAGTCCAACTCTCAAATCCATACATGACCACTGGAAAAACCATAGCCTTGACTAGACGGACCACTGTAGGCAAAGTAATGTCTCTACTTTTTAATATGCTATCTAGGTTGGTCATAACTTTTCTTTCAAGGAGTAAGCATCTTTTAATTTCATGGCTGCAATCACCATCTTCAGTGATTTTGGAGCCCCAAACAATAAAGTCTGACACTGTTTCCACTGTTTCCCCATCTATTTGCCATGAAGTGATGGGATCAGATGCCATGATTTTAGTTTTCTGAATGTTGAGCTTTAAGCCGACTTTTTCACTCTTCTCTTTCACTTTCATCAAGAGAATTTTTTAGTTCCTCTTCACTTTCTGTCATAAGGGTGGTATCATCTGCATATCTGAGGTTATTGATATTTTTCCCAGCAATCTTGATTCCAGCTTGTGCTTCTTCCAGTCCAGCGTTTCTCATGATGTACTCTGCATATAAGTTAAATAAGCAGGGTGACAATATACAGCCTTGATGTATTCCTTTTCCTATTTGGAACCAGTCTGTTGTTCCACATCCAGTTCTAACTGTTGTATCCTGACCTGCATATAGGTTTCTCAAGAGGCAGGTCAGGTGGTCTGGTATTCCCATCTCTTTCAGAATTTTCCATAGTTTACTGTGATCTGCACAGTCAATGGCTTTGGCATAGTCAATAAAGCAGGAATAGATGTTTTTCTGGAACTCTCTTGCTTTTTTGATGATCCAGTGGATGTTGGCAATTTGATCTCTGGTTTCTCTGCCTTTTCTAAAACCAGCTTGAACATCTGGAAGTTCACGATTCACGTATGACTGAACCCTGGCTTGGAGAATTTTGAACATTACTTTACTAGCATGTGAGATGAGTGCAATTGTGCGGTAGTTTGAACATTCTATGGGATTGCCTTTCTTTGGGATTGTAATGAAAACTGACCTTTTCCAGTCCTGTGGCCATTGCTGAGTTTTCCAAATTTGCTGACATATTGAGTGCAGCACTTTCACAGCATCAATTTCAGGATTTGAAATAGCTCAACCAGAATTCCATCACCTCCACTAGCTTTGTTCATAGTGATGCTTTCTAAGGCCCACTTGACTTCACATTCCAGGATGTCTGGCTCTTGGTGAGTGATCACACCATTGTGATTATCTGGGTTGTAAAAATCTTTTTTGTACAGTTCTTCTGTGTATTCTTGCCATCTCTTCTTAATATCTTCTGCTTCTGTTAGGTCCATGCCATTTCCTTCTTTTACCGAACCCATCTTTGCATGAAACATTCCCTTGGTATCTCTAATTTTCTTGAAGAGATCTCTAGTCTTTCCCATTCTGTTGTTGTCCTCTATTTCTTTGCATTGATCACTGAGGAAGGCTTTCTTTTCTCTCCTTGTTATTCTTTGGAACTCTGCATTCAAATGGGAATCTTTCCTTTTCTCCTTTGCTTTTGACAGCTATATGTAAGGCCTCCTCAGACAACCATTTTGCCTTTTTGGATTTCTTTTCCATGGGGATGGTCTTGATCCTTATCTCCTGTATAGTGTCATGGACCTCTGTCCATAGTTCATCAGGCACTCTGTCTATCAGATCTAGTGCCTTAAATCTATTTCTCACTTTCACTGTATAGTCATAAAGGATTTTATTTAGGTCATACCTGAATGGTCTAGTGGTTTTCCCTGCTTTCTTCAATTTAAGTCTGAATTTGGCAATAAGGAGTTCATGATCTGAGCCACAGTCAGCTCCGA
Source organism: Cervus canadensis (assembly GCF_019320065.1). Taxonomy (NCBI): domain Eukaryota; kingdom Metazoa; phylum Chordata; class Mammalia; order Artiodactyla; family Cervidae; genus Cervus; species Cervus canadensis. Next base: position 143,397,503 of record NC_057419.1, on the reverse strand, counting down.
GTCTTGATTTTGCTGACTGTATAGAGCTTCTCCATCATTGGCTGCAAAGAATATAATCAATCTGATTTTAGTGTTGACCATGTGGTGATGTCTATGTGTAGAGTTTTCTCTTGTGTTGGTGGAAGAGGGTGTTTCCTATAACCAGTGCATTTTCTTGGCAAAACTCTATTAGCCTTTGCCCTGCTTCATTCTGTACTCCAAGGCCAAATTTTCCTTTTACTCCAGGTGTTTGTTGACTTCCTACTTTTGCATTCCAGTCCCCTATAATGAAAAGGACATCTTTTTTGGGTGTTAGTTCTAGAAGGTCTTCTAGGTCTTCATAGAATCATTCAACTTCAGCTTCTTCAACATTACTGGTCGAGACATAGACTTTGAGTACCGTGATTTTAAATGGTTTGCCTTGGAAACGAACAGTGATCATTCTGTCATTTTTGAGATTGCATCCAAGTACTGCATTTTGGACCCTTTTGTTGACCATGATGGCTACTCCATATTTTCTAAAGGATTCCTCCCCACAGTTGTAGATAATTATATCTGAGTTAAATTCACCCTTTCCAGTCCATTTTAGTTCGCTGATTCCTAGAATGTCAACATTAACTCTTGCCATCTCCTGTTTGACCACTTCCAATTTGCCTTGATTCATGGACCTAACATTCCAGGTTCCTATGCAATATTGTTCTTTACAGCATCGGACCTTGCATCTATATCCAGTCACATCCACAACTGGGTATTATTTTAGCTCTGGCTCCATCCCTTCATTATTTTTGGAGTTATTTCTCCAATGATCTCCAGTAGCATATTGGGCACCTACCAACCTGGGGAGTTCCTCTTTCAGTATCCTACCATTTTTGCCTTTTCATACTGTTCGTGGGGATTTCAAGGCAAGAATACTGAAGTGGTTTGCCATTCCCTTCCCCAGTGGACCACATTCTGTCAGGCCTCTCCACCATGATTAGTGCCTCTTGGGTGGCCCCACACAGCATGACTTAGTTTCATTGAGTTAGACAAGGCTGTATTCCATGTGATCAGATTGGCTAGTTTTCTCTGATTGTGGTTTCAGTGTGTCTGCCCTCTGATGCCTTCTCGCAACACCTACCATCTTACTTGGGTTTCTCTTACCTTGGACATGTGGTATCTCTTCACAGCTCCTCCAGCAAGGCACAGCCGCTGCTCCTTATCTTGGATGAGGGGTATCTCCTCATGGCGGTCCCTCCTGACCTTGAACATGGAGTAGCTCCTCTTGGCCCTCCTGCACCTGCTACTTGTTGTCAAATGCTATTGCTGTCCCCGAATTGAAGTTTCTGCATTAACTTCAGAGTTTCGATTTGTTGTACCTGTCACTTCTTGGCCAGTTCACCCTTCTTTGCTTATTTTTACTTCCTCAGTTTGCAATTTTCTTCCATGACTAGTTCACACCTGACTAGTTTGCACCTTAACACGAGTGGACAGTGGGCCTTTATTCAACCTTACTTGCTCAGGGGTGCAGTGGTGAGGGTGGGGACACTGAAAACCAATACCACTGGGATATGTGGGGGTGCTGGAGGTGGATGGACCACAGTGAACTTGCCACTGCCATAGGTGACATGTACTTTCTTGGTCCACCCGGCCCAGGTTCCTGGCTGATCTGTGAGGGCACTGTCCAAAGTGGGTCCTGTGTTTCATGCACTTCCAAAGTCTAAACCACTCAGGCTCTTGGGTGTTCTGCAAGGGCACTGACCACAGTCGGCTGTGTGCTTTGGTCCATTCCCAGGTCCAAGCTGCTCAGGCAACTAGGTGGTAGGCAAGGCACTGTCCCAGGCAGGCTGTAGATCTTATGTGTCTGGCAGGTCCCAGCCACTTGGTTTGTTGGCTTTGCTAGAAGGGCAATTTGCAAGAGTGCTGTGTGTCTCTGGAGGGGTGCTGAACTCAGGCTTTGACTTTCCTGGCCTATGTGAACTGTGCATGAACCCAGGAAGACATGATTAGCAACTGACAGCCTGCTCAGAGCTTGGTGGGAGATGTCGTCTCTGGGGCTGATATAACAGCAGCTTCTTGCCTTCTGCCTCTGGATGATGCCAAGATTCCTCTCTGCCTTCATGGAGGAAAGGGTCAGAAATGGCAACTAGCTTGTACACCTTTGATATTTTGTAATGTTCAATCTCTTGTTCTGTGAGTGTGCCAGTTTTCACTATGTGGCCTTAGAGACTTCTCTCAAGAAAGGTCCTTTTTTGCATTTTTGTCTTTGGTATTCCCAAAGTTTAGCATAACCTTAGCTCTGTCAGATTGTCCTCAGAGCATTAAAGCTGGGATCCTTACCATAGGGCAGAAGATACAGCCCAAGCAACCCTCCCAGGCTCACATCACTGATGGTGGCTGGGAGCATCTGAGCTTCTTCTCTGCTGGTAATTGCAGTTAGGGACATGTGTTTTTGTTTTTCTTTCCCCTGGTTATGTTGCTCTATGTGATCCCAGAGTTCACGACTGTCACCGATCTGAGAGGGTTTATTATTGTCTGTAATCTCCTCCTTTACAACTTCCTCTTCAAGACGGGTCTCAACCCCTAAATACTTTATCCCTCTTTATGTCTCTTTTATTTTGTCCTAACTCCTTTTGAAGAGACTTGTTTGACTTTCTGTGTATCTAGGGCCAGTCAACAGTATTCACAATTTGTTTTCTGGAAGTTCTTCTATGTGTAGTCGATCCTTAGATGAATTTGTGGGGGAGAGAGTGGTCTTTGCCTCCTATTCTTCTGACATCTTGGGACCAACCATCAACCTACAAGACCCATTTTATTAACTGAAATGTTGTTGTTCTTCAGCCACTAAGCCATGTTTGACTCTTTGTGTCCCTTTGAACTGTAGGACATCAGGCCTCTCTGAACCTCACCACCTCCTATACTCTCCCTGAGATCATATCCTTTGAATCACTGATGCTATCCAAAATTTTCATCCTCTCTCACTCTCTGCTCCTCCTGCTTTCAAGATTTCCTAAAGATCATTGTCTTTTCTAATGAGTCAGCTCTTTGCCTCTGTTGAACAAAGCTTTGGAGCTTTATTTTCAGAATCAGTCCTTCCAATGAATCTTCAGTATTGACGTGAACCGTGAACATCCAGATGTTCAAGCTGGTTTTAGAAAAGGCAGAGGAACCAGAGATCAAATTGCCAAAATCCGCTGGATCATCAAAAAAGCAAGAGAGTTCCAGAAAAACATCTATTTCTGCTTTACTGACTATGCCAAAGCCTTTGACTGTGTGGATCACAGTAAACTGTGGAAAATTCTGAAAGAGATGGGAATACCAGACCACCTGACCTGCCTCTTGAGAAACCTATATGCAGGTCAAGGTGCAACAGTTAGAACTGGACATGGAACAACAGACTGGTTCCAAATAGGAAAAGAAGTATGTCAAGACTGTATATGGTCACCCTGCTTATTTAACTTATATGAGGAGTACATCATGAGAAACGCTGGGCTGGAGGAAGCACAAGCTGGAATCAAGATTGCTGGGAGAAATATCAATAACCTCAGATATGCAGATGACACCACCTTTATGGCATAAGGTGAAGAAGAACTAAAGAGCCTCTTGATGAAAGTGAAAGAGGAGAGTGAAAAAGTTGGCTTAAAGCTCAACATTCAGAAAACTAAGATTATGGCATCTGGTCCCATCACTTCATGGCAAATAGATGGGGAAACAGTGGAAACAGTGGCCGATTTTATTTTTCTGGGCTCCAAAATCACTGCAGATGGTGACTGCAGAAATTAAACCAAAAGATGCTAACTCCTTGGAAGGAAAGTTATGACCAACCTAGACAGCATATTAAAAAGCAGAGACATTAGTTTGCCAACAAATGTCCGTCTAGTCAAGGCTATGGTTTTTCCAGTGGTTATGTATGGATGTGAGAGTGGGCTATAAGGAAAGCTGAGTGCTGTAGAATTGATGCTTTTGAACTGTGGTGTTGGAGAAGACTCTTGAGAGTCCCTTGGACTGCAAGGAGATCCAACCAGTCCATCCTAAATGAGATCAGTCCTAGGTGTCCTTTGGAAGGACTGATGCTGAAGCTGAAAGTCCAATACTTTGGCCACCTGATGCGAAGAGCTGACTCATTTGAAAAGACCCTGATGCTGGGAAAGATTGAGGGCAGGAGGAGAAGGGGACGATAGAGGATGAGATGGTTGGATGGCATCACCAACTCGATGGACATGGGTTTGGGTGGCCTCTGGGAGTTGGTGATGGACAGAGAGGCCTGGCTTGCTGCGTTTCATGCGTTCACAAAGAGTCGGGCACGACTGAGTGACTGAACTGAACCGATTTCCTTTAGAATTCACTGGTTTGATATTCTTGCAGTCCAAGGGACTCTCACAAGTCCTCCCCAGCAGAGCAGTTCAAAATCATCAATTCTTCCATGGTCTCACATCTGTACATGTCTACTGGAAAGATGAAATATGTGACTCTATAGGCCTCTATTGGCCAAGTAATGTATTTGTTTTTTAAAACACTTCCTAAATTTGTCATAGTTTTTCTGCCAAGAAGCAATTGTCTTGTAATTTTAAGGGTGCCATCACCATCTGCAGTGAATTTAGAGCCACAAAAAATGAAACCTGTCACTCTTTCTGAATTTACCCCTTCTATTTGCCTTGAACTGGTGGGAACAGATGCTATGATCTTACTTTTTGTAATATTGAGTATTCAAATGTACTGTTTAGCAAATGTTTCCCTATAAACAGTGACAATTATTGTTTTCTTGTAACTTTGTTTTCCCTCAGTGTTTAGGATAATAAACTATTCTCTAAGTGTTTTCTAAGACTATAGCTACTCATAATATACTCATACTATAGCTATGTAATACTGATGGTTTTAATTTTCTTGCTGGAAGCATGTGTGCTATGCTTCTGTGACAACTGGGTGAAATGTTGATAAAATACCCAGCTTATAAAATATTTCCACATTAACATAATGTCTTGAGCCTGTTCAAGACATCTAGTTAGTTTTCCCCTAATATGAAAACAAATACAAAGGATGACAAAGGCAAGAAACAAATACAAAGGCAAATACAAAGGATGACAATACCAAGAACATATGATATGGAGAGGGGGCAGGCAGCTGAACTACCATGGCATGAAGGGACAGAAGCTTGGCTCATCAATGCTTTCTATTGTAATATTTGGAACAAAAAGTTAGTGATGAAGGGAAATTTTACCTACTGAGATATGGGGAAGAGATTCTGATTTATACATCATTTAATTTCAACATTAGGTTATTCAGAATAGCCTGATTATAACCTATGCACTATGAACTCTGCATATGTTTTACCCATTAAAGGGAAATATATTTTTAGTAAGTGGGGTAGCTCTGGTCCCAAATGCAACTAGTTGACCACTGGGAATATTGTTCAGATATGTTCCTGTGTTACTGGAACTTGAATTTTTAAAATTTTATCCAATGTAAGAATAGCAGCTACTTTCTTATAACAATATCTTTAAGCACCTAACAGTTGCAATTTTATTGGCTCAAGGTGTCATCAGATGTATGAAACCCATCTCTTATTACAGAAAGAATAGCAGAAGATGAGCCAGATTATGGCATAGCCTTTCAGCAAGAGGACCTAAACTGTTCAGCCAGAAAGTTATTAACAAATCTTGGGTTGCACAAATAGTTCATTTACTCTATTGGGAGTGCCAATTGTTTGACCACTTTAATGAAGATGCTATAAATAATATTTTGACAAAAAATACAAAAACAAAAACAAAAAAGTTGGAACAAGATACAAGTCCTGAAGCCATTTAAACTGATATTTACTGTAGATTTATAACATATTATGCTTGAGGAGCATAAATTCTACTAATATGTAAGTTTTTAAAACTACAAATGGATGGGGATTATTTGATGCTATTAACTTTGTATGATTAAAGTAATCAATTTTTATAGTATAGCTTTGTTTTTCTGATTTACCTGAGTTTAAAAAGTTACTAAATAATTTTCTCCTTTGGTTTCACTTGCAGCTCTATCATAATCCAAATTTTGAATGAGATTATCCCCAAATTTGGTAAGAATGAAAAGAAGAGTTGGGAATAAAAGTGTCTCTACAGTATCTTCATTAGTCCGAGATTATAAGAAGCATATTAAGCAAGGGGCAATGTGGATGATCATAACTCTGACTTTCATCTTGAAACTAGAGGAGCGAACGCATTTTCAGGCTGCACAAGTTTAAGTATGCCATTCCTACCAAAGCCTTCTGCCATCCAGACAGTTGCTGATACAATTGCTCCAACTCAAAATGTTTTCTCTTCTCCATCATCAATATCAGTTAGACCACAGAAGCATATCGTGATACATCAACCTGCAACTGTTGTTGTTGTTTTTAATTGAAGGGTAATTGCTTTACAGAATTTTGCTGTATTCTGTCAGACCTCAAAATGAATCAGCCATAAATATAAATATATTCCCTCCCTTTTGAAACACCCTCCCATCTCCCTCCCTATCCCACACTCTAGGCTGAGCATTTTTCATGGGATATCACATAGCAGCTCCACTAAATCAAATGGCCTGAATGAGAATTTTGCAGCTATGTCTACTTCTATTTCTCAGTACCGCTTTGTATCTCCATTACAGAACAGGTATTTTGGACTGATGGTGGAGACTTCTACCTTTCCAGGCTTGTACAGTAATACATCAGCCCATGACGGTCCTTTTCCTAAACTACAACAGGCAGGCAATTCAGGTTTCCCAGTGCCAAAGATCCCTGATACATCTGCTGCCTCTCTTTCAAGGTCAACTCATCAACCATCTTCATTATTTGAAAATCATCCTAATACAACTGATCTACCAAACAGGTGTCAGATTATGCAGGATAATGAAGATTAGAATTAATGTTGGGAGATATCAAGAAATTCCTGCAATTCTCTTATTTGAAGAATAAATTTACATGCTCATCTTCATGGTGTCAATTTCTATTTTGAAATAATTGAGAGCAAAATGAGTTTTTATTTCAGTGCCTGGCTATTTTACTGTGCTTTATTATTATTATTTTTTTTACTGTGCTTTAATGTAAACTCTTCTGTTCAAGGAAACATTCAATATGCATCCTATGTAAATTACACCTAATGAATTATTTGAAAAAATAGAAAATTAGAGCAAAGTGAAAAGATGAAATGTAAACAAAATGATTTTGAAACCATCCAGGCTGAATTGACTGGGTGTCTAAGTTAGGATGGTATGGGAGAAGGAACAGATACAAATCAAATTTAGAAAAAAGCAAATGAAGAGCGTGTACTTCAGTGCTTTCTCAGTTTTATTACATTATGTCAGTTATCAGGAGGAAAGCTAAGAGGTTAGACAGCAGATTGTCTTCATTAAACAAAAATTTGTTTTGTACTTGAAAATGTAGATGTAGCATACTCAGTAACCATGATAACCATCATACTGTCACTGGAATACCAACAATAACATGACATAGTCAAAAATTGCACCACAGTCAGCAAAACATAGGTATTTTACAGGTGGTATTATAAATGGTCATTTTTTGTTCTGCTCTCCTTTTATCATGCTTTTATTTCATCCAACCAAGACACCACCCTATATTTCCTAATGTATATTTTGATGTTGCTTTCCTGTTCCTGAAAGACAGACTTAAATCCTTGTGGTGAATGCAGCATCTCAGCATGGTTAACCAGTTCTTGGAAGACATGACATCTGTTTCCCTTAGTAGCTTCATTATCTATCTGTTTCACTGAACTTCTAGAGCTACAATCAGGCTAAATATTTTCAGTCATGCTAAGCCACGTTTCAAAACTTTTCCTAAACTCCCCCTTGGGATTGGAAAGAACCTGTTTGCCTACCTACCAAGTTAACCATAGATATCAGATTCTTCTATATGTTTTGTGTCTACCCAAGTTTCCTTATGTATCTTGCGCATCAGTTAAGACTTAGTGCCTGCCAAATGATGTATTTTATGTACTTACTGAATTAGCAATAAAGAGATGTAATAACCAATCAAAAGCTATATACCTTACTCAACAACATCATGTTTCTCCCAACAACCTTGATGCCAGCTTGTGATTCATTCACCTGGTATTTTCATAGTGTTCTCCGCATATGTTTCACATAAGCAGAGTTATGAACTAGTTCGTCACTCTCCTTTTCCAGTTATGAAATGGTTAATCGTTCCATGTCTGGTTCCAATTCTTGCATCTTGACTCATTTAAGGGTGATTTCAACTTTTACCTCCTCAAGAATTTTCCATGTACCCCCACCCTCTTTTTTATTTTTTGGTTTTCTCATTGTGGGGCATTTATTATTGCCCCAGATGTCTCAGAGCTTTCCGTGTTTCTTTTCCTTTTATTTATTTTTTTTTGCATACCCCGCTGTGTTTCATTTATTTCCTCCTTTCTACCTCCAGCTAATTAGTTCTTTCTCTGTCTCTTTTACTGTATTGTTGGTTCCCTCCAGAGTGTTGTTAATCTCAGTTATTGAACTGATTATTACTGCTTGACTCTTCTTTATTTCTTCTAGATCCATTGGAAACATGCTTATTTCTTCTCAGTCTGGGCCTCCAGTGTATTTACTGGTGACTACTCTTAGCTTTGAAGATTTTGGTCATCTTTATTCTCATTATTCTGAATTTATTTCAGGAAGACTTCTTGTCTCCTCTTCTTTTGTTTGTTTTGGTGGGTTTTTATCATGTACCTTCACCAGCTGAATATTTCTCTCCCTTTTCATTTTCTTTAGATTGCTGTGGTTTGGGTCCCCTTTCTGAAGGCTGGAGGGTTACGGTTCCACTTCACTGTGGGACCTGACCTTTGTGGGTGGGATTGGACCAGAGACTTGTCAAGGTTTAAGGCTTCAGGGAATTTGTGTGTGTGCACTGCCAGGTGGATCTGGATCTCTTCTCTCTGGAGTGCAATAAATTATCCAGGGTTGTGCTTTGGGGTGTTTGTGGGTTTGACATGGCTTCAGGCAGCCCTTTTTATCATATTCACTGTCGTGTTTCTGTTTTGCTGAAGAATAGGTGTGGGGTCTCTTGTACCAGACTTGCTGCCTCAAGCGTGGAGCTTGCTTTCCATGTAGGTATGGAAACTCTGGGGTGTGTGCCTGTTCTTTAATGTTCCCTGAGGTCAGGAGTTCTATGGTGATCTAAAGTTCTGGAATCAACGTCCTGGCCTCTGGGTTTCTGTCCCCAAGTTACAGTAACATAAAAAATCCACACCCACACAATACAGAAGTTAAAATCCCTAGGTTAATGGTGACACAACTCTCCTCATCCAGAAACAGTCAAAGGGATTCACAGAGTTACATAGAGCAGAGAAAAGGGAAGAGGGAGATAGAGGTGCCTAGGGGGAGAAAAGGGAGAGTCAAAAGGGGAGAGAGCAATCTACTCAGGAAACAAATCCCTAAGTGAAAACAGATCCTAAAGATTTTGTTCCTAAAGTTACAAAGTTGATAACAATTTTCGTAAAGCAGAAATTAACAACCAAGTATAAAATTTAGACTCGTTTAAATAGTGTAAAAAAAGATGCCAAAATCATTCTCATATATATAAAAGAATGTTTAAAAAATAGATTTATGTTTATTTTTTAGAAAGGTAATAATAGTCAATAGAAATAAAAGTTCAGGGAATAATAAAGAACTAAAAGTTTTAAAAGTTAAAGAAATCAAAATTATAGAAATAGATCTCAGAATTTCTAAGAAGTTGTTGTGTGCTTTATGGTGTCAGTACAGCATCAGATAGTCTCTTGAAGCTTGTACTTATCAAAGGCTACTGTTGTCCCTCAAGTGAACAGTCTTGGCATTAACTGCAGACTGTTGTTCCACTGAACCTGTCACTTCTGGGTTGGTTTACACTGCTCCGCTAATATTTTCTTCTTCTATTTGAAAGCCTCTCCCTTGTCTGGTTTTCAACATGAATGAGGGTGTGGTAGCCTCTTATTCAACCTCACTTGCTCAGTGATTTGGTGGTGAGGGACAGGACACTGAAAACAAATACCACTGGGATATGTGGTTGTGCTTGAGGTGGATGAACCACATTGGACTTGCCACTGACAAATGTGACATGTCCTTTCTGGGTTCACCCATCTCAGTGTCCCATTTGCAACACGAGGGCACTGTCCCAAGTGGGCCCTATGTTTCATGCACTTCCCAGGTCTAAGCCAATCAGGCACTTAGGTGCTCGGCAAGGGCCCTGACCATGATTGTCTATGTGCTTTGTGCTCTTCCCAGGTCCAAAAACTCAGGTGACTGTGTGGTGGGCAAGGCAGTGTCCCAGTTGGGCCATGCATCTTATGCAGCTCTCTGGTCCCAGACACTCATTTTGCTGCCTGTGCCAGAGGACACAGTCTCAGCTGTGCCGTGTGTCTCCTCAGGGTAGCTGACCCCAGGCTGTTACGATCCTGGCCTATGTGAACTGTCCATGAAGCCAGGAATTCATGGTTAGCAACTGTCATCCAGCTTAGAGCTTTGTGGGAGATATTTTTGGGGCCAAGATACCACTAGCCTATTTCCTTCTGCCTCTGGCAGTCGTGCACATTCTTCTCTCCCTGCATGCAGGAAAAGGTCTTAAATGGAAGGTCTCCTTTGGTATTTTCTAGTGCACAGTCTTCTGTTCTGTGAGTGTGCCATGGTTCACTACGTGGCCTTAGAGCCTTCTCTCAGGAAAAGTCCTTTTTAAAATTTTTGTCTCTAGCGTTCCCATGGTTTAGGAGTTTATGTCACCTCAGCTGCGTCAGATTGTCCTCAGGGCACCAAAGCCTGGTTCTAACCAGAGTGTGTTTGATACAACCCAGGCCTCCCTCCCAGGCCCCACTGTATGATGGTGGACAGGAGCATCTGAGCCACTTCTCGGTCGGTAACTGCAGTTACTGGCATAATCTGTGTTTTTGCTCCTCCCGCCCCGCCCACAACCCACAGTTCTGTTTCTTCCCCCACTGACACCTATGAGAGAGGGTTTCCTATTTTGCCCAAATTTCTCTTCCTTTATGACTCTCTCTCCAAGATCGGTCTCCATCCCTAAAAACTTTTCCTCTCTTTATATCTCTTATTTTGTCCTACCTCCTTTTTAAGAGACTGGTTTGCCTTTTTTGGTTTCTAGGGCCCATCAACATCGTTCACAAGTTGGTTTCTGGAAGGTGTTCCATGTGCAGTCGATCCATTGATGAATTTGTGTGGGAGAAAGTGGTCTGTGCCTCCTATTCCTCTAACATCTTGAGACCTAACCACGACCCTGAAAGATCCATTTTATTAACTGAAACCTTGTTGTTGTTCAGTCAGTAAGCCATGCCTGACTCTGTGAGCCCTTGGACTGCAGCCCACAAGGCCTCTCTGTCCCTCAACATCTCCCAGAGTCTGCCCAAGATCATGTCCATTGAACGGGTGAAGCTATAGCACCTTCTCCTCCTCTCTAACCCACTTCTCTTCTTGATTTCAATGTTTTCTGAGAATCAGGGTCTTTTCTAGTGAGTCAGTTCTTTGCTCAGGTAGTCAAAGCTTTAGAGACTCAGCTTCCGCGTCAGTGATTCTAACGCATCTTCAGAGTTGATTTCCTTTATGTTTGACTGGCTTGATCTCCTTGCAATCCAATGGACACTCACAAGTCATCCCCAGCAGAGCATTTTGGTGTTCTCACATCTGTATGTGTTTACTGGAATGAACATAGATGTGATTCTATGGACCTCCATTGGTCAAGTCATGTCTTCACTTTTTAACATGCTTCTAAATTTGTGGTAGCTTTTCTTCCAGGAAGCAACTGTCTTCTAATTTTATGGCTGCCATCACCAACTGCAGTGAATTTAGAGCCACAAAAGAGGAAATATATCACTGCTTTTAACTTTTCCCCTTCTATTTCTCATGAAGTGGTAGGACCAGATGCCATGATCTTACTTTTTGCAATATTGAGAATTCAAATGTACTGTTTACCAAGGGTTTTCCTATCAGCGTTGACAATTATTGTTTTCTTGTAACTTTGTTTTCCCTCAGTGTTTAGGATAAGAAATTATTTTCTAAGAGTATTCTAAGATGATAGTTACTCATATATTATACTGCTGATTTTAAGCTTCCTGCTGGAAGCAGCTGTGCCATGCTTCTGTGACAACCGGGTTAAATGTTGATAAAATACACAGTCTATAAAATATTTCCCAATTAACATAACATATTGAGCCTGTTCATGTTATCTAGTTAGATTTTCTCTAATGTAGCAACTATAGAAATACAAAGGAGGACAAGATCAAGAGATATAATGTGGAGAGGGGGCAGGAAGCTGAACCACTGTGGCATGAAGGGAGATAAATTTTGATCATCAATGATGACTATTGAAATATTTCATACCAGAAGTTTAAAGTGATGAAAGAAAATTTTACATACTGAATTATGGAGAAGTGATTCTGATGTCTACATCATATAATTTTAATGTTCAGCTAGCCAGAAGAGCCTGATTGTGATCTATGAACCGTGCACTGTACATCCGTTTTACCCATTAAATGGGTAGCTGAACATTGTGCATGTGGTTCAGACATGTTCCTATGTTATTGCAGAAATGAATATTTAAAATTGTATCCAATGTGAGGATAGCAACAGCTTTCTTAGAATAATATCTTTAAGTAACTAAGAGTGGCGATTTTATGGGCTCAAGGTGTGCTCATAAGTATGAACCCCATCTGTTATTACAGAAAGAATAGTGGAAAATGAGCTAGATTAAGGGAGAGCTTTTCAACAACAGGATTAGAATCATTCAGCCAGAAAATTATTAAGTAATACTGGGCTTCCCAAACAGTTCATTTAGGAACTTGGGGGCAAGCAAAGAGTTCGTTCAACTAAATAAAGTTGCTTAAAATTACACACACACACACACACACACACACACACACACACACACACACACACACACACACACACACACACACACACACACACACACACACACACACACACACACACACACACACACACACACACACACACACAGTGTGTGTGTGTGTGTGTATGTGTGTGAGTATAAAAAATAGTACAATGGCTAGGTATAACAACAATGGAAAAAATTAAAACCCAAAAGTAGAATGATTCAAAAGCCTACTTTGTTATTGAATATATGTAAAGTGGAAATACTTCAAAATGTGTTTTCTTGGCCGCATCTAAAATATGAGGACTTTTTATATCACTCCCCTCTTTCCTTTTAATGAATATCTACCAATTTTCAAATGTTTGTCCAGGTTTAATGACAAAAATAGACAGATACTGTTTGCATAACAGAAAATATTGATACCAAGCTTCGATCTCAGGATTATTTCCAACTCCAAGCTTCATTTAAACAGGAAATAATCAATGTTGTTGACTCAAACACTCCAAGAGCTGGGGAACCTGAAACAGAAATCGAACCTGCAACTGAGATTTTCTGTCACATTTATGATCAACCTTTAAGTCCAACACTTTATTTCCTTTCTTATTCTGAGCAGTCTCTTCTTTAGGTTGAAAAGTATGAAAAAAGAGAGAGAGACATAGGGGATTGTAGATCTGCTCATGTTCCAAGAGTAATTTTAATCAGAGAAGTTAGAAAAGGCAGAAACAAAAGAAAATAATCAAGCAATATAAAATAATAAGGATTTAGCCATTAAGCAAAGTCAAGGATCTTTATTTCCTCCTCAAGGGCCATAGATAATATTCTGAGCAATATCCTGTGAGCAGTTTTAGAGATGCTAAAGCCCCAACCAGACTGAAATTTAAGTACATAGGCCACAGAGTAGATGGAACTAGCTGGTCAATGATGTTGTCTCCTAATATCCTCAGTAAGAGGCCATCCCTGAAAGCATTTGGGGAGTGTGGGTCTTTTAATCACCAGCTGCTAGGACGCCTTGCTTGGTCCTACAATAAACACTACGCTTGCTTTCACTGCAACACACAGTCAGTTGATTGACTTTATTGCACAGAAGCGAGCAGACCCAAGTATGGTTTGGTAACAGTACTGAATAATAAGGATGTGTGTATAGAAGGGTGATAAATCGCTTTTTTTTCAGGAACCAAGTAGATTTGTTGATGTGATTTTTCTGTGTAAAAATTCTTTAGGAATGAGATTTTGCAGGTTTCATATTTTTAGTTACTATTTATGTAAGCAGCCTGTATTTAAGTTGATACAGAAGTAGACACTGATTGAACATTACCCTTCAATTGCTAGGAGACCAGTGACTTTGTGATGTCACAGTTACCCTTCAATTGCCAGGAGACCAGTGACTTTGTGATGTCACAGCTTTTTGACTTTGAGAACCACTGTGATGGTCTAGAGAATTCATCTCTGTAGGCCAGCCAGGCAGCATTTGAAGTTGCAGTGTGTAAAATCAGACAAATGAGAAAAGTATCTGAAGAAAGATTTCTTTGAGATGGCACATATTTCTTCAGAAATTCAAGATGTGCCTCCTAAAGACGAATCAACTGGTTCAGAAACCTCCATTAGATCTCCTTTGTGTGATTACACACTTACTGAGGACTCAGTTTTGAGATCTATGATCGAAGAAGCAGCTTTTCAGGCTTTGTTTGAGGAAGTTGTGATAAAAATGCCACGTTACACATTTTCTGTCTCTGAAACAGATGGATTGAACAATTTTCTTTCACTCAATTTTCCTCAAAAACTTTGGAAGATAGTTGAAAGTGATCAGTTTAAATCTATTTGGTGGGATGAGAGTGGCACTTCTATAGTGATCAATGAAGAAGTCTTTAAGAAAGAAGTCTTAGAAAGAAAGGCCCCTTTCAGAATATTTGAAACTGATAGCATGAAAAGTTTAGTTCGACAGCTTAACCTTTATGGGTTTAGAAAAAAGCAACAAACTTTTCAAAGATCTGCTTCACTAGCTGACTTTCTGGAAGAAGAAAACAATGTCTCTGTTTTGAGCAAGGTATTCCAAACTTTTCACTTATTATTGGCAATATGTAAGATTAAATCATTTGACCTAGAAAACATGTTCACATATGTAGCTAAAACTGAATTTAAAATTGAGATAACAAACTGTTGAAAAGTTTTATTTTTTGAAGTTGAGAACAGCTAGAGGTTAAAATATTTGATATTTAACAAACATTACTAGCAACTTGAAACCAGATACAAGTCCTGAAGCTAATTAAAGTGGGATTTACTATATATGTTTACAATATATTTTTACTTGGTATTTACTGTACATGTTTACAACATATTTTTACTTGAGGATCATAATTGCTTCTAACATGTAAGGTATTTTTTTATAGTGCCTATGCTTTTGATTTCTCCTTCATATTTGAATGAGATCCTTACTGGATATAATAATCTGGGTTGTAAATTTTTCTCTTCCATCACTTTAAGTATGCCCTGCCATTCCCTTCTGGCCTGAAGAGGTTATATTGAAAGATCAGCTGCTATCCTTATGGGAATCTCCTTGTCTCTTATTTGTTGTTTTTCCCTTGCTGCTTTTAATATTTCTATTTCTGTTTGATCTTCGTTAATTTGCTTAATATGTGTCTTGGGGTGTTTGCCTTGGGTTTATCATATTTGGGACTTTCTGGGTTTCTTGGACTTGGGTGGCTATTTCCTTCCCCATTTTAGGGAAGTTTTCAACTATTATCTCCTCAAGTATTTTCTCATGGCCTTTATTTTTGTCTTCTTCTTCTGGTAGTCCTATGATTCAAATGTTGGGGTGTTTAACATTGTTTCAGAGGCCTCTGAGGTTGATTTTATTTCTTTTAATTCTTTTTGTCTTTTTCCTCTCTGCTTCATTTATTTCTACAGTTCTATCTTTTACCTCACTTATCCTATTTTCTGCCTCCATTATTCTACTGTTGGTGCCCTCCAGAGTGTTTTTGATATCATTTATTGCATTATTCATTATTGATTGACTCTTTCTTATGTCTTCTAGGTCCGTGTTAAACATTTCTTGCATCTTCTCAATCCTTGTCTCCAGGCTGTTTATCTGTAACTCCGTTTTGTTTTCAAGATTTTGGATCATTTTTACTATCAGTATTCTGAATTGAATTCTTTATCAGGTAGACTCCCTGTCTCCTCTTCTTTTGTTTGGTTTGTTGGGCATTTATCATGTTCCTTTACCTGCTGATTATTTCTCTGCCTTTTCGTCTTGTTTAGATTGCTATGTTTGGGGTGGCCTTTCTGTATTCTGGCACTTTATGGTTCCTCTTTATTGTGGCTGTTTCTCACTGTGGGTGGGTTTGGCCAGGTGGGCTTGTCAAGGTTTCCTGGTTAGGGAGGCTTGTGTTGGTGTTCTAATGGGTGGAGCTGGATTTCTTCTCTCTGGAGTGCAATGAAGTGTCCAGCAGTGAATTTTGAGATGTCTATGGGTTTGGTGTGACTTTGGGCAGTCTATATATTGAAGCTCAGGGCGATGTTCCTGCGTTGCTGGTATGTCTCGCTCTGGAACTTGTTGGCTCTTGGGTGGTGCTTGGTTTCAGTGTAGGTATGGAGGCTTTTGGATGAGCTTTTATCGATTTATGTTCCCTGGAGTCAGGAGTTCTTTGGTGTTCTCAGGTTTTGGACTTATGCCTCTTCCCTCTGGTTTTCAGTTTTATTCTTACAGTAGCCTCAAGACTTCTCCAACTATACAGCACTGATGATAAAACATCTAGGTTAATGATGAAGAGCTTCTCCACAGTGAGGGGCACCCAGAGAGGTTCACAGAGTGACATGGAGAAGGGAAGAGGGAGATAGAGGTGACCAGGAGAAGAAGAGGGGGACTCAAAAGGGGAGAGAGAAAGCTATCCAGTAATCAATTCTCTATGTACTCTCCACAGTCTGGGCACCTCAGAGAGGTTCACAGTTATACAGCAAAGAGAAGAGGGAGGAAGGAGACAGAGGTGACCAGGAAGAGAAAAGGGGGAGCCAAAAGGAGAGAGACAAATCCGGCCAGTAATCAGTTCCCTAAGTGTTCTCCACAGCCTGGAACACACAAAAAGATTCACATAGTTAGGTAGAGATGAGAAGGGGGAGGGAGGAGATAGAGGCGACCTGGTGGAGAAAAAGGAGAGTCAAAAGGGGAAGAGCACAATCAAGGCTGTAACCACACTCCCAAGTTAAAATGGGTACTGAAGATTGGGTTCTTAAAGGTACAAAATTGATAATAAATACCAAAAAGCAAAGATTAAAAATCTAGAGTAGAGGTTAGACTCTCAAAGATGCAATATTAAACAAAAAAAAAAAAACAATGTCACAAAAATTATAAAAAAATATATATATATGAAGTTTGCTTTAAAAATAGGGTCTTTTTTGCAAGGTAATAGTAGGTTATAAAAATGAAAATTAAAGGAGTAATAGAGGACTTTAATAACTTAAAAATAATAAAAGTAAAAATATATCTAGGAATTTCTCTGGAGCTGTTGCAGGCAGTGTGGGGTCAGTTCAGTTTCAGATAGCTCCTTGATCTGACTTATACTTCTCAAGATCAGTAGGCCCTTTCCAATGTAGTCGGTGCTAACTACAGGGTTTTAATCTGTTGCACCTGTCACTTCCAGAGCGGTTCCCTCTGTTTATTTTAGTTTCTTCTATTTGCTGGTGTCTTCAGTGTCTAATTTCCACCCTGACACAAGGGGGCAAAAGTGGTCACTATTTAGGCTCACTTGTTCAGTCGTGCTGTGAGGAGGGAGGAACACTCTAAAGAAATATCACTGGCATGGGAAATGCTCGAAGACTCGGCCGCACTGGGTTTGCCCCAGCTCAGGGTGCGTGCACTTTCCCAGTTTATACTTCTCAGGATCTATGTTGCTTCTGCTAGTGCACTGTCTGAAGCGGGCCCTGGGTTGCGTGCACTTGCCAGGTCTAAGCCGCTCAGGTAAGGTTCTCGGGTACTCCACAAAGGCGTGGACTCGGTTGGGCCTGTGTTTTGTGCCCTTCCCAGGTCCCAGCAGCTCAGGCGACCAGGTGCTTGTAGTAGTCTCCCCAGGTGGGGAGTGTATCTTATCACCTCCCCGGTCCCAGCCACTTGGTTTCCTGGGTGGCAGCGGACGTGCCTGTCTCAGGTGTGCCGTGCGTCTCTTCTTGGGAGCTGATCTCTGGCTGTGACCCTCCCGGCGGATGTCAACCATCCAGAATCCCAAGAAGTCTTGGTTAGCAACTGGGTGCCTGCTTGCAGTTTGGTAGAGGATGCCTCCCCGGGCCTGATATTGCCCCTTTCCGGCTCTAACTGCCCCTGCTTGCCTCCCCGTCTCCAGGGGTGATGGGATGGTCTGCAGCCGGCTAGCTCTCCTCTGGTATTTGCTCAGTCCTTTGTTCTGTGTGTGGGCCCCGCCGTGCCTTAGGTTAGGGCTTTCATGGGATAGTTCTCTCTGACTCTCTCTCTCTCTCTCTGGCTATCCCACAGTTGTGGTTGCTATCTGATGTTAGTTCCCTCAGATTGCCTTAGGGAGTTCAGGCCCTGTCCTTACCCTAAGCAATGAAGCCTGCACCTCCCTGTTCAGCCCACACTTGCTGGTGGCAGATGCGAGCACTGGGAGTTGCCTTTAGGCATGTCATCTGTGGGTTTTATTTATTTATTTATTTTTCTCCTAGTTATGTAGCCCTCTGAGATTCCAACACTCTCCACAGACCTACTGGTGAGAGTGTTTCCTAATGTTTGGAAACTTCTCCTCTTTTAAGACTCCCTTCCTGGGACAGATCTCCATCCCTACGTCTTTTGTGTCTCTTTTTATCTTTTATATTTTGTCCTACCTCCTTTCAAAGACAATGGGCTGCCATTCTGGGGGCTTGATGTCTTCTGCCAGCATTCAGAAGTTGTTTTGTGGAATTTGCTCAGCTTTCAAATGTTCTTTCAAAGAATTTGTGGGGGAGAAAGTGGTCTCCCCATCTTATTCTTCTGCCATCTTCAGAACGCCTCTCTCTAACATGTAAGATGTTAAAACTACTAATGGAGGTATTTTATTTGATGCTATTTCATTTGTATCATTAAAAGAGTAAATGCTTATAGTTTAGTTTTGCTTGTCAGTTTTACCTTGGTTTATAAAGAAACTAAATAATTTTCTCCTTTGATTTTAGATACAGATCTATCATAATCCAAATTTCAAAAGAGGCTATCCCCAACTTTTACTAAGACTGAAAAGAAGAGTTGGGATTAAAAATGTCTCTCCAATATCTTCATTAGTTCGAGATTACAAGAAGAAGCATGTTAAAGCACGGGGCTACATACATGATCGTAACTCTAATTTTCTTCCTGAAACTAGCGGGGAGAGTGCATTTTCAGCCTCGACAAGTTTAAGTGTGCCTTTCATACAAAAGCCTTATACCAGGCAGACAGTCGCTAATAGAAGTGCCCTATCTCCGTGTGATTTTCCTTCCCCATCATCAATATTAGTTAGACAAACAGAACAGATTGTGATAGATCAACCTGCTGTTTTAAATCAGTTGAGCATTTTAAATTGGCACTCACATAGCAGCTACACTCAAGCAAATGGCTGCATTGAGAACTTTGCTACTACAATTACTTCTGCTTCTCCAAACCACATCGTATTTCCATTACAGAGCAGTTATTTTGGACTGATGGTGGAGCCTTCTAAATTTCCAGTTAGGTACAATGATATGTCAGCCCATGACAGTCCTTTTCCTAACCTGCAACAGAGGGGCAACTCATGGTCCCCAGTGCCAAGGATCCGTGATACATCTGCCTCCTCTCTTTCAAGGTCAACTCATCAAGAATCTTCATTATATGAAAACCATCCTAATTAAAACTGATCTATCAAATATGTGTCAGATTATGCAGCATAAAAAAGATTAAAATTTATGGTGGGCGATGTCAACAAATTCCTACAGTTCTCATATTTGAACAATAAAGTTACATGTTCATCTTCATAGTTTCATTTTCTATTTTGAAACGAGTAAAATGAGGCCTTATTTCAATGTCTGGCTATATTGATATGTTGTTTTATAAACTCTTTAGTTCAAGGAAACATTCTTTATGCATCCTAGGTAAATGACAGCTAATCAATTGTTTGTAAGCAAGAAAATGAGAACAAAGGGAAAAGAGGTAAAGAATGTAAAAGTGATTTCTGAAATCATCCCTGCTGAAATGAATGGGTGTCTAGATTATGATGGTATGGGATAAGGAAGGGATACAAATAAAATTTAAAAATGCAAATACACAGTCCATACCTTAGAGCATTCTCAGTTACATCATATTCTATGAGTTACTGGATAGAGTCTTAAGAGGTTAGACAGATTGTCCTCATTATAGAAATTCACTTCATACATGAAAATATAGATGTTGCAGCATATCCAAAATCATGATTGCCATCATACTATCACTGGGATACCAAAGATAACATGACATAGTCAATGATTGGCCCATGGTCAGCACAAGATTGGTACTTTACAAGATAGGTATTTTACCTTTTAATACAATGTATTATATAGGGTCATTTTTGCTCTGCTCTCCTTAAGGCATGCCTTTATTTCCTCCCACCAAGATTCCACCCTATATTTCCTAATGCATATTTAGATGTTGCTTATCTGTTCCCACAGAGACAGAATAAATTCCTTGTGATGATTGCAACACCTCAGCATAGTTAACAAATTCTTTGAAGACATGATATCTGTTTCCTTTGTTGTTTCATTATCTTTCTGTTACACTGGGCTTCTGGAGCTACAATCACACAAACTACTTTCAGTCATGCTAAGCCCCACCTCACAACTTTGCCTCAACTCTTTCTAAGGGTTGGAAAGAACCTCTGTTTGCCCTCCTATCAAGGTAAGCACAGATAACAGGTCTTCGACGTGTTTTGTGTCTACCCTCTTTTCTTTATGTATCTTTCACATCAGCTAAAATGTAGAGCCTGAAAATGACACATATAAGTACTTACTGAATTATTAATAAAGAAATGTAATAACCAATCAAATGCTATATACATTACCCAAGAACATCCCATAACCTGCACTAGCATCAGAATTGACCTTTCCTATTTACTGAGAATTTTTTCCAAGTTGATAAATATTTATTATATTTACATGAATGTCACATGTGGTAATTCAAATTATAAAATGAC
Source organism: Cervus canadensis (assembly GCF_019320065.1). NCBI lineage: Eukaryota > Metazoa > Chordata > Mammalia > Artiodactyla > Cervidae > Cervus > Cervus canadensis. Next base: position 143,376,554 of record NC_057419.1, on the reverse strand, counting down.
TGCTGCTCTTATGAAGTTTACAGTCTATAACAACCCATTCTAAGAATGTTGCTTCAGGACACAGTACCCTAAAATTCAGTAGTAGTTATAGAGATATGTATTTTTTTAAAAAAGGGGAATCATTCAATTTAATCATCTAGAAAAGTCATGGAAGAAGTGGAAATCAAAATAAATGGCTAATCCTTAATATATTTCACAATGAAATACTCTGAGCAGACTGTACTTGTTGGACTATCCAGATTGTCATGAACACTACCTAGGAATCTTGGCAATCTCAAATTTGTGGCCATTCCTTTAGACAGTGGTGGCATCATCAAGTCATGTCCCTGTTTTATTATGGTAATCCACATAGGACAACACAAAGTTAAGTTCACCGTTCTCATTCTTGCAGCCAATGGACAGTGAAATCTGTGGAATATTTGTGTAAATAAGGGGGTTGTCCACACAGCACACTCTTTTTCTTTCACTGAAAACTTCCATTAAATATAGGTGAGACAACAACCCAAAACCTATGGGACACTGTAAAAGCAGTGCTAAGGGGAAGGTTCATAGCATTACAGGCTTACATCAAGAAACAAGAAAAAAACCAAATAAATAACCTAACTCTACACCTAAAGCAATTAGAGAAGGAAGAAATGAAGAACCCCAGGGTTAGCAGAAGGAAAGAAATCTTAAAAATCAGGGCAGAAATAAATGCAAAAGAAACTAAAGAGACCATAGCAAAAATCAACAAAGCTAAAAGCTGGTTTTTTGAAAAAATAAACAAAATTGACAAACCATTAGCAAGACTCATTAAGAAACAAAGAGAGAAGAACCAAATTAACAAAATTAGAAATGAAAATGGAGAGATCACAACAGACAACACTGAAATACAAAGGATCATAAGAGACTACTACCAGCAGCTCTATGCCAATAAAATGGACAACTTGGATGAAATGGACAAATTCTTAGAAAAGTATAACTTTCAAAACTGAACCAGGAAGAAATAGAAGATCTTAACAGACCCATCACAAGCAAGGAAATCGAAACTGTCATCAAAAATCTTCCAGCAAACAAAAGCCCAGGACCAGATGGCTTCACAGCTGAATTCTACCAAAAATTTAGAGAAGAGCTAACACCTACCTTACTCAAACTCTTCCAGAAAATTGCAGAAGAAGGTAAACTTCCAAACTCATTCTATGAGGCCACCATCACCCTAATTCCAAAACCTGACAAAGATGCCACAAAAAAAGAAAACTACAGGCCAATATCACTGATGAACATAGATGCAAAAATCCTTAACAAAATTCTAGCAAACAGAATCCAACAACATATTAAAAAAATCATACACCACGACCAAGTGGGCTTTATCCCAGGAATGCAAGGATTCTTCAATATCCGCAAATCAATCAATGTAATACACCACATTAACAAATTGAAAGATAAAAACCATATGATTATCTCAATAGATGCAGAGAAAGCCTTTGACAAAATTCAACACTCATTTATGATTAAAACTCTCCAAAAAGCAGGAATAGAAGGAACATACCTCAACATAATAAGAGCTATATATGACAAACCCACAGCAAGCATCACCCTCAATGGTGAAAAATTGAAAGCATTTCCCCTGAAATCAGGAACAAGACAAGGGTGCCCACTCTCACCACTACTATTCAACATAGTGTTGGAAGTTCTGGCCACAGCAATCAGAGCAGAAAAAGAAGTAAAAGGAATCCAGATAGGAAAAGAAGAAGTGAAACTCTCACTGTTTGCAGATGACATGATCCTCTATATAGAAAACCCTAAAGACTCTACCAGAAAATTACTACAGCTAATCAATGAATATAGTAAAGTTGCAGGATATAAAATTAACACACAGAAATCCCTTGCATTCCTATATACTAACAATGAGAAAACAGAAAGAGAAATTAAGGAAACAATACCATTCACCATTGCAACAAAAAGAATAAAATACTTAGGAGTATATCTACCTAAAGAAACAAAGGACCTATACATAGAAAACTATAAAACACTGATGAAAGAAATCAAAGAGGACACAAACAGATGGAGAAACATACCGTGTTCATGGATTGGAAGAATCAATATTGTCAAAATGGCTATTCTACCCAAAGCAATCTATAGATTCAATGCAATCCCTATCAAGCTACCAACGGTATTTTTCACAGAACTAGACCAAAGAATTTCACAATTTGTATGGAAATACAAAAAACCTCGAATAGCCAAAATAATCTTGAGAAAGAAGAATGGAACGGGAGGAATCAACCTGCCTGACTTCAGACTCTACTACAAAGACACAGTCATCAAGACAGTATGGTACTGGCACAAAGACAGAAATATAGATCAATGGAACAGAATAGAAAGCCCAGAGATAAATCCACGAACCTATGGACACCTTATCTTTGACAAAGGAGGCAAGAATATACAATGAAAAAAAGACAACCTCTTTAACAAGTGGTTCTGGGAAGACTGGTCAACCACTTGTAAAAGAATGAAACGAGAACACTTTCTAACACCATACACAAAAATAAACTCAAAATGGATTAAAGATCTAAATGTAAGACCAGAAACTATAAAACTCCTAGAGGAGAACATAGGCAAAACACTCTCCGACATAAATCACAGCAAGATCCTCTATGACCCACCTCCCAGAATATTGGAAATAAAAGCAAAACTAAACAAATGGGACCTAATGAAACTTAAAAGCTTTTGCACTACAAAGGAAACTATAAGTAAGGTGAAAAGACAGCCCTCAGATTGGGAGAAAATAATAGCAAATGAAGCAACAGACAAAGGATTAATCTCAAAAATATACAAGCAACTCCTGGTGCTTAACTTTCTTTATAGTTCAACTCTCATGTCCATACATGACTACTGGAAAAATCATAACCTTGATTTTAAATGAACATTTGTTGGCTGGCTTCTTGAGGAAGAATTTTTCCGTGAGAAAATCCAGAGCATTCCGAACAAAGGGAAGAATCTAACCAAGAAGGAGAAGCATGAAAGAGACTCACAGGTTTGTGCAAATACAAGGTGGGGAGACAGCATATAAGGTGGGGGTGCCACCAGGCAGGACAGAGAAGGGCCAGGTTTCTGGAACCTCACACGCCCTGCTCAGGTATTTAGATTTCAGCCTGTAGGTTAATGTTTGCACTGACCTTCATTTCTCATATAACTCACTTAATGGGCTTCCCTGGTGGCTCAGCAATAAAAAATCGTCTGCATGCAGGAGCCACAGGAGACCCGGGTTGATCCCTGGGTCAGAAAGATCCCCTGGAGGAGGAAATGGAAACCCACTCCAGTATTCTTGCTTGTAGAATCCCATGGGAAGAGGAGTCTGGTGGGCTGCAATCTATAGGGTCACAAAGAGTTGGACACAACTGAAGCGAGTTAGCATGCATGCACACATAACTTACTTAACAGAACATGTAATGGTATCTTAAACACTTTAAGATAGATACCAAGCAGATTTCTGGTGTGTAACCATGTGTATCTAGTAATAAAGCCTCATGTGGATGGAGCCAGGTCTGAAGTGGCCAAGCCACTGTGAAACCTTGATCCAGCTGCAGTGATGTGACTGTGGGTGATGTTTACACCATCTCCAGCTGTGCAAATGAAAATAGAGAAATGGTGTTGAGACCGAAATAAAACTCCTTTAACTCTACTCTCTCATTCATTTAGAGTCTAGGTTTTTTTTATAGACTGACTTTATATTGGGAAGTTATAAACTACACTTTAAATTTGGAAAGTGAGTTTATACTAACAAAATACAGCTATTGTCTATTTGACTCATGGGAGTTCAATGTTGCCTTCTATTTTAAACAGGGTTCTGCTGCTGAGAAATTGAAAGCCCACTCTTAGTGTAGCAGGGAACCAGTTGCAAGGTGGCCTCAGCAGGTGCATGACTCAGGGAAAGAACAGCCAGGGGTGAGTGTGTGAGGGTGGACCTGGACATACCCCCTTTCCCCTGGGCTGTTCTTGTGGTCACAGCATAAGAACAGGACCACATGCGTGAGGACAGCTCCAGCACCATGCCCCACAGCTCGGGCATCTAGCCTTTCTGAGCCTCTGTCTCCACATCTGTGAAACGGCTTGTTTTCTGGGTTGTATTTATATTTAAGCAGCATCTCCTGCAGCCCGTGAAGTGCAGGTTCACCACCATTAGTTCTTGGACAAGTGACCACAGCCATGCCAAAGTCCAAAGCCCTCAGGGAGCACCTTCATGCTTGTCTAGCCCATTAGTTAAGCCAACATCCAGCTTCACAGTCCCAGCAGAAGCTTTGAGGTGCTCCAAAAAGTTAAAAGTAATCTTTTGTTTCACCTCAAGCTGGTCATTTCTTAGACAAAAATAGAGAGACAGAGAGAGAAATTCTTGATCTAGATTGGTTATATTTCTTATCAACTCCAAAATTCTCTGTGCCAGTTTGGAAAGCCAGTCATGTGATTTTTTTTTTTTTATTGAAATATAGTTGATTTACAATGTTGTGTTACTTTCTGCTATTGAGTGAACAGTGATTCCGTTACACTCATGTAGATTAGTTTTCATATTCTTTATGGTTTATTGCAGGATATTGCATATAGTTCCCTGTGCTATAACAGTGGAACCTTGTTGTTTATCCATTCTGTGTATAATAATTTGCATCTGCTCATCTCGACCTCCCAACCCTTTCCTTCCCCACCCTCTCTGCCTTGGCAACTGAAAGTCTGTTCTCTGAGTCTGTCTCTGTTTTGTACATAGCTTCATTTGGGTTGTATTTTAGGTTCCACATATGTGATATCATATGATGTTTACTTCTATCTTTCTGACTTACTTCACTTAGTAGGATAATCCCTGGGACCATCCGTGCTGCTGCAAATGGCATTATTTCATTATCTTTATGGGTCAGTAATATATATATATATGTATATATAAAACATCTTAAGCATTCATCTGTGGATGGACACTTAGGTTGTTTCCATGTCTAGATTGTTGTAAATAGTGCTGCTCTGAACACAGGGGTGTATCTTTTCAAAGTAAAGCTTTTTCTGGGTGAACACCAGGAGTGGGGTTGCTGGATTCATGTGATAACTCTGTTTTCAGTTTGCTGAGGAACCTCCAGACTGTTCTCCAAGGGGGCTGCACCAACTTCCATTCCCACCCACAGGGCAGGAGGGCCCCCTCTCTCCGCCCCCTCACCAGCACTCATTCACGTGGTTGTGCGCTCACACATAGTCACATTTTGTTCTCCTTGGTGCCCAGGCGAGGCCTCTGCCCTTGTGTGTCTGCACGATGCACGTTTCAGACGCATGTGCAAACCACACGGCACCAGTTCTTGGCTTGGGCAGGAGGCCCCGCGTTTATGAGCAGCCTCACTGGCCCTGGGGCATTCGCTCTGGGCGCTGTAAGAGGGTGGATGGTGGGAGGACTTTCCCTCCATGGCTCCCGCCCTGGACCCGCTGGGGACTCCCAGCTGTCAGTGCTCCTGCACTGTCCTCGCTGCTCAGAAGCTGCTGGCCCCATCACTCTCACTGTACAGCAGGGACCATGGAACTCTCCATCCAGAAAGAAAATGACAAAGCGAGAATCAAAGGAAGACAGGCCATGCAGTGAGGAGAACGTTCCTGAAGGTCCCAAATCACACGCTGTCACATCACAGCCCAGAGCGTGTCCTGAGACTCAAGAGTGGTCTCTGTGGATAACTTTGAAGCTTTCTTCAATCACTGGTTGACAAACAGGCCTTGATGGTCTGGAATGAAACCTCTGAAATCCAGACACCCCTGATTTAGTCACTGAGAACATAGGCAGAGCTGAGTAGACCTTGTAAAGGGGGGGGGTTCTCTCTTGAAGGAACAAAGCAACAAGAAAAGCCTGCTGAATGTTGGTTCTGTTTAAGAAAACTCCTTCTAAATGTCATCTCTGCATTTCGGTGTTAATCTGCTGAATTTCTATCTTCATTTCAGCAGGTCGTGGTCGCTTAGAAAGTTGGAAAACATGTCTCTTTCTAAACAGTCTCTTGAAATGAAGCTTCTCACAGGTTCAGTTGAGACTTTTCCACTTGGTGCAAGTGGGTGCCTTTTATCAGTCTTCCTTTTCACGGCAAGAAAGCTCACAGAGACTGGGAGCCTCCTGTCACTTCAGCTCATTTCCCTGCAGGTTCGAACCCACAGCTAGGTTCCATCACCCTCTGCAGCTGCCTTCAGGGAGCTGACCCCTGCCTTCCAGCTCTAGAGCATTAGCTATGCAGAATAAGCTGCTGGCAGGAGATTTTTTCATTTCTTTACAAAAAATAAGAACACATTTTGTCTGTCCTTTATCACAAATTAAACTCTTGTGGGACAATTGAGGGCTTGCAAGGTAGAATGCAAACCGTCTGACTGGAAAAGCCAGACCTGGCTGGTTTACCTCCCAGGAGAGTCAGGCACCCTCATGCCCCACACCGAGCCCCTGCAGATGCGTTTCGACCTTGCCCTCACGGATCCACACAGCTCAGTTAAGAGCAGCTACGAGGGACACTAAGAGCATGAGAGGGTTCCTGCCCACAGAGCTTGTGTCTGCAGGAAGACACTTTGAATGGAAAGGTCCCTCCTGGAGTCAGAGCTGTACCACCCTGTGTGCAGGGCCGGGAGAAGCCAGAGGGATTCCCCAACTCTGAGCATGGGATGTCAGTGGAACCAATGCTGGAATGAGATGCTGCCCCTGACCTCGGGGAAGCTACAGACTCTGGAGGCTCCCGCTGACCAAAATGCGTGGATTCAGAACCTGGACATTACTCTAAAAGTCTGTCAGTCACCCTCTCCCTTCCCACCAGCAAAGCCCCCACCCGTGTGACAGACGAAGACACCCAGACACCCAATCCCTTCACCCACAGGCGTGTGGCCCGTAGGGCAGAGCCAGGACCAGAGTCTGTCTTTCATTCATGCCCATGAAGTCCAGGTGCCCGTGACAGTGCGTTTGTCACCTCTTGTGAACTGGGGAAACTGATCTCATTGCTGACGGCTTCCCACAAAAATCTCCTCTGCAGACCTGAGTGCACCAAGCCCCAGCGAAGCCCCAGACCCAAGAGGACACTGCAGTCCTGCACTTTAGCTCCTCTTCCTAGAACCCCTGTAGGGTCAGATTTCTGGTGATTCACTGGGAGCAGCCTGGTGTGTCCTCTGAAACCAGTGTCCAAACTGCCTCATCTGAATATGTCAGGCCACTCAGTGGGCCCTGGGGACTGACCCGTCCACTGCGGGCAGGAAGTCTTTCTGTGATGCCTGCTAAGTGCCAGACTTGGGCTGAATGCTGGGCATGCAGATGTGAGCAAGGCAAAGGCTGCTTTCAAGTAGCCCAGCGTCTTCCAAATTACCAGCTGGCCACTGGGGTAAAGGAGCATGGAGGGAACCCCTTGTCAAGCACCTCTGCTGGAAGTCAGCTGCCTGCACTCTTGGTTCTGATGACTGGCAATATCGGTGTACATTGTAGTCAGTTAATGATGGCTGTTAAGTTTCCAAGCTAAGCAACAAATAGGCTCAAATGACCAAAGGTTATCACTGAACATACCTGTGGGAAAAGGACATTTCTTTACTATATGGGTGCAATAACAGTCCAGGTGGCATTCCAGACTGGCCAAAGTGGCTGTGGATGATCTGGGCTGGGGTCTGGACCTTCAGAAGCCAAGTTTGCCCGTCTGTAGGTGGGAGAGCTCCAACAAGACTTGAGTCTATGCTCTTAACGAACTCCTGTCTATGCTGTGAACATGGGATCATGATGTCCAGAAGGTGAATCTGATCTGTTAATTGGAGAAAGGATCATCACTTGTGGAACCTCAAACCTGGATGAAGTCAAGTGTCAGTTGTTCAGTTGTGTCTGACTCTGTGCAATGCTATGAACTGTAGCCCACCAGGCTCCTCTGTCCATCGAAGTCTCCAGGCAAGAATACTGGAGTGAGTTGCCGTGCCCTCCTCCAGGGGATCTTCCAAACCCAGGGATCGAACCCATGTTTCTTAAGTCTCCTGCATTGCAGGGGATTCTTTACCACTAGCACCACTTGGGAAGCCTCTATGTATGAGGCAAATGGCATATTCTAGGCTTTTTGTTCGTATCACCATTTGGTTCCAGAACAACTCTTTAAGAGGAAGATGCCAACAACTAGCTAATAAAGGTAACCTGCAGAACTCCACTCAGCTAGCCAGTGTTGCTGCTAAGATGTCACTGCCCTTTATAACTAAGAAATATATGTATGTGAGCAGCCACATAAATGGACTGTGTCTGCTGTCATTCCTGGCAATACCATAGGCAGTTCTGTACCTCAGTTACTCATCTGTGAAGTGGGTATATAGTACCTTCTTCACAAGGTTATTTTAAAGACAAAAGGAGTCACCACATGTAAAACACATAGAACAATGCCTGACATGGTGATCATGGTGTAATTATGGCATTGTTGCTATTCTTATTATTATTATCACACTGGTACTACCAAAGAGGGAATAGTCAGGGAAATCATCATAGAGAATATGCTGGAACTGAGCCTTGCAGGCAATACAGAGGTTTAAAGGAGACTAGGTGGGCAGGGCATCGAGGGGGAGGAAGGGTGAGCAGGCACAAAGATGTGAAACAACACAGCTCTCTTCTAAAGAACAAGGCATTTGGGAGGTGTGTGTTGGGTGATAGGAGATTGTCTGAACAGGTCTTTGATTTCATGCCAAGGGTTTCAACTTTGTCATGCGGGGAATGGAGAGCGACTTGAGGGTATTAACCAGAAGAGGGCCAAGGTCAAAACTGTGTGGGAATCCTTGGGCAGAGGTGAGGAGGGCAGTGCTGAAAGTGTTACCATGGCAATGGGAGGTGGCGGGAGATGCTTCAGCAGGTGCCTTTGAGGAGACCTGCTGAGGAATCAAATATGGCAGTTTGAGAGAGATGAGTGTGGAATTACTTCCCTTTAAAAGAAGTGGTCTGCTTGTGCTACATCCTTGAGTCCAAAAGGAAAAGCAGGGAGCTCTGTATCCCCCAAGTGTCAGGATCCATAGGGGATGAGCTCCTGGTCACCCTGGTACCCCACAGTCAGGTGGCACCCCCACCTCAAAGATCCTGCACCAAGAAACCATCCCTCTGGGTCATCCTTGTGTACCAGCCCTGAGCACTTGTCTCATGCATCAAACCTGGACTGGCTATCTGTTTCACAACTGATAATATACATGTTTCAATGCTATTCTCTCAAGTAATCCCACCGTTGCCTTCTCCCACAGAGTCCAAAAGTCTGTTCTATACATCTGTCTCTTTTTCTGTCTTGCATATAGGGTTTTCATTACCATCTTTCTAAATTCCATATATATGCGTTAGTACACTGTATTGGTATTTTTCTTTCTGGCTTACTTAACTCTGTATAATGGACTCCAGTTTCATCCACCTCATTAAAACTGATTCAAATGTATTCTTTGTAATGGCTGAGTAATATTCCATGGTGTATATGTACCACAACTTTCTTATCCATTCATCTGCTGATGGGCATCTAGGTTGCTTCCATGTCCTGGATATTATAAACAGTGTTGGGATGAACATTGGGGTACACGTGTCTCTTTCAGTTCTGGGTTCCTCAGTGTGTATGCCCAGCAGTGGGATTGCTGGGTCATATGGCAGTTCTATTTCCAGTTTCTTAAGGAACCTCCACACTGTTCTCCATAGTGGCTGTACTAGTTTGCATTCCCACCAACAGTGTAAGAGGGTTCCCTTTTCTCCATACCCTCTCCAGCATATATTGCTTGTAGACTTTTGGATAGCAGCCATTCTGACTGGTGTGTGGTGGTACCTCATTGTGGTTTTGATTTGTATTTCTCTAATAATGAGTGATGTTGAGCATCTTTTCATTTGTTTGTTAGCCATCTGTATGTCTTCTTTGGAGAAATGTCTCTTTAGTTCTTTGGCCAATTTTTTGATTAGGTCTTTTATTTTTCTGGAATTGAGCTACAGGAGTTGCTTGTATATTTTTGAGATTAATTCTTTGTCAGTTGCTTCATTTGCTATTATTTTCTCCCATTCTGAAGGCTGTCTTTTCACCTTGCTTAGAGTTCCCTTTGTTGTGCAAAAGCTTTTAGGTTTAATTAGGTCCCATTTGTTTATTTTTGCTTTTATTTCCAATATTCGGGAGGTGGGTCATAGAGGATCTTGCTGTGATTTATGTCGGAGAGTGTTTTGCCTATGTTCTCCTCTAGGAGTTTTATAGTTTCTGGTCTTACATTTAGATCTTTAATCCATTTTGAGTTTATTTTTGTGGATGGTGTTAGAAAGTGTTCTAGTTTCATTCTTTTACAAGTGGTTGACCAGTTATCCCAGCACCACTTGTTAAAGAGGTTGTCTTTTCTCCATTGTATATTCTTGCTTTTTTTGTCAAAGATAAGGTGTCCATAGGTATGTGGATTTATCTCTGGGCTTTCTATTTTGTTCCATTGATCTATATTTCTGTCTTTGTGCCAGTACTATACTGTCTTTGATAACTGTGGCTTTATAGTAGAGCCTGAAGTCAGGCAGGTTGATTCCTCCAGTTCCATTCTTCTTTCTCAAGATTGCTTTGGCTATCCGAGGTTTTTTGTATTTCCATACAAATTGTGAAATTATTTGTTCTAGTTCTCTGAAAAATACCGTTGGTAGCTTGATAGGGATTGCATTGAATCTATAGATTCCTTTGGGTAGTATACTCATTTTCACAATATTGATTCTTCCAATCCATGAACATGGTATATTTCTCCATCTATTTGTGTCCTCTTTGATTTCTTTCATCAGTATTTCATAGTCTTATATATATAGGTCTTTTGTTTCTTTAGGTAGATATATTCCTAAGTATTTTATTCTTTTCGTTGCAATGGTGAATGGTATTGTTTCCTTAATTTTCCTTTCTGTTTTCTCATTGTTCGTGTATCAGAATGCAAGGGATTTCTGTGTGTTAATTTTATTTCCTGCAACTTTACTATATTCATTGATTAGCTCTAGTAATTTTCTGGTAGATTCTTTAGGGTTTTCTATGTAGAGGATCATGTCATCTGCAAACAGTGAGAGTTTTACTTCTTCTTTTCCTATCTGGGTTCCTTTTATTTCTTTTTCTGCTCTGATTGCTGTGGCCAAATCTTCCAGAACTATGTTGAATAGTAGTGGTGAGAGCGGGCACCCTTGCCTTGTTCCTGACTTTAGGGGAAATGCTTTCAATTTTTCACCATTGAGGATAATGTTTGCTGTGGGTTTGTCATATATAGCTTTTATTATGTTTAGGTATGTTCCTTCTATTCCTGCTTTCTGGAGGGTTTTTATCATAAATGGATGTTGAATTTTGTCAAAGGCTTTTTCTTCATCTATTGAGATAATCATATGGTTTTTATCTTTCAATTTGTTAATGTGGTGTATTACATTGATTGATTTGCGTATATTAAAGAATCGTTGCATTCCTGGGATAAAGCCCACTTGGTCATGATGTATAATCTTTTTCGTATGTTGTTGGATTCTATTTGCTAGAATTTTGTTAAGGATTTTTGCATGTAGGTTCATCAGTGATATTGGCCTGTAGTTTTCTTTTTTGTGGCATCTTTGTCTGGTTTTGATATTAGGGTGATGGTGGCCTCATAGAATGAGTTTGGAAGTTTACCATCTTCTGCAATTTTCTGGAAGAGTTTGAGTAAGATAGGTGTTAGCTCTTCTCTAAATTTTTGGTAGAATTCAGCTGTGAAGTCATATGGTCCTGGGTTTTTGTTTGCTTGAGGATTTCTGATTACAGTTTCGATTTCCATGCTTGTGATGGGTCTGTTAAGATCTTCTATTTCTTCCTGGTTCAGTTTTGGAAAGTTATACTTTTCTAAGAATTTGTCCATTTCTTCCAAGTTGTCCATTTTATTGGCGTAGAGCTGCTGATAGTAGTCGCTTATGATCCTTTGTGATCTTTTGTATTTCTGTGTTGTCTGTTGTGATCTCTCCATTTTCATTTCTAATTTTGTTGATTTGGTTCTTCTCCCTTTGTTTCTTGATGAGTCTGGCTAACGGTTTGTCAATTTTATTTATCTTGTCAAAAAACGAGCTTTTAGCTTTGTTGATTTTTGCTATGGTGTCTTTTGGGTTTTTTTGCATTTATTTCTGCCCTATTTTTTTTCATTTATTTTTATTAGTTGGAGGCTAATTACTTTACAATATTGTAGTGGTTTTTATCATACATTGACATGAATCAGCCATGGATGTACATGTATTCCCCATCCCGATCCCCCCTCCCACCTCCCTCTCCACCCGATCTGTCTGGGTCTTCCCAGTGCACCAGGCCTGAGCACTTGTCTTATGCACCCAACTTGGGCTGGTGATCTGTTTCACCATAGATAATATACATGTTTCGATGCTGTTCTCTCAAAACATCCCACACTCGTCTTCTCCCACAGAGTCCAAAATTTTGTTCTGTACATCTGTGTCTCTTTTTCTGTTTTGCATATAGGGTTATCATTACCATCTTTCTAAATTCCATATATATGTGTTAGCATACTGTAATGGTCTTTATCTTTCTGGCTTACTTCACTCTGTATAATGGGCTCCAGTTTCATCCATCTCATTAGAGCTGATTCAAATGAATTCTTTTTAATGCTGAGTAATATTCCATGGTGTATATGTACCACAGCTTCCTTATCCATTTGTCTGCTGATGGGCATCTAGGTTGCTTCCATGTCCTGGCTATTATTCTAAAGATTTCTTTCCTTCTACTAACCTGGGGTTCTTCATTTCTTCCTTCTCTAGTTGCTTTAGGTGTAAAGTTAGATTTTTTATTTAGCTTTTTTCTTGTTTCTTGAGGTAAGCCTGTAATGCTATGAACCTTCCCCTTAGCACTGCTTTTACAGTGTCCCATAGGTTTTGGGTTGTTGTGTTTTCATTTGCATTCATTTCTATGCATATTTTTGTTTCTTTTTTTGATTTCTTCTATGGTTTTTTTGGTTATTCAGAAGCATGTTCTTTACCCTCAATATGTTTGTATTTTTAATAGTTTTTTTCCCCCTGTAATTGAGATCTAATCTTACTGCATTGTGGTCAGAAACGATGACTGGAATGATTTCAATTTTTTTTTGAATTTACCAAGGCTTGATTTATGGCCCAGGATGTGATCTATTCTGGAGAAGGTTCCTTGTCCCCTTGAGAAAAAGGTGAAGTTGATTGTTTTGGGGTGAAATGTCCTATAGATATCAATTAGGTCTAGCTGGTCCATTGTGTCATTTAAGGTTTGTGTTTCCTTGTTAATTTTCTGTTTAGTTGATCTATCCATAGTTGTGAGTGGGGTATTAAAGTCACCCACTATCACTGTGTTATTGTTAATTTCCCCTTTCATACTTGTTAGCAATTGCCTTACATATTGTGGTGCTCCTATGTTAGGTGCATATATATTTATAATTGTTATATCTTCTTCTTGGATTGATCCTTTGATCATTATGTAGTGTCCTTCTTTGTCTCTTTTCATAGCCTTTATTTTAAAGTCTATTTTATCTGATATTAGTATTGCGACTCCTGCTTTCTTTTGGTCTCTGTTTGCATGAATTTTTTTTTTCCTGCCCTTCACTTTCAGTCTGTATGTGTCCCTTGTTTTGAGGTGGGTCTCTTGTAGACAGCATATATAGGGGTCTTGCTTTTGTATCCATTCAGCCAGTCTTTGTCTTTTGATTGGGGTATTCAAACCATTTACATTTAAGGTAGTTATTGATAAGTATGGTTCCATTGCCATTTGCTTTGTTGTTTTGGGTTCGTGTTCATACAACCTTTCTGTGTTTCCTGTCTAGAGAAGATCCTTTAGCATTTGTTGAAGAGCTGGTTTGGTGGTGCTCAATTCTCTCAGCTTTTGCTTGTCTGTAAAGCTTTTGAATTCTCCTTCATATCTGAATGAGATCCTTGCTGGGTACAGTAATCTGGGTTGTATGTTATTGTCTTTCATTACTTTAAGTATGTCCTGCCATTCCATTCTGGCCTGAAAAGTTTCTATTGAAAGATCTGCTGTTATCCTTATGGGAACCCCCTTGTGTGTTATAGGTTGTTTCTCCCTTTCTACTTTTAGTATTTGTTCTTTGTCTTTGATCTTTGTTAATTTGATTAATATGTGTCTTGGGGTGTTGCACGTTGGGTTTATCTTGTTTGGGACGCTCTGGGTTTCTTGGAATTGTGTGACTATTTCCTTCCCCATTTTAGGGAAGTTTTCAGCTATTATCTCCTCGAGTATTTTCTCATGGCCTTTCTTTTTGTCTTCTTCTTCTGGGACTTCTATGATTCAAATGTTGGGGGCGTTTCACATTGTCCCAGAGGTCTCTGAGGTTGTCCTCATTTCTTTTGATTCTTTTTTATTTTTTCCTCTCTGCTTCATCTGTTTCCATCATTTTATCTTCTAAGTCACTTATACTACCTTCTGTCTCCTTTTATTCTACTGTTGGTTCCCTCCAGAGTGTTTTTGATCTCATTTATTGCATCATTCATTTTTAATTTACTCTTTTTGATTTCTTCTAGGTCCTTGTTAAACATTTCTTGCATCTTCTCAATCCTTGTCTCCAGGCTATTTATCTGTAACTTCATTTTGTTTTCAAGATTTTGGATCATTTTTATTATCATTATTCTAAATTCTTTTTTCAGGTAGATTCCCTATCTCCTCCTCTTTTGTTTGGCTTGGTGGGCATTTTTCATGTTCCTTTACCTGCTCTGTATTTCTCTGCCTTTTTGTCTCATTTAGATTGCTGTGTTTGTGGTGGCCTTTCTGTATTCTGGTAGTCTGTGGTTCCTTTTTATTGTGGAGGTTTCTCCCAGTGGGTGGAGTTGGACGATTGGCTTGTCAAGGTTTCCTGGTTAGGGAAGCTTGCATCGGTGTTCTGGTGGGTGGAGCTGGATTTCTTCTCTCTGGAGTGCAATGGAGTGTCCAGTAATGAGTGTTGAGATGGGTCTATGTGTTAGGTGTGACTTTGGGCCCTGTATATTGACGCTCAGGGCTATGTTCCTGCATTGCTGGATAATTTGTGTGGTATGTCTTGCTCTGGGACTTATTGGCTCTTGGGTGGTGGTTGGTTTCAGTGTAGGTATGGAGGCTTTTGGATGATCTCTTATTAATTAATGTTCCCTGTAGTTGGGAGTTCTCTGGTGTTCTCAGGTTTGGGGCTTAAGCCTCTTGCCTCTGGATTTCAGTCTTATTCTTTCAGTAGCCTCAAGACTTCTCAATCCATACAGCACTGATAATAAAACTTCTAGGTTAATGGTGAAAATATTCTCCACAGTGAGGGACACCCAGAGAGGTTCACAGAGTTACATGAAGAAGAGGAGAGAGAGGAAGGAGATAGAGGTGAGCAAGAGGAGAAAAAGGGGGACTCAAGAGGAGAGAGACAGATCTAGGCAGTAGTCTGTTCCCTAAGTGTTCTCCGCAGCCCAGAACACCCACAGAGATTCACAGAATTGGGTTTAGAAGAGAAGGGCGAGGGAGGAAATAGAGGTGATCTGGGGGAGAAAAAGGAGAGTCAAAAGGGGGAGAGAGTAATCAAACCAGTAATCACACTCCTGAGTAAAAATGGGTACTGAAGGTTGGATTCTTAAATGTCCAAAATTGATATCAATTACTGAAAAACAAAGATTAAAAATCTAGAGTAGAGGTTAGATTCTTAAAAATACAATATTAAAAAAAACAAAAACACAAAAAATTTAAGAAATATATATGAAATTTGCTTTAAAAATAGGGTCCCCCTTTTTTTTGCAAGGTTATAAAAATGAAAATTAAGAAGTAATAGAGGAGTAATAGAGGACTTAAAAAAAAAGAAAGAAAAAAATTTAATTAAAAAAATAATAATAGTAAAAATATATCTAGGAATTTCTCTGGAGCTGTTGCGGGCAGTGTGGATTCAGTTCAGTTTCAGATAGCTCCTTGTTCCAGCTTACACTTCTCAATATCTAGGCCGCTTCCAGTGTAATCGGTGTTAACTACAGGAATTTTAATCTGTTGCACCTGTCACTTCTAAAGCGGTTCCCTTTGTTTATTTGGCTTCTGTTTGCAGGTCTCTACAGTGTCTCATTTCTGCCCTGACACAAGTGGGTGTGGTGGTCTCTTTTTTTTTTTTTTTTTTTAGCATAAAAAAATTTACACTTGGTTGAAGGTGAGGTGAACTATTCCATAAGTAAACATGTATGCCAATCCTAATGGCGAACATGAAACCAAAGCAACAAAACTGAAAACATTAAACTCAGTTAACTACACTGAATGTGAAATTCAAAACTTGAACTTATCTAGGATATCCTCCCAAATCTAGAGCTAAAAGGTTTTCTTTTTAACGCACCAGGAAGATCTGTTGTAATGACATGACTTGGTCACACTGAAGACTTGCATTTACATAAGAATCAAGGGTCATCCTTCTCCATTATTCTTTGTCTGAATGTGAATATGCTCAACTACTCAGCTCATGCACTAACCACATAAAAAAATGACTGAAACCTACTACCCATGCCTTCTAAGAACTCACATCATGTAACAGTTAACACCCAGTACAGCTTCCTAACAATGCCCCAAGAGAAAACATTTTGTTCAGTTTGGTGCTTGCTGTGGCATAAAACCAACAGAATAGTATACAATTAATTTACTCAGTTTACTACTTCAAATCTTGTAATCTAACTTTTGTTCAAACTTCACACCTATTTGCCAAAATTGTGTAAAATCTAACTATATCTGATATTCTTAACCTGTAGCTCCTATAACACAGTTTAGCCCCCCTCCCCCCCGCAATGGGTATATCTGGACATTTTAATCAAGAAAACATTAAGTTACTGTATTATGATTAGTCAAAGCTCTTTCTAGCAGACCACTGAATACAGCAAACCATTAAAAAATGCTTTTCCGGAGACAAGAACAAAGCAAAACATTTTCTTCATAAAAGGAGCTACCAGCATGCTTTGTGCCATTAAACATTTATTTTTCAAAATATAGCCAAAGACTCATGGTCTACTAGAAAGCTCCCACTAATCACAACAGTGTAATTATGCCACAGAAACTTTCATGACAATGTCTCCAGATAGGCAGAGAGGAAAACAACATTAAAGGTTATGATGGAAGCCTCAGTTAAGAGACAGAAATGAAGTCTAAAGAGCATAGAATACATCTAACAAAAAAGGGGAACAGAGCAGACACTGTAGCTGGCTATTTATAAAGGACCAGTTTTCTCCTCTTCCTATGGAGCAAAACTCCCTACAAAATAAACTGTGCATTAATTATTGCTTATTTAAAATTACACTTTTACAGAGCTATTTAGTACCTGACGCAGAAAAACAATCACATAAGGAAGCATTTATTTGAGGTTTAACATGTAATCATACAAATAAAGTTTGTATAAACACAAATCCACAGAGTCATAACACAGATAGCAAAAGACAAAGTAAAAACAAAAAAAACTAATTGGCGGCTATATACAGTTGGACACAAATTGTGTCTTGTACACTAGAAACTCTTTTACAAAATAATCATCTTAGATCAACAGAAGACCAATCTTCAATGTCCTCCTGCAAGATGGTTACGTTAGCAATCTCTTCCTGTTTTCTCCAGCGTCCCTTTTAATATGGCTGGTAATTATTTTGGTGATTGCCACCCCCTCGAGATGCCTTGCCATAAGTGCTCTGTTGGCCACTGTAGTCTGCATATCCCTGTCCATATTCATAGTTCCCATAGTTATACCCAGTATAATCATAGCCGCCATAGCCACTATAGTTTTGATCACCACCATAGGCACTATTGTAATTTCCATATCCTTGATCATAATAGTTATTAAATCCTTGGTTCCAGTTTTGGCCCTGACCTCGGCCACGACCCCTAGTACCTCCTCGCCCACCAGCTGCAGCTCCTCTTCCTCCCTTCTGTTGTTGCTGTTGCTGTCTATATACCTCTTTGGGTTGTGCAACTTTGATTTCACACTTCCCAGAACCAATTTGATGGTATCTGCTTTCTAACAATTTCTTTACTGGCTCCTCGTCTGTATATGTAATAAAGCAAAATCCTCTTCTTTCATTTGTTTTTGTATCCATAGGAAGTTCAATATTTTCAATCTCTCCAAAGGCTCCAAAATATTCTTTAATTTGTTCCTCCGAAGTATCTGGGCTCAATCCACCCACGAAAACCTTTTTTGGGGGTTCCTTCCCCTTTAAAGCTTTGGCCCGTTTGGGGGTCTATCAATTTGCCATCCAGTTTGTGTTCTTTCAGTTCCAAAACCTTATCAACACTAGCAGCATCCTTGAAAAGCACAAATCCAAATCCTCGTGATCTTCCAGTAACAGGATCTGTTTTAATCGTGCAGTCCACAACTTCCCCAAATCGAGACAAATATTCAGTCAGATCTTTCTTGCTTGTATCCCAGCTCAAGCCTCCAATAAACATTTTACCGTCATCCTGCTGGTTCTTGCTCGCGTTGATCTTGGATCCCTCTGCGAATTCCTCTATGTTGCTGTACTCGTTCATGTCTTCCATAGCGGCGGAGTGGTCGGCCGGAGGGTGCTGGCACGCAGACCGAGTCGCGGCAGCAGCGGCGGCGGAGCGTTGTATGGAGCTGGATTTAAAATGTGGTGGTCTCTTATTTAGGCTCACTTGTTCAGTCGTGCTGTGGGGAGGGAGGAACGCTGTAAACAAATGTCACTGGCAAGTGTGGGGAGTACCAGCAGTGTTCCGGCCACACTGGGTTTGCCCCCACTCACGGTGTGTGTGCTTTCCCCGTCTACACTGCTCAGGCTCCAGGTTGCTCTACAGGGAGCGGGCCCTGAGTTGCATGCACTTCCCAGGCCCAAGCCGCTCAGGTTCAGGTTCTCCTGTACTCCACAAAGGCACAGACTCGGTTGGGCCTGCGTTTTGTGCCTTCCCTGGTCTGAGCAGCTCAGGGAATCAGGAACTTGACAAAGGCACTCTCCCCAAGGGCAGCGTGACTTCTCCCTTTCCCATCCCCACTTCAGTTTCCAGGCGCCGGTCCGGTGCGCCTTGTGTCTCTTCTGGGGAGCTGATCTCTGGCTGCGACCCTCCCGGCAGATCTCAACCATCCAGAATCTCAGGAAGTCTTTGGTTAGAGACTGGAAGCCTGTCTGCAGTTTGGTAGGGGATGCCCCTACCAAAGAGGCCGAGTTTGCCCCTTTCTCCTCTCCCCTGCCTCCTGCCTCCAGCGGGGGATGGGCCCGGTCCACAGCTGGCTAGCTCTTCTCTGGTATTGCTCAGTCCTTCCTTTGTTCTGCAAATGGGCTGGCAGTGCCTTAGGTTGGGGCTTTTCACAGGTTAATTCTCTCTGTCTCTTGCTATCCCACAGTTTAAGTTGCTATCTCAGGTTAGCTCCCTCAGATTGCCCTGAGGGCTTTAAGGTCTGGTCCTTACCCTAAGCAATGCTGCCTGCTCCTCTCTGTTCAGCCCCCACTTGCTGGTGGCAGATGCAAGCATCTGGGATACTTTTCTGCTGGGAGTTGCTTTTAGGCCTGTAATCTGTGGGTTTTATTTATTTTTCCTCCTGGTTAGGTTGCCCTCTGAGATTTGAAAACTTCCCCTAGACCTGCTGGTGAGAGGGTTTCCTGGTGTTTGGAAACTTCCTCTATTAAGGCTCCCTTCCCGGGATGGATCTCTGTCCCTAACTCTTTTGTCTCTCTTTTTATCTCTTATATTTTCTCCTACCTCCTTTTGAAGACAATGGGCTGCTTTTCTGGGTGCCTGATGTCCTCTGTTAGCGATCAGAAGTTGTTTTGTGGAGTTTGCTCAGTGTTCAAATGATCTTTTGATGAATTTGTGGGGGAGAAAGTGGTCTCCCCGTCCTATTCCTCTGCCATCTTAGCTCCTCCTCTAAAAATTATTTTTGAGAAAGCTATAAAGAGGATGAGAGGGATAAAATGTCATTTGAAGGAGATTCTACAGTTCAGGGGTATTTTGTTTTATTTTATTTTTTTATTATTAGTTATAAAGAGACAAACATGTTTAGCTGCTGGTGACACGGTTTATCCCAAGAATGCAAAGAAATTTAACCCTAGAAAACAAGGCAGCAACAGAAAGAGTTGAGATGATGTGAATTGTGGCAGGGAGGAGAGGAAATGGTAGCTCCTTCTGACCCCTTTTTCCAGCACTGATAGTCTTACTACCTTCATAAGGTAGTAAGACTTTTGTTTTCAAAGAGCAGGAACTTTCTTTTGTTTTCAAAGAGCAGGAACTTAGCAGTGGATTGGGAGAAAGCCACTTGGGCCAATGATTTGTTTATTCTGCCTCCCATTGTACCAGTCTTTCTGCTATCTCTGGAGCTCTGGAGAGTGGGTCTTGACTCACTCATACATGTATGAATTGACAGTAAGATTCCAGATGCTCACAACAAAGGGATATTGGGCTGACTACAGACAGCTTGAACAAACATAGGTATACTTTACTGACTTGGAGCTAGTGCCAGGTTGCTGACATGTGATGGGGACAATATCATATCTCCCTTCCCACATGAGTGAGAGCTTTTGCTAGCCAGAAGGACTTGGAGGCCTTGGCCTCTCTCCTTTTTTGCTCTGGTGAAGGTGTCCTGCAGATCCTCCTGTCTTGCAGAAAACCCTTTCTGTAGATCCTCACTACTTAATGGAGCAACAGAGGGGCCTCTCTCTTTTCCGAGTCAAGGGTACTCTAAATGGGGAGAGGGCAGGAATCATGGACTGATTCCACAGTGATCACAGAGCTTCCAGAGATGCCAGTTGAAGGGTCTTCCCCTCTGGCACACGAGCTACCACCAGTCTCGGTAGGATGTCATAATGTGTCTTAATGAAGTCCTTCAACCGTCAAAATGGGATTTGAACATGTTGGCAGTCTTATTCTTGGGGTGAGTATGGAGTCGCACATAAATAGGACCACAAGGCCATTAGCTGAGGGACCCTACAGGAAGAAGGAATACATTTTGGCCATCTCATTCACCCATGAGGATTTGCTAGCTCAGAACTAGGCCTCCCACTATCTCTGCTCCACATAGTCCATTTCGACAGTCCTCATTCTTGACAGGACTCTCAGAATAATTCAGAAATCCTGAGATTCCAAAGAAGTTTACTTGTAGTTTCGTCAGGGATTTCACTGAAGACTTAAGTCATTCACTTTTAGGTCTAGTCTACTTTGTTCAGGACTCAGCTATGGTGGAGTTTACTTGCTTCTCAGTTTTGTTTTTAGCATCCTGAGTGCAGTTAATCTCTCCTTGTAGCTAGCATTGAGTATAAATCCTCAGTGGTGAACCTAGAAACAGCTAGGGGATAAGTTTCAGCTATTAGCCACCATGACTTCTAGAATTTTGGTAATGCAACCCATTTGAAACAGCAAAGGGGATGTCTTCCCTGTTCCTGAGGGACAGGGCTGAGAGGAATGTCTGCCTACCTGAATCTCCTTCTGGACACTCTGCCTACACCCACATACCATGAAGGTCTTACTTCAGCCAATGCCAACTACCTCAGATGACAGGTGATTGGCCCAGAGTAGCTGGAAGGACAAACTGGAGTTTTATCCATAGAGAAGATGCAGTTTTTTTCCAGAGGCCAAAGAACCCTCCTTTAAGAATGGCAGACACTCTCACTGATGAATGGCAGCATTTTGGAATTTTAATGTATGTTGCTGTCTCCTGTGTCAAGGTTAAAGATGAGAAGGAAGATCTGGTTTCCTCTGTGTGTATGCCCAGAAGTGGTATTGCTGGGTCATATGGCAGTTCTATTTCCAGTTTTTTAAGAAATCTCCACACTGTTCTCCATAGCGGCTGTACTAGTTTGCATTCCCACCAACAGTGTAAGAGGGTTCCCTTTTCTCCACCTAGATGCCCATCAGCAGACGAATGGATAAGGAAGCTGTGGTACATATACACCATGGAATATTACTCAGCCATTAAAAAGAATACATTTGAATCAGCTCTAATGAGGTGGATGAATCTGGAGCCCATTATACAGAGTGAAGTAAGCCAGAAAGATAAAGACCATTACAGCATACTAACACACATATATATGGAATTTAGAAAGATGGTAATGATAACCCTATATGCAAAACAGAAAAAGAGACACAGGTGTACAGAACAGACTTTTGGACTCTGTGGGAGAAGGCAAGGGTGGGATGTTTTGAGAGAATAGCATCAAAACATGTATATTATCTATAGTGAAACAGATCACCAGCCCAGGTTGGATGCATGAGACAAGTGCTCGGGCCTGGTGCATTGGGAAGACCCAGAGGGATTGAGTAGAGAGGGAGGTGGGAGGGAGGATCAGGATGGGGAATACATGTAAATCCATGGCTGATTCATATCAATGTAAGACAAAACCCACTACAATATTGTAAAGTAATTAGCCTCCAACTAATAAAAATAAATGAAAAAAAAAAAAAAAAAAAGATGAGAAGGAAGAAGAGGAAGCAACATCCGTGTGAAGATCAAGGTAAAGTCCCAATGGTTGTTAGTACTACTCAGTGATATATGGTTCACCTCCTTTGGATATATACCAAACTGAACAGCCTGGCTCCTTATAGTTGGGTAAGGGTATACATTCTAGCTAATGAATTGTGAGTGTGAGTGCTGTGTGTCCTTTCCAAGTGCAACACTGAATCACTAGTGTGAGGACCAACCCCCTTCCCTTCCCCTTGCTACAAACATTAGAGAGGCACATGTCACTGAAGCCTCTGTCAGCTTGTTCTTCAGTGGCTGTGATAAGAAGAAACTACTCTGATGACCTGCAATGGACACACAGTATGAGAAAGAAATAAGTCAGTGGGATTTTGGGATTGTTACCACAGCAGCACCCACCTAACCTCCCCCAATTATTGATTTTCCTATAATAAATTGGGATTATATGACCAGCCATTATCTGGTGGTGTGATGGAGTAGAATGTTTTCTACTCATTGGAAAAGAAGGTGATATTAAAGGGAGACTCTCTAAGAAGCTGATTTGTAATTGAAATTGAGAGATCTAAGGTCAAGGATGCAGGACGTCATTCTATTGCACCAAGTCTTAGCCTGGCTGTTGAAAGAATTTATGTGTAAATGAGGAGGGAGACCACATCTCCCTTCTCTTACCCCATATCCTTTAAGGTAGTGGTATAGTTGGTGGGCAGCAAGTGACAGTAGGACCATTCAAGGACCACAGCTCTACTGGGGCCACAGGTCACTTTCAGAACCTGAGTTGTTGGCAAGAAATTATCCAGCAGAGAAGAACTCGACAGCTAAGGGCAGGCCCCAGAGATACTGTGAAAACTACCCTTCCACCCCCAACTGCATTTTCTCTTCTATGTGTACCTATGACAACACCAGCTCCCAGCCCCTTGGGCAGATCACACCTGTCAGTGTGAATGCACAGCTCTCCTGTTCTGCATTGGGTCACAAAGGATCACAGAGAAGAAAGATTAGGTTAGTGTTCTTATTGCAACTCCAAGGTTTCCATGAAAAGGTGCTTGGCAATGGCCACACTGACAAATGTGGGCCATAGCGATGAGCTTCTGCAGAATTAGCAGGATGTTTTCACGTGGCTCTGCAGACTTCTAAAAACCTGACCACACTCCTCTTCACACCCTGACAGGGCAGGGCTTTTTTTTTTTTTTTCCAATTATTTTTATTAGTTGGAGGCTAATTACTTTGCAACATTGCAGTGGGTTTTGTCATACATTGACATGAATCAGCCATGGAGTTACATGTATTCCCCATCCCGATCCTCCCTCCCACCTCCCCCCCCCACCCGGTTCCCCTGGGTCCTCCCAGTGCACCTGGCCCGAGCACCTGTCTCATGCATCCCACCTGGGCCGGTGGTCTGTTTCACCATAGATAATATACATGCTGTTCTCTCAAAACATCCCACCCTCACCTTCTCCCACAGAGTCCAAAAGTCTGTTCTGTACATCTGTGTCTCTTTTTCTATTTTGCATATAGGGTTATCATTACCATCTTTCTAAATTCCATATATATGTGTTAGTATGCTGTAATGTTCTTTATCTTTCTGGCTTACTTCACTCTGTATAACGGGCTCCAGTTTCATCCATCTCATTAGAACTGATTCAAATATATTCTTTTTAACGGCTGAGTAATATTCCATGATGTATATGTACCACAGCTTCCTTATCCATTCGTCTGCCGATGGGCATCTAGGTTGCTTCCATGCCCTGGCTATTATAAATAGTGCTGCGATGAACATTGGGGTGCACATGTCTCTTTCAGATCTGGTTTCCTCTGTGTGTATGGAGGGCAGGGCTTTCTTGCCTTTTATTCTGCACATCTACATTGGCAAAGGAGGTGTTTTTATTTTTTTAAGTTTCTTTATGAAACCCCCCTGCAATGGAGATAAGTGTTCACGTTGTATTTGACACCACAATGACTTGCCATGTTTTTAAATTTTTGTTTTAAATGATTAGAATGAGTTGTGCAAGAGCATAAACAAATTTCAACTGTGCCATCACTATTTTCCCTCCTCTTGAAAACCATGGATTCAGATGTCTTGGGGGATGAGGAGGTGGATATGCAAAGCTGTGGGGAGGCAAAGGTGATGAATGGAAGGCAGAGGCTTCCTGGACCCAGACAGAGGTCACTCCCAACATAACAGACATGAAACACAATGACTCATGAGCATATTTGCAATTATATATATATTTATTTCCTCCTTTTGGCTATTTACAAACCTTTATTTCAGCATATTTTCAGAAACATGAAATTTTATGTTTCTTCATATTTTCCTTTTCAAAAGTGAGGACTGGTCAAGGTTTCTTTCATGCAAAGAGGTTTCCTCATGCATTATGAGGATGAAGAGGGAACTAGGTCATCTTGAGTGATCTCTGCTGCTTTGGGCCCTTTTGCCAGTCAGACCATCCAGGACGCATGGTTCTTGGTCCTCTTCCTTTCTTGGTTTGCACTGCCTGGGCCTGGCACCACTCCTGAAGACCTGCATGTATGTGGCTTTGCTGTATTTCATCTGCTTCCAGAATAGCACTGCTTTGGCTGCCCTCTGAAGAATTCAATTCTGCTGATGACTGCTGTTGCCGGGGATGCAACCCAGCAAAATATGTTGAGTCAACAGAGGTGACCCTGACCAACTGGGGGTATTTCATAATTGAAGTACATCAGGGAGACACTGTAACACCCTCCCCCCTCCCTACCCTGAAAACCCAACACTGATAACAGAGATTTCATATTGATCACAGGACATGATACAACAAACACAAACACACTGCACTTTCAGTAGGACAAGTCACGATTTCCTTTAGTGCTCATCACCACAGCAGGGTACCATGCAGGTGGACAGCTTAGTAAATGCATTCGTTATTTAATAGCTCAAAGGGTTAGCTCATTTATGTACAGAATAAGGAAACCCCATTAGGAATGGCCACAGTCTCAGCAAAACTCAGCTCTAAATATGCAAAGACTTTGCAGCCTTGCTATTAACAAGATGATATGGATTGTAAGAATACATTTGACAAGCTCCAGTAAGATAACAGAGATTGACTGTTATTTCTGAAAAGGTGTTCCACAGTGGCAGATGGAATGGGCAAGAACTTGGTGGGAATCGTGTCACATATCCCCACAACAAACTGACACCTTAAAGGCACAGAAGTCTCCTTCCCATGGTAGTGGTGGAGAAGGGGTTTAACGGGGAAAGTTAATGGTAAAAGAAAATGAAGGGAGGTAGAATCAAGTCAGGGCTGCTCCATCCCAGACTAAGCTAGATCCTTCCCTCTGCCCAAACTTCAAATTCTCTATCACCACAACACTCCGTGATTGGCTGGGCTGAGAAAGCCTCCATGGGCTGAGCCCCAGGAGCACCCTGCCAGATGCCCTGACTTCCAGGGTTACTTGGTGTGAGGTGAGGAATTGGGGGGGATGTAGGCAGCCAGCTGGAGGCAGTGAAGGGTGGGGCTCAATTACAATGCTGACGACTGAACACGCACAGAAGGAGACAAGGGGAGATCTGGCAATGCACAGGCTAAAACGACCAAGTCGATGGCAAACTCAAACGTTCAAGTTTCTGGAAAGGTGTCATTGCCAAACCTCCGCTTCACCTGGACACATACTCTCACACTGTGAGTCACAGTAGTTCAACTGCTCTCATTGCAGCACACTAGGGCCAGGTATTCTTTCTTAAGGTATAATAAGATCTAAGATCTATAAGGTACATGGATTTATGGAGATATTTACAACTGGGCTCTCTGCCCTTGCTCTGAAGCCTTCCTGAGCATTTCGGCCAGGTACATCTTAAATCCTTTTTTTGTCCTCACTGCTCCAATCTATCTGTATGATCTCCCATCTCAAATGAATTGCTTGCCTCCTGCAGGGCTCAAAGGCACTCCTGGGTCCTGGAAACCCAAATCGAAATCAATTAACCAATGCTTAAGCCCCAGAAAGCAAGCCTTTCAAATAGCCATGATGGGAGCTTCTGATGTGAGGTCACTGCTCATCCCCCCACCTCTCTGTGAGGGGTGTATCCTCCAAAAAGAAAGAGGATATCTTAGACATTCCGGCAGCATCTTTCTTGTTTTTAGCTGTCTCACAAGATTTGTGTTTGTGTGTGCGTGCGTGTGTGTGTGTGTGTGTGTGTGTGTGTCTGTCTGTCTGTATGCAGATATGAGGGTAAATGTGTGATGCTGCATGCGAACATACATGTGTGTGGCTGTGTTTGTGCATTATCTGTGTGTATATATGTACAGACTGCTGAGCACTTCCTACCTCAAGGCACTAAATGATCACTTCCTGAGACTACATTCACATTTTCTGCCTCTTCCATCCAGGAGACAGGAGTGGATTGGAACCGGGAGACCCTGCTCCCTGGGAAAAGGTAATTGAAAAGAAACATTCAGTTAAATAGCCTGGCTAGATACACCCCCCTACCCCTGATGTGGGAAAAGACCAAGAGAATTCTGGTGGTTCCAGAGGGGCCACCTACAGGGAATATATATGCTTTCAGGTGTATTTCCTTTCACACCCATTTCAGATAAATAAACATAGCTTATAAACACATATACATAAGTCATAAGTTTACACACTCTTTCATAGGGGTGCACACACATTTGCATCTATATGTTGTTATATATACAATCTTACACACACCAATATAGACTTACACTGACGTACATAGAACCATACAGCTTCTCAAGTGATTGTATGTGCATGCAGAACTAAACAATGCAGATTGTATGCGATGCAGACAACACCCAGGTATACACAGAAACACAAATATAGGAACATGGTTAACAGTGTAAGTGGCTGAGGAGCTGCAGGAGAGGCTGCCTACATAGGAAGGATGGACATCAGCTGAGTGCTTCACCAGTCTTGCTCCCCCACCTCCTGTATCAATGAAGTGGAGCTGCTTGGCAAGTTGGCATGCAGCCTACTGCCTTCTTCCCTTAGGAGCCCACTGGGTGGGCAGTGCCCATGTTCAGTGTGCTCAGTTCACACCTATTGGCTGGTCACTGGCTTCTTTCTGCAGCTCCAGGTGCTGTAGAATGAGGTCTGATGCCTGGCACATAAGCAGAACCTGATGGAACACACCCTTTTGTAAAAGAGAGGTGCAAGAGGGGACAGCTTCAGCTGACAGAGTTAAGAGGACAAGCAGAAGGAAGAGCGAGTGGGATGACTCCACCCCTCATTGGATGCATGCCCTCAAGCATGGTACATAAATTCCATTTTTCCCCCTCAGAACACTGGAGACAATGTGCTTTGCCTTCCCTGCCTGACAGGACTCTTGTGAGGGTTCGGCAATGTGATGTGTGGGTGAGTTTGTTGACACTTACTATGCACTAGACAAACAGAAAGAATTATTATCTAGACTCACAACAGTTGTTCATCTGCAATTCTAGATTAGATGGTGAACTTTCCTAACCCTAGTCTTCATTCACCAAGTGCTTGCACTGTGTCTAGTGATGATCAACCCAGCATCTGACCAGACAGATGTAACTGAGCCCCTATCTTCAAACATTTTGAAGCAGAAACATACACAAGAGAAGTTTCAATCCCTCCAAAGATGCTGGCTCAATCTGAGTAATCTCCAATCCAGCATCATCATGCTCTGCAAGCTCCTGCTGGAAGCATGCTGTCTCACTTATCCTGACATCTCACTCAGCACCCCTACCCACCCACCCTGAATCAGAACACTACACTCAAAATGCAACAGAAGAAATAGTGGGGAAAAGGCACTTTCAGAATCCCCAAGTTGCCTAGAGCCACCCCCTGCACTTGCAAGAGATGGCTAGCCCTTATACAACCCAGTTTGGCTTTCTCTTGTGAAACCCTAAGCAGAGGGTGAGCAAGGACCATAATCACTAGGAAGGGAAAAAAAAAAAAAAAAACAGAAGAAAAAACTAATGAAAAAGAAAATTCAACACTTCAGTGGGACAGAAAAGTCCCCAGAAATGTTTTTGTACACAGGGCTCGGATCCTTCTTGTCCTCCAATTTGGCTCCTCTCTGTCCTGTAAACATTTCCATGTGGCTTTTCTGTCTTAATTAGGTGTTAGAAGTCATTGACAACATGATAGTTTTCAGAAGGAAAGGAAATTCAGTGTGTTCTTTACCTCGAACTCCTTCTCAATCCCTTCCCTTCTGGCCAGAATACATCCTTTTCAACTACTCCCCACATCATGTTTATAAAGAAAAAGGTGGAATAGACTCAAGTGCCCAATAACTATAAAGTAAAATGAAGACAGAAAAGAAGGCAAAATGGAACAAAAAGGAACTACGAAAGGAGCACAGCACAGTATCCCTGCCACTTGGGGACACTAGGGAGCTAATAGATATGATACACCCAGTACACAATGTTGAACACCACGAAGGCAAGAGGGAAGAGGAGCCGGGAGCATTGGTCAACCTTAGGGATGTAGTCAGGGTGAAAGAGATCAGAAGAGAACCCTTTACTGAAGGAGCAGCCAGGGCTTGGGGGGAAACTGTCATCAGACTCTGAGTTGCTCTCCTTGTCTCCATCAAAGTCCATAGAATCATCACTATAGAGGCTTCGGGTACTGTCAACTTTACGCTTGAGCTGCTTCTCAAGGTCAAGGTAGCCGCTCTCAACTGTGACATCATCAGGTAAGCTATGGATATCACGAAGGGTGTTACAGACCTCCTGAAGCTCATAGGTTGCTTCTTGTACACGCCTCTGGCCATGGACAAGCAGACGCCTCCTGCTGGGGCCATCATCTTCACTCTCATTGGAGTCAGAGCTCTCTTCAGGATCTTCTTCTGGGTCATGGGTCTCAGCATAGTCATGGGCCTCAGGATGGTTGCGGATTTCAGTGGGAACAACACTATTATCAACATCAATGCCATTAACTTGAATGCCATCGTGGTGCACCACCTGCTCTGAGGTGGACGGGAGATCACTCAGGCTTTCTGTGGTGGCCAGAGAGGCCCCATCAGAGAGAGAGGACAGCGAACTGAGGCTCTCTGAGGAGGCCAATGGTGCCTCCTTTGTGAGGGAGGCCAAAGAGCCAAGACTTTCTGGGGTTGCTAGGCCGGCCCACCGTGGGCTGGAGGGAGGAGAGTCAGTTTCATCTTCTAGGTGAACCTGGTCATTGAATGCTGTATGAACAACCACTGTTGGGGAGGGAGGAGAGGGAGGGCTTTCCTCGTCAGCATGATTGATGGGCTCGTCCACTGGGTAAACTGCCTCTTCTCCCCGTTGTCTCTTGTGCGCATGGTGCTGAGGAACAGGACCAAGAGCCTGTTAGAATATACAAGGCTGTTAGCATCCATGGCTGTTGCTGCCCACTCTGGAGTGCTGCATAGTGGGTAGAGGCAAAACCTCCTCAGGCAGGTGGGGGTGGGTTCCCTGTGAAGCAGGGACACTAACACACTGCCAGCAGCAAAAGACTCAGCATGGCTTTTGGAGTCAGAAGAGCAAAGGAAGGACAGGTAGGTCAGCCTCTCTGGTGTTTCTTCCTTGCAGCTTCCCTGTGTTCCCTTTCTTTCTGGCTCCATGGCCTACTCTTTGAAGCATGCTGAGTAGACCAGATCTGAAACCCAAAGGTCTGGGGAAGTCTATCTCTGCCACTTGTTAGCCTTGTGACCTTGGAAAATGACTCAACCTATAAAGGAGTGATGATATATTGTTCTACTTCTGTCTTATCTGGTGTGTGTGTGTGTGTGTGTGTGTGTGGTGTGAAGATGAAAGGAGCTAAGAAATAGGTTACCAAATGGAAAAGAAGACCAAGAAGTATTAGCTAGGTCTGGAAGGAGAAGGCAGCTACAGTAGATTTGTAGCAGATTATTAGGCCTAGATGAAATGCTTAATGCAGTCTTGATATTATCTCAGGTGTCGCAAGAGGCCAGGCCTATGAAATGCCTTCATCTCCATCCAGCTATAGCTATGAAGCCAAAACAGAATGTTGATTAATATAATGTGATTAGTGGTCTGAGGTCTTAAGAGTATTATGTCTTCCCTTCTTGTGACACTTGAGAGGAGATCAAGATTCCCTCTTGGGTAGATCTTTTTTCTTTAGCTAGCCTAAGTTAGACTGGGCATATTAGCCTCTACTTTTAATTTGCCCCCTTTGTTTCCAGGCAATGGGGCTCTATAATTTTTTCTGACTTGAGACTCAGAACATTCAAACCAAATGCTGCTAAATTTCCCTTGGAATAGGCTTATCCATCATGCTCTAATACTTTAGCCGAAGGA
This sequence comes from Cervus canadensis, assembly GCF_019320065.1. Taxonomy (NCBI): domain Eukaryota; kingdom Metazoa; phylum Chordata; class Mammalia; order Artiodactyla; family Cervidae; genus Cervus; species Cervus canadensis. The sequence goes on along the minus strand of NC_057419.1, from coordinate 143,346,003 downwards.
ACTGAAGCCCCGTAGCATAGGGATACCATATGAAAGTGTGTTAACTCTGCCTGCAAGGGGCAGGAACAGGGGACAGATGCCTACAGAAGCTTACATCAGTCTTTGTGTGAGTTCTACTAGTCCAGCCCAGTTTGGAAGGAAACCTAACCCCACCCTACAACTTTCTGTACCTTGACTTCCTGGTGAAAGTGAAAGTGTTAGTCGTTCAGTCCGGACTCTGTGACCCCATGGACTGTAGTCCACCAGGCTCCGCTGTCCATAGACTTCTCCAGGCAAGAATACTGGAGTGTGTAGCCAGTCTCTTCTCTAGGGGATCTTCCTGACCCAGGGATTGAACCCAGGTCTCCTGCATTGCAGGCAGATTCTTTACCAAGTGAGGTACTAGGTGTGGTACCTGGCTTACTCCAGGCCCCCTCACCCTGCAGATTCTAGGCCAAGGTGCTCCCAACATCCAGGTCTCCTGGAAGGCTTTAGAAAAGAAAGCAAGGAGGTCCAGCTGGGGGCCCAAGTGGTGTTGTCACTGTCGTCATTAGCACTACTGCTCAGCAGTGGTGATGTGGTTGCTGGAGGACCTTAGTAGGAGCACAGGGCTCTTGTGTCACTGAAAAAAGCTCCGTGGGGTAGGTTCGGCCGTCACCCTCAGAGGGGCTGCCTGGCCAGCCTGACTCACATAGCTCTGGGTGGAGGTGGGGGCATGTGGGCTCTTGTTGAGGTCCCGTCCACTCTGTTTTCCTGGGTCCATTTTAATAGACCCTGTCCCACCTGGAGTTGCATCCCAGCTCTACTGCCAACTGTGCAACTTCAGGCAATTCACTTGATCGCTCCACCCTTCATTTTCTCATCTCTGATGGTGGGGGGCCAGGGGATTCTGTAAGCTCGGGCATGGGAAGTGTTAGCCCAGTGCCAGGGTTTGGGGATGTGGATAGTTTAGCAGTGGAAAGTATGTGCCAACAAGATAAATCATTTGCCATTAAATATTCACTCAGCCAAGCTTCCATGAGGTCACCTGGCTGCTTCTCCACTTGTTCTGTAGGATCCCCTGAGTTCTCTGCCCAGGAGACTGCTGACACATTTTCAGAAGAAGCCCCCACAACTCCTCCCACAGTGGCTCAAAGCAGTGGCAGTAAGGAGCGGCCCAGGGAGGCTGGGTCCCCTGTGAAGAAATTCAGCAAGTACCAAAAGTCGCTCCCTCCAGGTTGCAGAGCCAGCAGCAGCAGCAGCAGCAGCAGCAGCAGCAGCAGCAGGTAAACAGGAGATGCTTAGCCCGTATTGTAAATAGACCTGCCTTTCCGTCTCCCAGGCTTCTTCAATTAAAGCAAATGACACCCACCCTCCTGTACCCCAGTCGCCAGCAGGGATGTGAAGAGAGGGGACCTTGGAGACCAGTCTTGGCCTTTCATTTCTCCAGGTAATTCATCCTCTGGATGAAAACCTTTGTTGGTAGTTTACGGACCCTGTTATCTAGTGTTGAAAGGAATGGGTGGTGGTGTCTGAGTGGTTTTCTCATTCAGAGTTGTACAATGTGGCTACTCTTCACACTGACAGCGACCCCACCCTGGAGCCTCCCCAGGAGGAAGGGGCCTGGAGCCTGTGTGGAGAGCACTAGAGAGGCATGTTGGCTTTGAGTTAAGGGTGGATGTTTGTAGGTTTTGCGTCAAACAGCTTCGAGTTCTGGTCCTAACGGTGCTGCTTACTAGCTGTGTGGGGCCTTGGACAGGTCAGTGTGAAGCAGAAGGAATGAAGCCCTGACCTTCTGTGTGGCAGTGAGGGGTTCTGCCATGCCTGTAGACTAGTTAATCAATAGTCTAGTAGTGTTTTTATTGGTGTTCCCTCAATGTTTTTAAAATATTGAGTCTCTCTCTCTCTTTGTTTTGGCTGTGCTGGGTCTTTGTGGTGGCACGTCAGCTTCTCTGGTTACAGAGCATGGGCTTAGGTGCCCTGTGGCATGTGGGATCTTAGTTCCCTGACCAGGAATCAAATCCACATCCCCTGCATTGAAAGGTGTATTCTTAAACACTGGACCCCCAGGGAAGTCTGGTAAATTATTGTTAGTAATTAAAATTGTCAGGTGAGTGCACAATTTCCTCAGTTCTGTCTCCTCACAACAAAAATTTGAAGTCACAGATGTTAAAGCCCTTGGCGTGTCACAGCTCTTGGACAGACCTTATTATAGCTCTTAGCTCTAGGACAGACCATGTTATAGCTCTCGGACAGACCAGTGTTAAAAGCTCCGTGTCACAGCTCAGTTTTATTTAGAAAATAAAAGGAAAGTACATCCTTGAGGCATGAGAGCATGCCGACCCAAAAGACACCAAGAGGAGAGAGAAAGAAAGAGAGAGAGCATGCACGTGGGAGAGAGAGTGAGAGAGTGAGAGAGTGAGAGAGCAAGAGAGAGAGAGAGAGAGAGTGCATGGGAGGGAGAGAGATCCCTGGCCTTTGGCTCCTTTTTTATATGTTTTTCTTCCCTCTGGGCCTGCCCTCTGTAAATTGGGCAAGCCAGGAGTCCTGTTTTTTCTACCTGAGGTTCTCACTCTGGTCCTCGGACCTTCCTTTGTTCTATTTTTGCGGGCTTTTTCCTTTCTTGTCTTTTAGCCACCGCCATTCTGGACTCATTTTTCCTATTCTAGCTGCTTAACATTCACCACTCAAGAGGTGGGAGGCCCAATTCTTTGGGAATAGGGGTATCGCAGTCTCTCTGGCTAGTCACTCCTGGACTGGAATGGCGAATGGGAATTGGGCCTCCCCCTCTTGGTAGTCTCAGGCCTCAGAGTCCTTATTGCAGTATCCATCTAAGGGTGAGTGATATTTTCCGTGGTTGGGAAGTTTTATATATCCTTGTTGAACTGGCACTGCATGTTGTAGCTTCTTGATCCGGGCAGAGACCACCAGGCAGGCTGAGGTGCGACAGCCTCCTGGAGATCGAATCTCTGGGCAGGTCGAGGCAGGTCAGCCTTACAAGAATTGGGTCCCTGGGCAGGTTGAGGCATGATGACCTCTTGGGACCCCTGGACTGGTGGATCCGCGAGAAGATTGAGGCGTGACAACTTTTCAAGGACTAGATCCCTAGGCAGGTCAGGGCGCATTGACCTCCTGGGACCCCCGAGTGGAGTTGGGCATCCCCAAGGTCTCCACATGATCAGTGCTGGGTAGGATTCAGTTCAGTTCAGTTGCTCAGTCATATCTGACTCTTTGCGACCCCATGAACTGCAGCACACCAGGCCTCCCTGTCCATCACCAACACCCAGAGATTACTCAAACTCATGTCCATTGAATTGGTGATGCCATCCAACCATCTCATCTCTGTCATCCCCTTCTCCTCCACCTTCAATCTTTACCAGCATCAGGATCTTTTCAAATGAGTCAGTACTTCTCATCAGGTGGAGAAAGTATTGGAGTTTCAGCTTCAACATCAGTCCTTCCAATGAATATTCAGGACTGATCTCCTTTAGGATCGACTGCTTGGATCTCCTTGTGGTCCAAGGGACTCTCAAGAGTCTTCTCCAACACCACAGTTCAAAAGCATCAATTCTTCGGCGCTCAGCTTCCTTTATACTCCAACTCTCACATCCATACATGACTACTGGAAAAACCATAGCCTTGACTAGACGGACCTTTGTTGGCAAGGTAATGTCTCTGCTTTTTAATATGCTGTCTAGGTTGGTCATAACTTTCCTTTCAAGGAGTAAGCATCTTTTAATTTCATGGCTGCAATCACCATCTGCAGTGATTTTGGATCCCCCCAAAATAAAGTCAGCCACTGTTTCCCCATCTATTTGTCATGAAGTGATGGGACCGGATGCCATGAGCTTAGTTTTCTGAATATTGAGCTTTAAGCCAACTTTTTCACTCTCCTCTTTCACTTTCATCAAGAGGCTCTTTAGTTCTTCACTTTCTGCCATAAGGGGGGTATCATCTGGATATCTGAGGTTATTCATATTTCTCCTGGTAATATTGATTCTAGCTTGTACTTCATCCACCCCAGCATTTCTCATGATGTACTTTGCATGTAAGTTAATAAACAGGGTGACAATATACAGCCTTGACATCCTCCTTTTCCCATTTGGAGCCAGTCTGTTTTTCCATGTCCAGATCTAACTGTTACTTCCTGACATATATAGATTTCTCAAGAGGCAGGTCAGGTGGGTCTGGTATTCCCATCTCTTTCAGAATTTTCCACAGTTTATTGTGATCTGCACAGTTAAAGGCTTTGGCATGGTCAATAAAGCAGAAATAGATGTTTTTCTGTAACTCTCTTGCTTTTCCGATGATCCAGCAGATGTTGGCAATTTGATCTCTGGTTCCTCTGCCTTTTCTAAAACCAGCTTGGGTAGGATTAAGGGGTGGTAATTTTAACTCATTGCCAGTTTGTTCACTGCAGATGGGAATAGATACCATGATGTAAAGCAATCCAAGCCTGTGCCTTGAGACTGGGAACCTGGTGAAGCGGTCATAAGACTTATCCTCTGACTGCTCTAAGGATTGTAAGTCACTGATTTCATCCCCTGGTCCTCCATAAGAGCATGTTAGGATGTCTCCAATGGTAAACACTTCATTGTCATAGACCCACTTTAGGTAAAAACAGAAGTAATGACAAAGGAGTGGGTTATCTGGCCCTGTTAGGGGCACTGAAGTATTTTAATAATAGGCCATGTAGAGTAATGTTGCCTACAAGGGGGCAGAGTCCTGGTTGCAGGAGTTTGTAAGTGGCTTAAGAACAAATTGGTAAGGGGAAACAGACCGGATATTCTATAAAAGTGGAGTGGAGATTTGATCCTGGGGTATGTTTGTAACCTTAGAAGAAGGGTGGTAAGGATTGGGCCCAAACGGCCTGCAGGGTCAACTCCCAAAGTGGCAAACATTATCCCAGAAAGCCCAGTTGCCTTTGAAGGGATGCCAGCAGATGGACTTCTAGCTGGCATTGTGTGCCTGTTGCCCGCCCTAGTGGGTTCACTGCGAGATGCTGTTGTTTCACATGTTGTAGGAAACATGGAAGATGAAGGCCTGAATATCTAGACGGATTGGATATTATACAGTATTTCCCTTCCAAGGACTAGCTATCTTCTGGAGATTGTCCCTCCAGAAGATTGTAGAGGCAACATTGTGGGCCTGGACAGGGCTCAGGAAAAGAGCATGAAACAACAAGGAAGGGGGCAGGGCACAACTACTGAAAGAACGACATAGCACAAGGGCAGAACATAAACCAGTTAAAATCAATTGGGTCCCCTAAGAGGCCTGGGCCTAGTAGAAACAATGCTCCAGGTACAGAGTGGGGAGACTCAGGGCAGGAGCAGGAGAAAAGACCTTCCCTCGGGTAGGACTGGGCCAAAAAATGCCCCCTCACCACTGCAGGAGCTTCCACCCTCACCCAGAGCCCAAAAGGAAAACCCCCAAACCCAACAGGGCATGACTCCCAGCATGCCCCAGAAATGGTCTGAAATGGCAGCATGAGAGACTCAGGGTAGACAATAAGAGGAACTGTCTTTGGTTAGGATTTCTGGCTTTCACTGAAGGGCTTGGGTTCAATACCTGATTGGGGAACTAACATGGCACAGCCAAAAAAAAAAAAAAAGTCACTGTCTTAATGAACACACTCTCCCTCTAAAGCAGGATTTCCTTCTAAACCAGTGTGTCTAACCCTCAGCCAATTTTGTATCAGCCTTATCATCTCTGCAATGTTCATAAGCCACCTAAGTGAGCTACCGTTCCCTGAAAGCTTTTCCTTTGTAAGAAAAAATGTTTTATTTGGCTGCACCAGGTCTTAGTTGTGGCATGCGAACTCTTAGTTGGAACATGTGGGATCTAGTTCCCTGACCAGGGATCGAATCTGGGTTCCCTGCACTGGGAGCCAGGACGTAGTCTTAGCCCCTAGACCACCAGGGAAGTCCTTGCTAAAAGTTTTTTTACGCTGTCTCCCATTTTTACTTACACAAATGTACTTTAGAAGAAAAACGTGTAACAACGATCTTTAAGAAAAAAAAATCAATTCGGTCCAAGATGACAAGTCAAATTCAAGTAAACTTTAATCCCCAATCTGTAAGCTAAATGGCACACCCAGAAGTGGAAGGACAGCTCCAGTTCAGTTTAGTAGCTCAGTCGTGTCCGACTCTGTGACCCCATGAACCACAGCATGCCAGGCCTCCCTGTCCATCACCAACTCCCGGAGTTCACCCAAACTCATGTCCATTGAGTCAGTGATGCCATCCAACCATCTCATCCTCTGTCGTCCCCTTCTCTGCCTGCCCTCAATCTTTCCCAACATCAGGGTCTTTTCAAATGAGTCAGCTCTTTGCATTAGGTGGCCAAAGTATTGGGGTCTCAGCTTCAACATCAGTCCTTCCAATGAACACCCAGGACTGATCTCCTTTAGGATGGAGTGGTTGGAACTCCATGTAGTCCAAGAGGCTTTTAAGAGTCTTTTCCAACACCACAGTTCAAAAGCATCAATTCTTCGGTGCTCAGCTTTCTTTATACTCCAACTCTCACATTCATACATAACTACTGGAAAAACCATAGCCTTGACTAGATGGACCTTTGTTGACAAAGTAATATCTCTGCTTTTTAATATGCTGTTTAGGTTGGTCATAACTTTCCTTCCAAAGAGTAAGTGTCTTTTAATTTCATGGCTGCAATCACCATCTGCAGTGATTTTGGAGCCCAGAAAAATAAAGTCAGCCACTCTTTCCACTGTTTCCCCATCTATTTCCCATGAAGTGAAGGGACCGGATGCCATGATCTTAGTTTTCTGAATGTTGAGCTTTAAGCCAACTTTTTCACTCTCCTCTTTCACTTTCATCAAGAGGCTCTTTAGTTCTTCTTCACTTTCTGCCATAAGGGTGGTGTCATCTGCATATCTGAGGTTTATTCATATTTCGCCTGGCAATCTTGATTCCAGCTGTGCTTCATCGTTATTATCTCCCTCCCACGTATCCCGTTTTTACACAGTGGTTTTCCCCTCTTGGAGTCGAATGGGCTGCAGCAAAAACTACATGATTAACCGCTCCCAGCCCCTCTCCGAGGATTTTTTCTTTGTTCGATCCACGGGCTCCTTCCTTGGCTCCTTATCCAGACAGGGACCTCAGGATTACTAACAGAAAGACAGTGTTCTTTCTGCTTTTCCGTCAGCCTTTAACAGTCCACCACAGGCCCAGTCTGTTTTCATCATCATGATGTTACTCTGCATATAGTCAACTAAGCAGGGTGACAATATACACCCTTGACATACTCCTTTTTTCTATTGGGACCAGTCTGTGTTTTCCATGTCCAATTTCTAAAACTGTTGCTTACTACCTGACATACAGGTTTCTCCAAAGAGGCAGGTCGGTGGTCTGGTATTCCCTCTCTTTCAGAATTCCACAGAATTCCACTTCCACAGCTTTTTTTTTCTTTTCTCCCTTTTTTTACACACATATTTCTATCTCATTACTTATGAGAGCAAAGGTGAAATGCAAACTTTCTCTCCCCAACAAACAACAACCGAGGCCTCATAATAAATTTATAGCAACAACCTATTTCCCGAACCACCATAAACGCTCACAGAGACATACTGAATCTCGATACAAACCAAGATAACAAGTCTTGGTGTGGTGTTTTCAGAATTAAAAAAAAAAAAAAGGGAAAAAGAAACCTTTACATGAATTTTAAATCCTATTTTAAAACATAAAAGAAACAAATCCATCATTGGCCACACAGCCCCAGTCTGTCACCCCCTCCCGCCAGGGAGCACGGAGGAGACTTCTGGGTCCTGGTCCATGCACGGATTTGCCGGTCTGTTTAACTGGTGTCCATTCTTGCATTATAAGCATCCAGCTGGGCATCTAATTCTTCTGCGGAAAGCTGCTGCTTTGAACTCCTGCCGGTGCCTCTGCCTCTGCCCCGGCTGCCTCCACGGGTGCCTCTCCGGGTGCCGCCGCCACCGAAACCTCCTGAACCACGGTTTCTAGTCATCCCACCTCTGTTTACACTCTGTGCAGGTCTCCGCTGCGTGTCAATCTGTGAGGTGACGAGCTGAATGTTCATGGGGCGGCCATCCAAAGGGACGCCGTTGTACTGTTTCATAGCTTTTAGTGCATCTGCCTTCCGCTCAAAGTGCACGTCAGCTGTTCCTAAACTGCGGCCAGATCGGTCGTAGTGCACAGCCGCCTTCTTCAGAGTTCCAAATTCAGCAAAGAGCTCCTGAATATCAGCGTCGGACACTCCAAAATCCAGATTTGACACCAGCAGTTTCCCACCGGTCTCCACGCCGGCACCACCCCCAAAACCGCTATCGAAAAGGTCATGCTGCCATTTGTCAGGAAGTTGTTTCGGCCTGCTGTAGGGCGCCGGCCGGTTCCTGCCGCCGCCGCCCGCCGCGCCGCGGGCGATAGCCGGCCGATTCCGAATGGGTCCGCCGCCTCGGTTCACTCGCGCGGCGGCCTGGGCCCCGCCGCCGCGGCCACCCTGGGAGCCGGCCCGGCCGCGGCCCCTGCCCCCGCCGCGGCCGCCTCGCTGGCTCCAGTTCAGCTTAATGATGTCGTCCAGAGACATATCCATTTTGTCGGCCATGGCGGGCGCGGAATCGGCCTCCACTTCCACAGCTTTTTGTGATCCACACAGTCAAAGACTTTGGCATAGTCAAAAAGCAGAAATAGATGTTTTCCTGGAACTCTTGCTTTTTCGATGATCCAGTGGATGTTGGCAATTTGATCTCTGGTTGCCTTGGAGAGCCTCAAGATTCTATTGCAGGGCCATGTAATTCCAAGAATGTGATAGGAGGTAGGGTGGTATAGTCAGGGCACTTCTGGAAAGGTCTAGAAACCTACTTGTGCTGCTAACAAATATGTCTGGAGCTAATCATTGAAACCCCAGGTAGATCGTGGCATTCCCTGGGAAATAAAATGGCTGCTCTCAGAGCTCCTTCATCCCTGCCTATGTTTTAGTTCTGAGAAATTTCCAGTGAGCCTCCAGGTTGTCCCAAAGCAGGGCTCACTGTGACCTTGTCTCTTGATGGGTGGAAATCCTATGGGAAAGTGAAGCGGTCATGGCACACATATGTGTGTGTGTATGTATGTGTAAGTGTGTGTATGTGTAAGTTTGTGTGTGTGTGAAAGAGAAAGAGAGATTTGCAGTCTACCACAGCAAACTTGGAGAATTCCTTAGGAAATAAGATGATGTCCCCCATCTCACGGGTCTGCCCTCTGCTCCTTCTTACACGCAAACTCCTGTAGGAACCCTTTCTTGGTGCTCCCTTTCCTGTTCTCTTCTCACCTTTTTACCAACAACCCAGGCTGACTGCACAACCTGTTTTCTCACACAAATTCTTCATTGCCCATCCTTTTTGTAATCCTTGTGAACCATCCTCACATATAGTTTCACCCCTGTGCTACTGAAGTTGGCTAACTGGGACAGTTACTGTGACTGGGCAACTTGACGCAGTTGTTCCGACTGGTAGCCCCTTTCGGTAGCTTTCCTTTTAGCCTTCTAAATACCTTGGACTCTGCTTTGGTGTGTGCCAGATTCACTTTGTTTGTTTGTTCCACAGAAGCTGATAATGTGATTAGCTAAAGAGGTGAAACGCTATACAAATACATGTTTGTTAAGCACTAGTCCTTGCCCAGCGTTATGTTAAATCCAGGTACAAACCAACACGTTGGTTCTGTTTTCCGTCTCCTGTGTACGGCAGCCCATAGAAGGTGGGAGTCATGAAGCATTCTTCGTTGTATGTGATGGTGAAACACATATATTGTAAGGTATAATAGTAGGCTGCCAACTGTGTAGCTTCTACAAAAAATACTTTTGACATTCTGCTTGTATAAATACAAGTGCTGTATTTTATGTCTTTTCCTAACTTATACAAACCTGTAGAACTTAATACTATCCCTTGCAGTGATGTTTGCGTCTTCAATAAAAATTGAATGTAGGATACATATCATTTTATTGGGCATACTTTGCACCTTTCTAGCACAATGCCAGGCCAAAGTCAATGATGCTTTAATTTTTAGGTGTGGGAAAAAAAAAATACTGGATAAGAGCTTTTATCTCTGCATTATAATCATACAGATTACTTTTTATTTCTTTATACTCTTCCTGCATTTTCCAAATGACCTAACAAACATAATTGTTTACATACACACATATATGTTTGTATATATCTATATCTACATATATGTAAAAACATATACATAGACAGGATATCATGCAGTACTGTGTCCTGTCTTCAAAAAGATTATGTGCCTTCTAAGAGGTCAGTCATCAGAAGCCCAGAAATATTAAGTGACTTGTCTAGAATTATACAAGTAGGAGGTGATGGAGGAAGGACCAGAACCAAGATTTTTCTAGCTGCAAGTTTTGTACTTTTCCTGTTAAAATGAACATGACATGTTGAGAGTGTGGTGCCATCCTTTCTTCCATTAGCGTACATGTATACTACCTACTTCACGTTAAATCTCTGGCCTTCCAGAACTTGAAACAAAGTGTGCGGCATCTTGTGTGTGCATCTACAGTCCTTAGTCAATTTAAAAATGTTTGTATTTTTTTAATGTCTAAGAATGCCTTATACAGTAAAATGCATATATTAGACTTTCACAATAATGCCTTAAAGAAAATATAAGGAAACATTAACTGATTAATTCTGGATTGTGGGTTGGTATTTTTCTTCTTATTTCTTGTTTATATCTTCCTATGCTTTTTTTTTTTTTTAACCATGACTATTTCATAGTTTATCGTTAATCAAAACTGATTTCTTTATAAAAAGGAGGTTGATATTCCTGAGTCCATATTTTATTCCTCAAAAAAGGAGGAAGGTTTCTTTTCTTCATTGAGGACAAATATATATATATATTCAAGGTGAATATCTAACATGATAATGCATTACTTTAAAAATTGTTTTTTTTTAATCTCACAGACTCCTTAAATCATCTTTTGAAATTTATGAACCTACCCTCAGAGAAATACAAATACACATAGAAACATGACATTGTAAAAACTTTTGGAGATTCCCAGATCCCCTGAAGTTCATTCATGTAAACCCTCTTGGTGTTGCTCAAAGAAAGAGCTATGATTTTCATCTGAATACCTAGGATATTTGTATGAAATGAAATTTCCCAAACTTCCTCCCAGACTTTCTGAATCAGAGGGATCAGCGGGGCCCAGGAATCTGCCTCTCTCACAAAACTGTCTTCCCTACCCTCCAAGCAAATAGAATGCACAGCAAATGTCAGAATCTCAGGGCCTAGATATCTATAGATCTCATCTTAAGAATCCTAAGAATAGCAAAAATGAAAGTGATAGAGAATCCACAGTGCCAGTTCTTGAGATTAGGGATCTGAGCAGGAGTTTGTCAAGTAAGGGGGCACCCAACTGAGGAAAGAGCAGAGTCAGATGGGAGTTGGAAGTGAGGGCATGGCAAAGATATGAACTAATCACAAGTCTGCCTGGAAACTGGAAAGAATCCAAGGCAGTTAGAAGGTCTCGTATTGAATCATGAGCCAGGCTATCAGAGTGGCATGTAGAAGTCACGAGGCTAAAAATAATTATGCCAGACTCGGGCTTCTGTGGTTTAAGGAGAATAATTGATGTTTAAAGTAGCCTTGGTGACATACAGTTTTGTTTCTCATTGTGGGACTATAGGGGATCCCATGAACAAGTATGGAATTAGTATTTCTCTAAAGAAAATGAGAGACATCACTTTTCCCACAAAGGTCTATCTAGTCAAAGCTATGGTTTTTCCAGTAGTCATGTACACATGTGAGAGTTGGACCATAAAGAAGGTTGAGCGCCAAAGAATTGATGCTTTCAAACTGTGGTGTTGGAGAAGACTCTTGAGAGTCTCTTGGACAGCAAGGAGATCAAACCAGTCAATCCTAAAGGAAATCAATCCTGAATATTCATTTGAAGGACTGATGCTGAAGCTGAAACTCCAGTACTTTGGCCACCTGATGCAAAGAGCCAACTCATTGAAAAAGACCCTGATGCTGGGAAAGATTGAGGGCAGAAGTAGAAGGGGGTGACAGAGGACGAGATGGTTGGGTGGCATCACTGACTCAATGGGCACAAGTTTGAGCAAACTCCAGAAGATAGTGAAGGACAGGGAAGCCTGGCATGTTGTAGTTCTAGGGGTTGCAAAGAGTCAGACACGGCTGAGTGAATGAACAACAAAGAAAAGGTAGGGATTCATGAGTCCTTCAAAAACTGTTCTGGAATTATTAAATGTTAATAGTAGAGGAAACCTTACTAATAATCTCTGCCAACTTTCTTGTTTAAAAGAATAAGATACTTTAAAGTTTATCAAAGCTTTGCTTAGTCATTATCATCAGAGATAATACTTCTATGAGATATATAATAGGTTTATCTAAGGCACATTTCCTTATGTTGGATTGAGATAAAAAATGAGAGTGTAGCTTGCCTGTGAGTCACACGCTGGCAGAGCTGAATTTGCAAGCTGTTCTATTTCCAGACAATTTCTTAACTTACACAATGCCCATCCCAGATAGGCCATACTTGAGTATTTATGCTTTAGGTTATGTATATCTGTACATAGCCTTTGCCCAAGTAATACACTCTTTACAAGCTAAGGAGTAAGGAAACATACATATTTTTTTAGATGCTATTTATTTATTTGTATTATGGAACAACTTTTAAGCATATACAAAAGTAGAGAGAATAACATAGCCATCATCTACATACCCATCACCTAGCTTCATCAATTACTAATATTTTGTTAGTCTTGTCCCATCCTCCTCTGCTCCTCCCGGGGCTGGAGCATTTTTTTTTCCCTTTAGTTCTATTAGTTGGAGGCTA